>NW_027309790.1:6005000-6305000 GCF_047496795.1 Chiloscyllium punctatum | reverse complement strand
GCCCTCTGTTTAAGCCCCTCTGTTTCTCGCCCTCTGTTTCTCACCCTCTGTGTCTCGCCCTCTGTTTCAGCCCCTCTGTTTTTCGCCCTCTGTTTATGCCCCTCTGTTTCTCGCCCTCTGTTTCTCGCCCGCTGTTTCATCCCCTCTGTTTCTCGCCCTCTGTTTCAGCCCCTCTGTTTCAGCCCCTCTGATTCAGCCCCTCTGAATCAGCCCCTCTGTTTCTCGCCCTCTGTTTCAGACCCTCTGTTTCAGCCCCTCTGTTTCAGCCCCTCTGTTTCAGCCCCTCTGTTTCTCGCCCTCTGTTTCAGCTCCTCTGTTTCTCGCCCTCTGTTTCAGCCCCTCTGTTTCAGCCCCTCTGTTTCTCGCCCTCTGTTTCTGCCCCTCTGTTTCTCGCCCTCTGTTTCAGCCCCTCTGTTTCAGCCCCTCTGTTTCTCGCCCTCTGTTTCAGCCCCGCTGAATCAGACCCTCTGTTTTAGTCCCTCCGTTTCAGCCCCTCTGTTTCAGTCCCTCTGTTTCTCGCCCTCTGTTTCAGCCCCTCTGTTTCTCGCCCTCTGTTCCAGCCCCTCTGATTCTCGCCCTCTGTTTCAGCCCCTCTGTTTCAGCCCCTCTGTTTCAGCCCCTCTGTTTCTCGCCCTCTGTTTCAGCCACTCTGATTCAGCCCCTCTGTTTCAGCCCCTCTGTTTCTCGCCCTCTGTTTCAGCCCCTCTGTTTCTCGCCCTCTGTTTCAGCCCCTCTGTTTATCGCCCTCTGTTTCAGCCCCACTGTTTCTCGCCCTCTGTTTCAGCCACTCTGATTCAGCCCCTCTGTTTCAGCCCCTCTGTTTCTCGCACACTGTTTGAGCCCATCTGATTCAGCCCCTCTGTTTCAGCCCCTCTGATTCAGCCCCACTGATTCAGCCACTCTGATGAAGCCCCTCTGCTTCTCGCCCTCTGTTTCAGCCGCTCTGTTTCAGCCCCTCTGTTTCAGCCCCTCTGTTTCTCGCCCTCTGTTTCTCGCCCGCTGTTTCAGCCCCTCTGTTTCTCGCCCTCTGTTTCAGCCCCTTTGTTTCAGCCCCTCTGATTCAGCCCCTCTGATTCAGCCCCTCAGTTTCTCGCCCTCTGTTTCAGCCCCTCTCTTTCAGCCCGTCTGTTTCAGCCCCTCGGTTTCTCGCCCTCTGTTTCAGCCCCTCTGTTTCTCGGCCTCTGTTTCAGCCACTCTGTTTCATCCCCTCTGTTTCAGACCCTCTGTTTCTCGCCCTCTGTTTCAGCCCCTCTGTTTCTCGCCCTCTGTTTCAGCCCCTCTGTTTCTCGCCCTCTGTTTCAGCCCCTCTGTTTCAGCCCCTCTGTTTCAGCCCCTCTGTTTCTCGCCCTCTGTTTCAGCCCCTCTGTTTCTCGCCCTCTGTTTCAGCTCCTCTGTTTCAGCCCCTCTGTTTCTCGCCCTCTGTTTCTGCCCCTCTGTTTCTCGCCCTCTGTTTCAGGCTCTCTGTTTCAGCCCATCTGTTTCAGCCCCTCTGTTTAAGCCACTCTGTTTCTCGCCCTCTGTTTCTCGCCCGCTGTTTCAGCCCCTCTGTTTCTCGCCCTCTGTTTCAGCCTCTCTGTTTCAGCCCCTCTGATTCAGCCCCTCTGAATCAGCCCCACTGTTTCTCGCCCTGTGTTTCAGACCCTCTGTTTCAGCCCCTCTGTTTCAGCCCCTCTGTTTCAGCCCCTCTGTTTCTCGCCCTCTGTTTCAGCTCCTCTGTTTCTCGCCCTCTGTTTCAGCCCATCTGTTTCAGCCCCTCTGTTTCTCGCCCTCTGTTTCTGCCCCTCTGTTTCTCGCCCTCTGTTTCATCCCCTCTGTTTCTCGCCCTCTGTTTCAGCCCCTCTGTTTCAGCCCCTCTGATTCAGCCCCTCTGATTCAGCCCCTCAGTTTCTCGCCCTCTGTTTCAGCCCCTCTGTTTCAGCCCCTCTGTTTCTCACCCTCTGTTTCAGCCCCTCTGTTTGTCGCCCTCTGTTTCAGCCCCTCTGTTTCTCGGCCTCTGTTTAAGCCCCTCTGTTTCAGCCCCTCTGTTTCAGCCCCTCTGTTTCTCGCCCTCTGTTTCAGCCCCTCTGTTTCTCGCACTCTGTTTCAGCCCCTCTGTTTCTCGCCCTCTGTTTCAGCCCCTCTGTTTCAGCCCCTCTGTCTCAGCCCCTCTGTTTCAGCCCCTCTGTTTCTCGCCCTCTGTTTCAGCCACTCTGTTTCTCGCCCTCTGTTTCAGACCCTCTGATTCAGCCCCGCTGTTTCAGCCCCTCTGATTCAGACCCTCTGTTTCAGCCCCTCTGTTTCAGCCCCTCTGTTTCAGCCCCTCTGTTTCAACCACTCTGTTTCTCGCCCTCTGTTTCTCACCCTCTGTTTCTCGCCCTCTGTTTCAGCCCCTCTGTTTTTCGCCCTCTGTTTAAGCCCCTCTGTTTCTCGCCCTCTGTTTCAGGCTCTCTGTTTCAGCCCGTCTGTTTCAGCCCCTCTGTTTAAGCCCCTCTCTTTCTCGCCCTCTGTTTCTCGCCCGCAGTTTCAGCCCCTCTGTTTCTCGTCCTCTGTTTCAGCCCCTCTGTTTCAGCCCCTCTGATTCAGCCCCTCTGAATCAGCCCCTCTGTTTCTCGCCCTCTGTTTCAGCCCCTCTGTTTCAGCCCCTCTGTTTCAGCCCCTCTGTTTCAGCCCCTCTGTTTCTCGCCCTCTGTTTCAGCTCCTCTGTTTCTCGCCCTCTGTTTCAGCCCCTCTGTTTCAGCCCCTCTGTTTCTCGCCCTCTGTTTCTCGCCCTCTGTTTCAGCCCCTCTGTTTCTCGCCCTCTGTTTCAGCCCCGCTGATTCAGCCCCTCTGTTTCAGTCCCTCCGTTTCAGCCCCTCTGTTTCAGTCCCTCTGTTTCTCGCCCACTGTTTCAGCCCCTCTGTTTCTCGCCCTCTGTTTCAGCCCCTCTGTTTCTCGCCCTCTGTTTCAGCCCCTCTGTTTCAGCCCCTCTGTTTCTCGCCCTCTGTTTCAGCCCCTCTGTTTCTCGCCCTCTGTTTCAGCCCCTCTGATTCAGCCCCTCTGAATCAGCCCCTCTGTTTCTCGCCCTCTGTTTCAGCCCCTCTGTTTCAGCCCCTCTGTTTCAGCCCCTCTGTTTCAGCCCCTCTGTTTCTCGCCCTCTGTTTCAGCTCCTCTGTTTCTCGCCCTCTGTTTCAGCCCCTCTGTTTCAGCCCCTCTGTTTCTCGCCCTCTGTTTCTCGCCCTCTGTTTCAGCCCCTCTGTTTCTCGCCCTCTGTTTCAGCCCCGCTGATTCAGCCCCTCTGTTTCAGTCCCTCCGTTTCAGCCCCTCTGTTTCAGTCCCTCTGTTTCTCGCCCTCTGTTTCAGCCCCTCTGTTTCTCGCCCTCTGTTTCAGCCCCTCTGTTTCTCGCCCTCTGTTTCAGCCCCTCTGTTTCTCGCTCTCTGTTTCAGCCACTCTGATTCAGCCCCTCTGTTTCAGCCCCTCTGTTTCTCGCCCTCTGTTTCAGCCCCTCTGTTTCAGCCCCGCTGTTTCAGCCCCTCTGTTTCATCCCCTCTGTTTCAGCACCTCTGTTTCTCGCCCTCTGTTTCTCACCCTCTGTTTCTCGCCCTCTGTTTCAGCCCCTCTGTTTTTCGCCCGCTGTTTCAGCCCCTCTGTTTCTCGCCCTCTGTTTCAGCCCCTCTGTTTCAGCCCCTCTGATTCAGCCCCTCTGATTCAGCCCCTCAGTTTCTCGCCTTCAGTTTCTCACCCTCTGTTTCAGCCCCTCTGTTTCAGCCCCTCTGTTACAGCCCCTCTGTTTCTCGCCCTCTGTTTCAGCCCCTCTGTTTCTCGGCCTCTGTTTCAGCCGCTCTGTTTCAGCCCCTCTGTTTCAGCCCCTCTGTTTCTCGCCCTCTGTTTCAGCCCCTCTGTTTCTCGCCCTCTGTTTCAGCCCCTCTGTTTCTCGCACTCTGTTTCTGCCCCTCTGTTTCTCGCCCGCTGTTTCAGCCCCTCTGTTTCTCGCCCTCTGTTTCAGCCCCTCTGTTTCAGCCCCTCTGATTCAGCCCCTCTGATTCAGCCCCTCAGTTTCTCGCCTTCAGTTTCTCACCCTCTGTTTCAGCCCCTCTGTTTCAGCCCCTCTGTTACAGCCCCTCTGTTTCTCGCCCTGTGTTTCAGACCCTCTGTTTCAGCCCCTCTGTTTCAGCCCCTCTGTTTCAGCCCCTCTGTTTCTCGCCCTCTGTTTCAGCTCCACTGTTTCTCGCCCTCTGTTTCAGCCCCTCTGTTTCAGCCCCTCTGTTTCTCGCCCTCTGTTTCTGCCCCTCTGTTTCTCGCCCTCTGTTTCATCCCCTCTGTTTCTCGCCCTCTGTTTCAGCCCCTCTGTTTCAGCCCCTCTGATTCAGCCCCTCTGATTCAGCCCCTCAGTTTCTCGCCCTCTGTTTCAGCCCCTCTGTTTCAGCCCCTCTGTTTCTCACCCTCTGTTTCAGCCCCTCTGTTTGTCGCCCTCTGTTTCAGCCCCTCTGTTTCTCGGCCTCTGTTTCAGCCCCTCTGTTTCAGCCTCTCTGTTTCAGCCCCTCTGTTTCTCGCCCTCTGTTTCAGCCCCTCTGTTTCTCGCACTCTGTTTCAGCCCCTCTGTTTCTCGCCCTCTGTTTCAGCCCCTCTGTTTCAGCCCCTCTGTCTCAGCCCCTCTGTTTCAGCCCCTCTGTTTCTCGCCCTCTGTTTCAGCCACTCTGTTTCTCGCCCTCTGTTTCAGACCCTCTGATTCAGCCCCGCTGTTTCAGCCCCTCTGATTCAGACCCTCTGTTTCAGCCCCTCTGTTTCAGCCCCTCTGTTTCAGCCCCTCTGTTTCAACCACTCTGTTTCTCGCCCTCTGTTTCTCACCCTCTGTTTCTCGCCCTCTGTTTCAGCCCCTCTGTTTTTCGCCCTCTGTTTAAGCCCCTCTGTTTCTCGCCCTCTGTTTCAGGCTCTCTGTTTCAGCCCGTCTGTTTCAGCCCCTCTGTTAAAGCCCCTCTCTTTCTCGCCCTCTGTTTCTCGCGCGCAGTTTCAGCCCCTCTGTTTCTCGCCCTCTGTTTCAGCCCCTCTGTTTCAGCCCCTCTGATTCAGCCCCTCTGAATCAGCCCCTCTGTTTCTCGCCCTCTGTTTCAGACCCTCTGTTTCAGCCCCTCTGTTTCAGCCCCTCTGTTTCAGCCCCTCTGTTTCTCGCCCTCTGTTTCAGCTCCTCTGTTTCTCGCCCTCTGTTTCAGCCCCTCTGTTTCAGCCCCTCTGTTTCTCGCCCTCTGTTTCTGCCCCTCTGTTTCTCGCCCTCTGTTTCAGCCCCTCTGTTTCTCGCCCTCTGTTTCAGCCCCGCTGATTCAGCCCCTCTGTTTCAGTCCCTCCGTTTCAGCCCCTCTGTTTCAGTCCCTCTGTTTCTCGCCCTCTGTTTCAGCCCCTCTGTTTCTCGCCCTCTGTTTCAGCCCCTCTGTTTCACGCCCTCTGTTTCATCCCCTCTGTTTCAGCCCCTCTGTTTCAGCCCCTCTGTTTCTCGCCCTCTGTTTCAGCCACTCTGATTCAGCCCCTCTGTTTCAGCCCCTCTGTTTCTCGCCCTCTGTTTCAGCCCCTCTGTTTCAGCCCCTCTGTTTCATCCCCTCTGTTTCAGCCCCTCTGTTTCTCGCCCTCTGTTTCTCACCCTCTGTTTCTCGCCCTCTGTTTCAGCCCCTCTGTTTTTCGCCCGCTGTTTCAGCCCCTCTGTTTCTCGCCCTCTGTTTCAGCCCCTCTGTTTCAGCCCCTCTGATTCAGCCCCTCTGATTCAGCCCCTCAGTTTCTCACCTTCAGTTTCTCACCCTCGGTTTCAGCCCCTCTGTTTCAGCCCCTCTGTTACAGCCCCTCTGTTTCTCGCCCTCTGTTTCAGCCCCTCTGTTTCTCGCCCTCTGTTTCAGCCCCTCTGTTTCTCGCCCTCTGTTTCAGCTCCTCTGTTTCAGCCCCTCTGTTTCTCGCCCTCTGTTTCTGCCCCTCTGTTTCTCGCCCTCTGTTTCAGGCTCTCTGTTTCAGCCCGTCTGTTTCAGCCCCTCTGTTTAAGCCCCTCTGTTTCTCGCCCTCTGTTTCTCGCCCGCTGTTTCAGCCTCTCTGTTTCAGCCCCTCTGATTCAGCCCCTCTGAATCAGCCCCACTGTTTCTCGCCCTGTGTTTCAGACCCTCTGTTTCAGGCTCTCTGTTTCAGCCCCTCTGTTTCAGCCCCTCTGTTTCTCGCCCTCTGTTTCAGCTCCTCTGTTTCTCGCCCTCTGTTTCAGCCCCTCTGTTTCAGCCCCTCTGTTTCTCGCCCTCTGTTTCTCGCCCTCGGTTTCAGCCCCTCTGTTTCTCGCACTCTGTTTCAGCCCCTCTGTTTCTCGCCCTCTGTTTCAGCCCCTCTGTTTCAGCCCCTCTGTCTCAGCCCCTCTGTTTCAGCCCCTCTGCTTCTCGCCCTCTGTTTCAGCCGCTCTGTTTCTCGCCCTCTGTTTCAGCCCCTCTGATTCAGCCCCGCTGTTTCAGCCCCTCTGATTCAGCCCCTCTGTTTCAGCCCCTCTGTTTCAGCCCTCTGTTTCAGCCCCTCTGTTTCAACCACTCTGTTTCTCGACCTCTGTTTCTCACCCTCTGTTTCTCGCCCTCTGTTTCAGCCCCTCTGTTTTTCGCCCTCTGTTTAAGCCCCTCTGTTTCTCGCCCTCTGTTTCAGGCTCTCTGTTTCAGCCCGTCTGTTTCAGCCCCTCTGTTTATGCCCCTCTGTTTCTCGCCCTCTGTTTCTCGCCCGCTGTTTCATCCCCTCTGTTTCTCGCCCTCTGTTTCAGCCCCTCTGTTTCAGCCCCTCTGATTCAGCCCCTCTGAATTAGCCCCTCTGTTTCTCGCCCTCTGTTTCAGACCCTCTGTTTCAGCCCCTCTGTTTCAGCCCCTCTGTTTCAGCCCCTCTGTTTCTCGCCCTCTGTTTCAGCTCCTCTGTTTCTCGCCCTCTGTTTCAGCCCCTCTGTTTCAGCCCCTCTGTTTCTCGCCCTCTGTTTCTGCCCCTCTGTTTCTCGCCCTCTGTTTCAGCCCCTCTGTTTCAGCCCCTCTGTTTCTCGCCCTCTGTTTCAGCCCCGCTGAATCAGACCCTCTGTTTCAGTCCCTCCGTTTCAGCCCCTCTGTTTCAGTCCCTCTGTTTCTCGCCCTCTGTTTCAGCCCCTCTGTTTCTCGCCCTCTGTTCCAGCCCCTCTGTTTCTCGCCCTCTGTTTCAGCCCCTCTGTTTCAGCCCCTCTGTTTCAGCCCCTCTGTTTCTCGCCCTCTGTTTCAGCCACTCTGATTCAGCCCCTCTGTTTCAGCCCCTCTGTTTCTCGCCCTCTGTTTCAGCCCCTCTGTTTCTCGCCCTCTGTTTCAGCCCCTCTGTTTATCGCCCTCTGTTTCAGCCCCACTGTTTCTCGCCCTCTGTTTCAGCCACTCTGATTCAGCCCCTCTGTTTCAGCCCCTCTGTTTCTCGCACACTGTTTGAGCCCATCTGATTCAGCCCCTCTGTTTCAGCCCCTCTGATTCAGCCCCACTGATTCAGCCACTCTGATGAAGCCCCTCTGCTTCTCGCCCTCTGTTTCAGCCGCTCTGTTTCAGCCCCTCTGTTTCAGCCCCTCTGTTTCTCGCCCTCTGTTTCTCGCCCGCTGTTTCAGCCCCTCTGTTTCTCGCCCTCTGTTTCAGCCCCTTTGTTTCAGCCCCTCTGATTCAGCCCCTCTGATTCAGCCCCTCAGTTTCTCGCCCTCTGTTTCAGCCCCTCTCTTTCAGCCCGTCTGTTTCAGCCCCTCGGTTTCTCGCCCTCTGTTTCAGCCCCTCTGTTTCTCGGCCTCTGTTTCAGCCACTCTGTTTCATCCCCTCTGTTTCAGACCTCTGTTTCTCGCCCTCTGTTTCAGCCCCTCTGTTTCTCGTCCTCTGTTTCAGCCCCTCTGTTTCTCGCCCTCTGTTTCAGCCCCTCTGTTTCAGCCCCTCTGTTTCAGCCCCTCTGTTTCTCGCCCTCTGTTTCAGCCCCTCTGTTTCTCGCCCTCTGTTTCAGCTCCTCTGTTTCAGCCCCTCTGTTTCTCGCCCTCTGTTTCTGCCCCTCTGTTTCTCGCCCTCTGTTTCAGGCTCTCTGTTTCAGCCCATCTGTTTCAGCCCCTCTGTTTAAGCCCCTCTGTTTCTCGCCCTCTGTTTCTCGCCCGCTGTTTCAGCCCCTCTGTTTCTCGCCCTCTGTTTCAGCCTCTCTGTTTCAGCCCCTCTGATTCAGCCCCTCTGAATCAGCCCCACTGTTTCTCGCCCTGTGTTTCAGACCCTCTGTTTCAGCCCCTATGTTTCAGCCCCTCTGTTTCAGCCCCTCTGTTTCTCGCCCTCTGTTTCAGCTCCTCTGTTTCTCGCCCTCTGTTTCAGCCCCTCTGTTTCAGCCCCTCTGTTTCTCGCCCTCTGTTTCTGCCCCTCTGTTTCTCGCCCTCTGTTTCATCCCCTCTGTTTCTCGCCCTCTGTTTCAGCCCCTCTGTTTCAGCCCCTCTGATTCAGCCCCTCTGATTCAGCCCCTCAGTTTCTCGCCCTCTGTTTCAGCCCCTCTGTTTCAGCCCCTCTGTTTCTCACCCTCTGTTTCAGCCCCTCTGTTTGTCGCCCTCTGTTTCAGCCCCTCTGTTTCTCGGCCTCTGTTTAAGCCCCTCTGTGTCAGCCCCTCTGTTTCAGCCCCTCTGTTTCTCGCCCTCTGTTTCAGCCCCTCTGTTTCTCGCACTCTGTTTCAGCCCCTCTGTTTCTCGCCCTCTGTTTCAGCCCCTCTGTTTCAGCCCCTCTGTCTCAGCCCCTCTGTTTCAGCCCCTCTGTTTCTCGCCCTCTGTTTCAGCCACTCTGTTTCTCGCCCTCTGTTTCAGACCCTCTGATTCAGCCCCGCTGTTTCAGCCCCTCTGATTCAGACCCTCTGTTTCAGCCCCTCTGTTTCAGCCCCTCTGTTTCAGCCCCTCTGTTTCAACCACTCTGTTTCTCGCCCTCTGTTTCTCACCCTCTGTTTCTCGCCCTCTGTTTCAGCCCCTCTGTTTTTCGCCCTCTGTTTAAGCCCCTCTGTTTCTCGCCCTCTGTTTCAGGCTCTCTGTTTCAGCCCGTCTGTTTCAGCCCCTCTGTTTAAGCCCCTCTCTTTCTCGCCCTCTGTTTCAGCCCCTCTGTTTCAGCCCCTCTGATTCAGCCCCTCTGAATCAGCCCCTCTGTTTCTCGCCCTCTGTTTCAGCCCCTCTGTTTCAGCCCCTCTGTTTCAGCCCCTCTGTTTCAGCCCCTCTGTTTCTCGCCCTCTGTTTCAGCTCCTCTGTTTCTCGCCCTCTGTTTCAGCCCCTCTGTTTCAGCCCCTCTGTTTCTCGCCCTCTGTTTCTCGCCCTCTGTTTCAGCCCCTCTGTTTCTCGCCCTCTGTTTCAGCCCCGCTGATTCAGCCCCTCTGTTTCAGTCCCTCCGTTTCAGCCCCTCTGTTTCAGTCCCTCTGTTTCTCGCCCTCTGTTTCAGCCCCTCTGTTTCTCGCCCTCTGTTTCAGCCCCTCTGTTTCTCGCCCTCTGTTTCAGCCCCTCTGATTCAGCCCCTCTGAATCAGCCCCTCTGTTTCTCGCCCTCTGTTTCAGCCCCTCTGTTTCAGCCCCTCTGTTTCAGCCCCTCTGTTTCAGCCCCTCTGTTTCTCGCCCTCTGTTTCAGCTCCTCTGTTTCTCGCCCTCTGTTTCAGCCCCTCTGTTTCAGCCCCTCTGTTTCTCGCCCTCTGTTTCTCGCCCTCTGTTTCAGCCCCTCTGTTTCTCGCCCTCTGTTTCAGCCCCGCTGATTCAGCCCCTCTGTTTCAGTCCCTCCGTTTCAGCCCCTCTGTTTCAGTCCCTCTGTTTCTCGCCCTCTGTTTCAGCCCCTCTGTTTCTCGCCCTCTGTTTCAGCCCCTCTGTTTCTCGCCCTCTGTTTCAGCCCCTCTGTTTCTCGCTCTCTGTTTCAGCCACTCTGATTCAGCCCCTCTGTTTCAGCCCCTCTGTTTCTCGCCCTCTGTTTCAGCCCCTCTGTTTCAGCCCCGCTGTTTCAGCCCCTCTGTTTCAACCCCTCTGTTTCAGCACCTCTGTTTCTCGCCCTCTGTTTCTCACCCTCTGTTTCTCGCCCTCTGTTTCAGCCCCTCTGTTTTTCGCCCGCTGTTTCAGCCCCTCTGTTTCTCGCCCTCTGTTTCAGCCCCTCTGTTTCAGCCCCTCTGATTCAGCCCCTCTGATTCAGCCCCTCAGTTTCTCGCCTTCAGTTTCTCACCCTCTGTTTCAGCCCCTCTGTTTCAGCCCCTCTGTTACAGCCCCTCTGTTTCTCGCCCTCTGTTTCAGCCCCTCTGTTTCTCGGCCTCTGTTTCAGCCGCTCTGTTTCAGCCCCTCTGTTTCAGCCCCTCTGTTTCTCGCCCTCTGTTTCAGCCCCTCTGTTTCTCGCCCTCTGTTTCAGCCCCTCTGTTTCTCGCACTCTGTTTCAGCCCCTCTGTTTCAGCCCCTCTGTTTCTCGCCCTCTGTTTCAGCCCCTCTGTTTCTCGCCCTCTGTTTCAGCCCCTCTGTTTCAGCCCCTCTGTTTCTTGCCCTCTGTTTCTGCCCCTCTGTTTCTCGCATTCTGTTTCAGCCCCGCTAATTCAGCCCCTCTGTTTGAGCCCCTCTTAATCAGCCCATCGGATTCAGCCCCTCTATTTCAGGCCCTCTGTTTCAGCCCCTCTGTTTCAGCCCCTCTGTTTCTCGCCCTCTGTTTCAGCCCCTCTGTTTCTCGCCCTCTGTTTCAGCCCCGCTGATTCAGGCCCTCTGTTTCAGCCCCTCTGTTTCAGCCCCTCTGTTTCAGCCCCTCTGTTTCTCGCCCTCTGTTTCAGCCCCTCTGTTTCTCGCCCTCTGTTTCAGCCCCGCTGATTCAGCCCCTCTGTTTCAGCCCCTCTGAATCAGCCCCTCTGATTCAGCCCCTCTGTTTCAGCCCCTCTGTTTCTCGCCCTCTGTTTCAGCCCCTCTGTTTTTCGCCCTCTGTTTCAGCCCCTCTGTTTCAGCCCCTCTGTTTATCGCCCTCTGTTTCAGCCCCTCTGTTTCTCGCCCTCTGTTTCAGCCCCTCTGTTTCAGCCCCTCTGATTCAGCCCCTCTGATACAGCCCCTCAGTTTCTCGCCCTCTGTTTCAGCCCCTATGTTTCAGCCCCTCTGATTCTCACCCTCTCTTTCAGCCCCTCTGTTTGTCGCCCTCTGTTTCAGCCCCTCTGTTTCTCGGCCTCTGTTTCAGCCCCTCTGTTTCAGCCCCTCTGTTTCAGCCCCTCTGTTTCTCGCCCTCTGTTTCAGCCCCTCTGTTTCTCGCACTCTGTTTCAGCCCCCCTGTTTCTCGCCCTCTGTTTCAGCCCCACTGTTTCAGCCCCTCTGTCTCAGCCCCTCTGTTTCAGCCCCTCTGTTTCTCGCCCTCTGTTTCAGCCCCTCTGTTTCTCGCCCTCTGTTTCAGCCCCTCTGTTTCTCGCCCTCTGTTTCAGCCCCTCTGATTCAGCCCTGCTGTTTCAGCCCCTCTGATTCAGCCCCTCTGTTTCTCGCCCTCTGTTTCAGCCCCTCTGTTTCTCGCCCTCTGTTTCAGCCCCTCTGTTTCTCGCCCTCTGTTTCAGGCCCTCTGTTTCAGCCCCTCTGTTTCAGCCCCTCTGTTTCTCGCCCTCTGTTTCAGCCACTCTGATTCTCGCCCTCTGTTTCAGCCCCTCTGTTTCTCGCACTCTGTTTCAGCCCCCCTGTTTCTCGCCCTCTGTTTCAGCCCCACTGTTTCAGCCCCTCTGTCTCAGCCCCTCTGTTTCAGCCCCTCTGTTTCTCGCCCTCTGTTTCAGCCCCTCTGTTTCTCGCCCTCTGTTTCAGCCCCTCTGTTTCTCGCCCTCTGTTTCAGCCCCTCTGATTCAGCCCTGCTGTTTCAGCCCCTCTGATTCAGCCCCTCTGTTTCAGCCCCTCTGTTTCTCGCCCTCTGTTTCAGCCCCTCTGTTTCTCGCCCTCTGTTTCAGCCCCTCTGTTTCTCCCCCTCTGTTTCAGCCCCTCTGTTTCAGCCCCTCTGTTTCTCGCCCTCTGTTTCAGCCCCGCTGATTCAGCTCCTCTGTTTCTCGCCCTCTGTTTCTGCCCCTCCGTTTCTCGCCCTCTGTTTCAGCCCCTCTGTTTCTCGTCCTCTGTTTCTGCCCCGCTGATTCAGCCACTCTGTTTCATCCACTCAGAATCAGCCGCTCTGATTCAGCCCTTCTGTTTCAGCCCCTCTGTTACAGCCCCTCTGTTTCTCGCCCTCTGTTTCAGCCCCTCTGTTTCTCGCCCTCTGTTTCAGCCCCTCTGTTTCTCGCCCTCTGTTTCAGCCCCTCTGTTTCTCGCACTCTGTTTCAGCCCCTCTGTTTCAGCCCCTCTGTTTCTCGCCCTCTGTTTCAGCCCCTCTGTTTCTCACCCTCTGTTTCAGCCCCTCTGTTTGTCGCCCTCTGTTTCAGCCCCTCTGTTTCTCGCACTCTGTTTCAGCCCCTCTGTTTCTCGCCCTCTGTTTCAGCCCCTCTGTTTCAGCCCCTCTGTCTCAGCCCCTCTGTTTCAGCCCCTCTGTTTCTCGCCCTCTGTTTCAGCCACTCTGTTTCTCGCCCTCTGTTTCAGACCCTCTGATTCAGCCCCGCTGTTTCAGCCCCTCTGATTCAGACCCTCTGTTTCAGCCCCTCTGTTTCAGCCCATCTGTTTCAGCCCCTCTGTTTCAACCACTCTGTTTCTCGCCCTCTGTTTCTCACCCTCTGTTTCTCGCCCTCTGTTTCAGCCCCTCTGTTTTTCGCACTCTGTTTAAGCCCCTCTGTTTCTGGCCCTCTGTTTCAGGCTCTCTGTTTCAGCCCGTCTGTTTCAGCCCCTCTGTTTAAGCCCCTCTCTTTCTCGCCCTCTGTTTCTCGCCCGCAGTTTCAGCCCCTCTGTTTCTCGCCCTCTGTTTCAGCCCCTCTGTTTCAGCCCATCTGATTCAGCCCCTCTGAATCAGCCCCTCTGTTTCTCGCCCTCTGTTTCAGACCCTCTGTTTCAGCCCCTCTGTTTCAGCCCCTCTGTTTCTCGCCCTCTGTTTCAGCTCCTCTGTTTCTCGCCCTCTGTTTCAGCCACTCTGTTTCAGCCCCTCTGTTTCTCGCCCTCTGTTTCTCGCCCTCTGTTTCAGCCCCTCTGTTTCTCGCCCTCTGTTTCAGCCCCGCTGATTCAGCCCCTCTGTTTCTCGCCCTCTGTTTCAGCCCCTCTGTTTCTCGCCCTCTGTTTCAGCCCCTCTGTTTCTCGCCCTCTGTTTCAGGCCCTCTGTTTCAGCCCCTCTGTTTCAGCCCCTCTGTTTCTCGCCCTCTGTTTCAGCCACTCTGATTCAGCCCCTCTGTTTCAGCCCCTCTGTTTCTCGCCCTCTGTTTCAGCCCCTCTGTTTCAGCCCCTCTGTTTCAGCCCCTCTGTTTCATCCCCTCTGTTTCAGCACCTCTGTTTCTCGCCCTCTGTTTCTCACCCTCTGTTTCTCGCCCTCTGTTTCAGCCCCTCTGTTTTTCGCCCGCTGTTTCAGCCCCTCTGTTTCTCGCCCTCTGTTTCAGCCCCTCTGTTTCAGCCCCTCTGATTCAGCCCCTCTGATTCAGCCCCTCAGTTTCTCGCCTTCAGTTTCTCACCCTCTGTTTCAGCCCCTCTGTTTCAGCCCCTCTGTTACAGCCCCTCTGTTTCTCGCCCTCTGTTTCAGCCCCTCTGTTTCTCGGCCTCTGTTTCAGCCCCTCTGTTTCAGCCCCTCTGTTTCAGCCCCTCTGTTTCTCGCCCACTGTTTCAGCCCCTCTGTTTCTCGCCCTCTGTTTCAGCCACTCTGTTTCTCGCACTCTGTTTCAGCCCCTCTGTTTCAGCCCCTCTGTTTCTCGCCCTCTGTTTCAGCCCCTCTGTTTCTCGCCCTCTGTTTCAGCCCCTCTGTTTCAGCCCCTCTGTTTCTGCCCCTCTGTTTCTCGCATTCTGTTTCAGCCCCGCTAATTCAGCCCCTCTGTTTGAGCCCCTCTTAATCAGCCCCTCCGGATTCAGCCCCTCTATTTCAGGCCCTCTGTTTCAGCCCCTCTGTTTCAGCCCCTCTGTTTCTCGCCCTCTGTTTCAGCCCCTCTGTTTCTCGCCCTCTGTTTCAGCCCCGCTGATTCAGCCCCTCTGTTTGAGCCCCTCTTAATCAGCCCCTCGGATTCAGGCCCTCTGTTTCAGCCCCTCTGTTTCAGCCCCTCTGTTTCTCGCCCTCTGTTTCAGCCCCTCTGTTTCTCGCCCTCTGTTTCAGCCCCGCTGATTCAGCCCCTCTGTTTCAGCCCCTCTGAATCAGCCCCTCTGATTCAGCCCCTCTGTTTCAGCCCCTCTGTTTCTCGCCCTCTGTTTCAGCCCCTCTGTTTCTCGCCCTCTGTTTCAGCCCCTCTGTTTCAGCCCCTCTGTTTATCGCCCTCTGTTTCAGCCCCTCTGTTTCTCGCCCTCTGTTTCAGCCCCTCTGTTTCAGCCCCTCTGATTCAGCCCCTCTGATACAGCCCCTCAGTTTCTCGCCCTCTGTTTCAGCCCCTCTGTTTCAGCCCCTCTGATTCTCACCCTCTCTTTCAGCCCCTCTGTTTGTCGCCCTCTGTTTCAGCCCCTCTGTTTCTCGCCCTCTGTTTCAGCCCCTCTGTTTCAGCCCCTCTGATTCAGCCCCTCTGATACAGCCCCTCAGTTTCTCGCCCTCTGTTTCAGCCCCTCTGTTTCAGCCCCTCTGATTCTCACCCTCTCTTTCAGCCCCACTGTTTCTCGCCCTCTGTTTCTCACCCTCTGTTTCTCGCCCTCTGTTTCAGCCCCTCTGTTTCTCGCCCTCTGTTTCAGCCCCGCTGATTCAGCCCCTCTGTTTGAGCCCCTCTTAATCAGCCCCTCGGATTCAGGCCCTCTGTTTCAGCCCCTCTGTTTCAGCCCCTCTGTTCCAGCCCCTCTGTTTCTCGCCCTCTGTTTCAGCCCCTCTGTTTCTCGCCCTCTGTTTCAGCCCCGCTGATTCAGCCCCTCTGTTTCAGCCCCTCTGAATCAGCCCCTCTGATTCAGCCCCTCTGTTTCAGCCCCTCTGTTTCTCGCCCTCTGTTTCAGCCCCTCTGTTTCTCGCACTCTGTTTCAGCCCCTCTGTTTCAGACCCTCTGTTTATCGCCCTCTGTTTCAGCCCCTCTGTTTCTCGCCCTCTGTTTCAGCCCCTCTGTTTCAGCCCCTCTGATTCAGCCCCTCTGATACATCCCCTCAGTTTCTCGCCCTCTGTTTCAGCCCCTCTGTTTCAGCCCCTCTGATTCTCACCCTCTCTTTCAGCCCCTCTGTTTGTCGCCCTCTGTTTCAGCCCCTCTGTTTCTCGGCCTCTGTTTCAGCCCCTCTGTTTCAGCCCCTCTGTTTCAGCCCCTCTGTTTCTCGCCCTCTGTTTCAGCCCCTCTGTTTCTCGCACTCTGTTTCAGCCCCCCTGTTTCTCGCCCTCTGTTTCAGCCGCTCTGTTTCAGCCCCTCTGTCTCAGCCCCTCTGTTTCAGCCCCTCTGTTTCTCGCCCTCTGTTTCAGCCCCTCGGTTTCTCGCCCTCTGTTTCAGCCCCTCTGTTTCTCGCCCTCTGTTTCAGCCCCTCTGATTCAGCCCCGCTGTTTCAGCCCCTCTGATTCAGACCCTCTGTTTCAGCCCCTCTGTTTCTCGCCCTCTGTTTCAGCCCCTCTGTTTCTCGCCCTCTGTTTCAGCCCCTCTGTTTCTCCCCCTCTGTTTCAGCCCCTCTGTTTCAGCCCCTCTGTTTCTCGCCCTCTGTTTCAGCCCCGCTGATTCAGCCCCTCTGTTTCTCGCCCTCTGTTTCTGCCCCTCTGTTTCTCGCCCTCTGTTTCAGCCCCTCTGTTTCTCGTCCTCTGTTTCTGCCCCGCTGATTCAGCCACTCTGTTTCATCCACTCAGAATCAGCCGCTCTGATTCAGCCCCTCTGTTTCAGCCCCTCTGTTCCAGCCCCTCTGTTTCTCGCCCTCTGTTTCAGCCCCTCTGTTTCTCGCCCTCTGTTTCAGCCCCTCTGTTTCTCGCCCTCTGTTTCAGCCCCTCTGTTTCTCGCACTCTGTTTCAGCCCCTCTGTTTCAGCCCCTCTGTTTCTCGCCCTCTGTTTCAGCCCCTCTGTTTCTCGGCTTCTGTTTCAGCCACTCTGTTTCACCCCCTCTGTTTCAGACACTCTGTTTGTCGCCCTCTGTTTCAGCCCCTCTGTTTCTCGCCCTCTGTTTCAGCCCCTCTGTTTCTCGCCCTCTGTTTCAGCCCCTCTGTTTCAGCCCCTCTGTTTCAGCCCCTCTGTTTCAGCCCCTCTGTTTCTCGCCCTCTGTTTCAGCCACTCTGTTTCTCGCCCTCTGTTTCAGCCCCTCTGTTTAACCCCTTCTGTTTCTCACCCTCTGTTTCAGCCCCTCTGTTTCTCGCCCTCTGTTTCAGCCCCTCTGAATCAGCCCCTCTGTTTCAGCCCCTCTGTTTCAGCCCCTCTGTTTCAGCCCCCTGTTTCTCGCCCTCTGTTTCAGCCACTCTGTTTCTCGCACTCTGTTTCAGCCCCGCTGATTCAGACCCCCTGTTTCAGCCTCTCAGAATCAGCCCCTCTGCTTCAGCCCCTCTGTTTCAGTCCCTCTGTTTCTCGCCCTCTGTTTCAGCCCCTCTGTTTCTCGCCCTCTGTTTCAGCCCCTCTGTTTCTCGCCCTCTGTTTCAGCCCCTCTGTTTCAGCCCCAATGTTTCTCGCCCTCTGTTTCAGCCCCTCTGTTTATCGCCCTCTGTTTCAGCCCCTCTGTTTCACGCCCTCTGTTTCAGCAAATCTGATTCAGCCCCTCTGTTTCAGCCCCACTGTTTCTCGCCCTCTGTTTGAGCGCCTCTGATTCAGCCCCTCTGTTTCAGCCCCTCTGATTCAGCCCTTCTGATTCAGCCCCTCTGATTCAGCCCCTCTATTTCTCGCCCTCTGTTTCAGCCCCTCTGTTTCTCGCCCTCTGTTTCTCGAACGCTGTTTCAGCCCGTCTGTTTCTCGCCCTCTGTTTCAGCCCCTCTGTTTCAGCCCCTCTGATTCAGCCCCTCTGATTCAGCCCCTCAGATTCTCGCCGTCTGTTTCAGACCCTCTGTTTCAGCCCCTCTGTTTCAGCCCCTCTGTTTCAGCCCCTCTGTTTCTCACCCTCTGTTTCAGCCCCTCTGTTTCTCGCCCTCTGTTTCAGCCCCTCTGTTTCTCGCCCTCTGTTTCAGCCCCTCTGTTTCAGCCCCTCTGTTTCTTGCCCTCTATTTCTGCCCCTCTGTTTCTCGCCCTCTGTTTCAGCCCCGCTGATTCAGCCCCTCTGTTTCAGCCCCTCTTAATCAGCCCCTCTGATTCAGCCCCTCTGTTTCAGCCCCTCTGTTTCAGCCCCTCTGTTTCAGCCCCTCTGTTTCTCGCCCTCTGTTTCAGCCCCTCTGTTTCTCGCCCTCTGTTTCAGCCCCGCTGATTCAGCCCCTCTGTTTCAGCCCCTCTGAATCAGCCCCTCTGATTCAGCCCCTCTGTTTCAGCCCCTCTGTTTGAGCCCCTCTGTTTCAGCCCCTCTGTTTCTCGCCCTCTGTTTCAGCCCCTCTGTTTCTCGCACTCTGTTTCAGCCCCTCTGTTTCAGCCCCTCTGTTTCAGCCCCTCTGTTTCTCGTCCTCTGTTTCAGCTCCTCTGTTTCTCGCCCTCTGTTTCAGCCCCTCTGTTTCAGCCCCTCTGTTTCTCGCCCTCTATTTCAGCCCCTCTGTTTCTCGCCCTCTGTTTCAGCCCCTCTGTTTCTCACCCTCTGTTTCAGCCCCGCTGATTCAGCCCCTCTGTTTCAGCCCCTCTGAATCAGCCCCTCTGATTCAGCCCCTCTGTTTCAGCCCCTCTGTTTCTGCCCCTCTGTTTCAGCCCCTCTGTTTCTCGCCCTCTGTTTCAGCCCCTCTGTTTCTCGCCCTCTGTTTCAGCCCCTCTGTTTCAGCGCCTCTGTTTCTCGCCCACTGTTTGAGCCCCTCTGTTTCTCACCCTCTGTTTCAGCCCCTCTGTTTCTCCCCCTCTGTTTCAGCCCCTCTGTTTCAGCCCCTCTGTTTCTCGCCCTCTGTTTCAGCCCCGCTGATTCAGCCCCTCTGTTTCTCGCCCTCTGTTTCTGCCCCTCTGTTTCTCGCCCTCTGTTTCAGCCCCTCTGTTTCTCGTCCTCTGTTTCTGCCCCGCTGATTCAGCCCCTCTGTTTCATCCACTCAGAATCAGCCGCTCTGATTCAGCCCCTCTGTTTCAGCCCCTCTGTTCCAGCCCCTCTGTTTCTCGCCCTCTGTTTCAGCCCCTCTGTTTCTCGCCCTCTGTTTCAGCCCCTCTGTTTCTCGCCCTCTGTTTGAGCCCCTCTGATTCAGCCCCTCTGTTTCAGCCCCTCTGATTCAGCGCCTCTGATTCAGCCCCTCTGATTCAGCCCCTCTGTTTCTCGCCCTCTGTTTCAGCCCCTCTGTTTCAGCCCCTCTGTTTCAGCCCCTCTGTTTATCACCCTCTGTTTCAGCCCCTCTGATTCAGCGCCTCTGATTCAGCCCCTCTGATTCAGCCCCTCTGATTCAGCCCCTCTGTTTCAGCCCCTCTGTTTCAGCCCCTGTGTTTCAGCCCCTCTGTTTCTCGCCCTCCGTTTCCCGCCCCTCTGTTTCAGACCCTCTGTTTCACGCCCCGTGTTTCAGCCCCTCTGTTTCTCGCCCTCTGTTTCAGACCCTCTGATTCAGCCCCTCTGAATCAGCCCCTCTGTTTCTCGCCCTCTGTTTCAGCCCCTCTGTTTCAGCCCCTGTGTTTCAGCCCCTCTGTTTCAGCCCCTCTGTTTCTCACCCTCTGTTTCAGCTCCTCTGTTTCTCGCCCTCTGTTTCAGCCCCTATGTTTCAGCCCCTCTGTTTCTCGCCCTCTGTTTTTGCCCCTCTGTTTCTCGCCCTCTGTTTCAGCCCCTCTGTTTCTCGCCCTCTGTTTCAGCCCCGCTGATTCAGCCCCTCTGTTTCAGCCCCTCAGAATTAGCCCCTCTAATTCAGCTCCTCTGTTTCACTCCATCTGTTTCTCGCCCTCTGTTTCAGCCCCTCTGTTTCTCGCCCACTGTTTCAGCCCCTCTGTTTCAGCCCCTCTGTTTCTCGCCCTCTGTTTCAGCCCCTCTGTTTATCCCCCTCTGTTTCAGCCCCACTGTTTCTCGCCCTCTGTTTCAGCCACTCTGATTCAGCCCCTCTGTTTCAGCCCCCTGTTTCTCGCACACTGTTTGAGCCCATCTGATTCAGCCCCTTTGTTTCAGCCCCTCTGATTCAGCCCCTCTGATTCAGCCACTCTGATGAAGCCTCTCTGCTTCTCGCCCTCTGTTTCAGCCCCTCTGTTTCAGCCCCTCTGTTTCAGCCCCTCTGTTTCTCGCCCTCTGTTTCTCGCCCGCTGTTTCAGCCCCTCTGTTTCTCGCCCTCTGTTTCAGCCCCTCTGTTTCAGTCCCTCTGATTCAGCCCCTCTGATTCAGCCCCCCAGTTTCTCGCCCTCTGTTTCAGCCCCTCTCTTTCAGCCCGTCTGTTTCAGCCCCTCGGTTTCTCGCCCTCTGTTTCAGCCCCTCTGTTTCTCGGCCTCTGTTTCAGCCACTCTGTTTCATCCCCTCTGTTTCAGACCCTCTGTTTCTCGCCCTCTGTTTCAGCCCCTCTGTTTCTCGCCCTCTGTTTCAGCCCCCCTGTTTCTCGCCCTCTGTTTCAGCCCCTCTGTTTCTGCCCCTCTGTTTCAGCCCCTCTGTTTCAGCCCCTCTGTTTCCCGCCCTCTGTTTCAGCCCCTCTGTTTCTCGCCCTCTGTTTCAGCCCCTCTGTTTCAGCCCCTCTGTTTCTCGCCCTCTGTTTCTGCCCCTCTGTTTCTCGCCCTCTGTTTCAGGCTCTCTGTTTCAGCCCGTCTGTTTCAGCCCCTCTGTTTAACCCCTCTGTTTCTCGCCCTCTGTTTCTTGCCCGCTGTTTCAGCCCCTCTGTTTCTCGCCCTCTGTTTCAGCCCCTCTGTTTCAGCCCCTCTGATTCAGCCCCTCTGAATCAGCCCCTCTGTTTCTCGCCCTCTGTTTCAGCTCCTCTGTTTCTCGCCCTCTGTTTCAGCCCCTCTGTTTCAGCCTCTCTGTTTCTCGCCCTCTGTTTCTGCCCCTCTGTTTCTCGCCCTCTGTTTCAGCCCCTCTGTTTCTCGCCCTCTGTTTCAGCCCGTCTGTTTCAGCCCCTCTGATTCAGCCCCTCTGATTCAGCCCCTCAGTTTCTCGCCCTCTGTTTCAGCCCCTCTGTTTCAGCCCCTCTGTTTCTCGCCCTCTGTTTCAGCCCCGCTGATTCAGCCCCTCTGTTTCTCGCCCTCTGTTTCTGCCCCTCTGTTTCTCGCCCTCTGTTTCAGCCCCTCTGTTTCTCGTCCTCTGTTTCTGCCCCGCTGATTCAGCCCCTCTGTTTCATACACTCAGAATCAGCCGCTCTGATTCAGCCCCTCTGTTTCAGCCCCTCTGTTCCAGCCCCTCTGTTTCTCGCCCTCTGTTTCAGCCCCTCTGTTTCTCGCCCTCTGTTTCAGCCCCTCTGTTTCTCGCCCTCTGTTTGAGCCCCTCTGATTCAGCCCCTCTGTTTCAGCCCCTCTGATTCAGCCCCTCTGATTCAGCCCCTCTGATTCAGCCCCTCTGTTTCTCGCCCTCTGTTTCAGCCCCTCTGTTTCAGCCCCTCTGTTTCAGCCCCTCTGTTTCTCACCCTCTGTTTCAGCCCCTCTGATTCAGCGCCTCTGATTCAGCCCCTCTGATTCAGCCCCTCTGATTCAGCCCCTCTGTTTCAGCCCCTCTGTTTCAGCCCCTGTGTTTCAGCCCCTCTGTTTCTCACACTCTGTTTCCCGCCCCTCTGTTTCAGACCCTCTGTTTCACGCCGCGTGTTTCAGCCCCTCTGTTTCAGACCCTCTGTTTCACGCCGCGTGTTTCAGCCCCTCTGTTTCTCGCCCTCTGTTTCAGCCCCTCTGATTCAGCCCCTCTGAATCAGCCCCTCTGTTTCTCGCCCCCTGTTTCAGCCCCTCTGTTTCAGCCCCTGTGTTTCAGCCCCTCTGTTTCAGCCCCTCTGTTTCTCACCCTCTGTTTCAGCTCCTCTGTTTCTCGCCCTCTGTTTCAGCGCCTCTGTTTCAGCCCCTCTGTTTCTCTCCCTCTGTTTTTGCCCCTCTGTTTCTCGCCCTCTGTTTCAGCCCCTCTGTTTCTCGCCCTCTGTTTCAGCCCCGCTGATTCAGCCCCTCTGTTTCAGCCCCTCAGAATCAGCCCCTCTAATTCAGCTCCTCTGTTTCACTCCATCTGTTTCTCGCCCTCTGTTTCAGCCCCTCTGTTTCTCGCCCTCTGTTTCAGCCCCTCTGTTTCAGCCCCTCTGTTTCTCGCCCTCTGTTTCAGCCCCTCTGTTTATCCCCCTCTGTTTCAGCCCCACTGTTTCTCGCCCTCTGTTTCAGCCACTCTGATTCAGCCCCTCTGTTTCAGCCCCTCTGTTTCTCGCACACTGTTTGAGCCCATCTGATTCAGCCCCTCTGTTTCAGTCCCTCTGATTCAGCCCCTCTGATTCAGCCACTCTGATGAAGCCCCTCTGCTTCTCGCCCTCTGTTTCAGCCCCTCTGTTTCTCGCCCACTGTTTCTCGCCCGCTGTTTCAGCCCCTCTGTTTCTCGCCCTCTGTTTCAGCCCCTCTGTTTCAGCCCCTCTGATTCAGCCCCTCTGATTCAGCCCCTCAGTTTCTCGCCCTCTGTTTCAGCCCCTCTCTTTCAGCCCGTCTGTTTCAGCCCCTCGGTTTCTCGCCCTCTGTTTCAGCCCCTCTGTTTCTCGGCCTCTGTTTCAGCCACTCTGTTTCATCCCCTCTGTTTCAGACCCTCTGTTTCTCGCCCTCTGTTTCAGCCCCTCTGTTTCTCGCCCTCTGTTTCAGCCCCTCTGTTTCTCGCCCTCTGTTTCAATCCCTCTGTTTCAGCCCCTCTGTTTCAGACCCTCTGTTGCAGCCCCTCTGTTTCTCGCCCTCTGTTTCAGCCCTTCTGTTTCTCGCCCTCTGTTTCAGCCCCTCTGTTTCAGCCCCTCTGTTTCTCGCCCTCTGTTTCTGCCCCTCTGTTTCTCGCCCTCTGTTTCAGGCTCTCTGTTTCAGCCCGTCTGTTTCAGCCCCTCTGTTTCAGCCCCTCTGTTTCTCGCCCTCTGTTTCAGCCCCTCTGGTTCAGCCCCTCTGATTCAGCCCCTCTGAATCAGCCCCACTGTTTCTCGCCCTCTGTTTCAGACCCTCTGTTTCAGCCCCACTGTTTCAGCCCCTCTGTTTCAGCCCCTCTGTTTCTCGCCCTCTATTTCAGCTCCTCTGTTTCTCGCCCTCTGTTTCAGCCCCTCTGTTTCAGCCCCTCTGTTTCTCGCCCTCTGTTCTGCCCCTCTGTTTCTCGCCCTCTATTTCAGCCCCTCTGTTTCTCGCCCTCTGTTTCAGCCCCTCTGTTTCAGCCCCTCTGATTCAGCCCCTCTGATTCAGCCCCTCAGTTTCTCGCCCTCTGTTTCAGCCCCTCTGTTTCAGCCCCTCTGTTTCTCACCCTCTGTTTCAGCCCCTCTGTTTGTCGCCCTCTGTTTCAGCCCCTCTGTTTCTCGGCCTCTGTTTCAGCCCCTCTGTTTCAGCCCCTCTGTTTCAGCCCCTCTGCTTCTCGCCCTCTGTTTCAGCCCCTCTGTTTCTCGCACTCTGTTTCAGCCCCTCTGTTTCTCGCCCTCTGTTTCAGCCCCTCTGTCTCAGCCCCTCTGTTTCAGCCCCTCTGTTTCTCGCCCTCTGTTTCAGCCCCTCTGTTTCTCGCCCTCTGTTTCAGCCCCTCTGTTTCAGCCCCTCTGATTCAGCCCCTCTGAATCAGCCCCTCTGTTTCTCGCCCTCTGTTTCAGCTCCTCTGTTTCTCGCCCTCTGTTTCAGCCCCTCTGTTTCAGCCTCTCTGTTTCTCGCCCTCTGTTTCTGCCCCTCTGTTTCTCGCCCTCTGTTTCAGCCCCTCTGTTTCTCGCCCTCTGTTTCAGCCCGTCTGTTTCAGCCCCTCTGATTCAGCCCCTCTGATTCAGCCCCTCAGTTTCTCGCCCTCTGTTTCAGCCCCTCTGTTTCAGCCCCTCTGTTTCTCGCCCTCTGTTTCAGCCCCGCTGATTCAGCCCCTCTGTTTCTCGCCCTCTGTTTCTGCCCCTCTGTTTCTCGCCCTCTGTTTCAGCCCCTCTGTTTCTCGTCCTCTGTTTCTGCCCCGCTGATTCAGCCCCTCTGTTTCATACACTCAGAATCAGCCGCTCTGATTCAGCCCCTCTGTTTCAGCCCCTCTGTTCCAGCCCCTCTGTTTCTCGCCCTCTGTTTCAGCCCCTCTGTTTCTCGCCCTCTGTTTCAGCCCCTCTGTTTCTCGCCCTCTGTTTGAGCCCCTCTGATTCAGCCCCTCTGTTTCAGCCCCTCTGATTCAGCCCCTCTGATTCAGCCCCTCTGATTCAGCCCCTCTGTTTCTCGCCCTCTGTTCCAGCCCCTCTGTTTCAGCCCCTCTGTTTCAGCCCCTCTGTTTCTCACCCTCTGTTTCAGCCCCTCTGATTCAGCGCCTCTGATTCAGCCCCTCTGATTCAGCCCCTCTGATTCAGCCCCTCTGTTTCAGCCCCTCTGTTTCAGCCCCTGTGTTTCAGCCCCTCTGTTTCTCACACTCTGTTTCCCGCCCCTCTGTTTCAGACCCTCTGTTTCACGCCGCGTGTTTCAGCCCCTCTGTTTCTCGCCCTCTGTTTCAGCCCCTCTGATTCAGCCCCTCTGAATCAGCCCCTCTGTTTCTCGCCCTCTGTTTCAGCCCCTCTGTTTCAGCCCCTGTGTTTCAGCCCCTCTGTTTCAGCCCCTCTGTTTCTCACCCTCTGTTTCAGCTCCTCTGTTTCTCGCCCTCTGTTTCAGTGCCTCTGTTTCAGCCCCTCTGTTTCTCTCCCTCTGTTTTTGCCCCTCTGTTTCTCGCCCTCTGTTTCAGCCCCTCTGTTTCTCGCCCTCTGTTTCAGCCCCGCTGATTCAGCCCCTCTGTTTCAGCCCCTCAGAATCAGCCCCTCTAATTCAGCTCCTCTGTTTCACTCCATCTGTTTCTCGCCCTCTGTTTCAGCCCCTCTGTTTCTCGCCCTCTGTTTCAGCCCCTCTGTTTCAGCCCCTCTGTTTCTCGCCCTCTGTTTCAGCCCCTCTGTTTATCGCCCTCTGTTTCAGCCCCACTGTTTCTCGCCCTCTGTTTCAGCCACTCTGATTCAGCCCCTCTGTTTCAGCCCCTCTGTTTCTCGCACACTGTTTGAGCCCATCTGATTCAGCCCCTCTGTTTCAGTCCCTCTGATTCAGCCCCTCTGATTCAGCCACTCTGATGAAGCCCCTCTGCTTCTCGCCCTCTGTTTCAGCCCCTCTGTTTCTCGCCCACTGTTTCTCGCCCGCTGTTTCAGCCCCTCTGTTTCTCGCCCTCTGTTTCAGCCCCTCTGTTTCAGCCCCTCTGATTCAGCCCCTCTGATTCAGCCCCTCAGTTTCTCGCCCTCTGTTTCAGCCCCTCTCTTTCAGCCCGTCTGTTTCAGCCCCTCGGTTTCTCGCCCTCTGTTTCAGCCCCTCTGTTTCTCGGCCTCTGTTTCAGCCACTCTGTTTCATCCCCTCTGTTTCAGACCCTCTGTTTCTCGCCCTCTGTTTCAGCCCCTCTGTTTCTCGCCCTCTGTTTCAGCCCCTCTGTTTCTCGCCCTCTGTTTCAATCCCTCTGTTTCAGCCCCTCTGTTTCAGACCCTCTGTTGCAGCCCCTCTGTTTCTCGCCCTCTGTTTCAGCCCCTCTGTTTCTCGCCCTCTGTTTCAGCCCCTCTGTTTCAGCCCCTCTGTTTCTCGCCCTCTGTTTCTGCCCCTCTGTTTCTCGCCCTCTGTTTCAGGCTCTCTGTTTCAGCCCGTCTGTTTCAGCCCCTCTGTTTAAGCCCCTCTGTTTCTCGCCCTCTGTTTCTCGCCCGCTGTTTCAGCCCCTCTGTTTCTCGCCCCCTGTTTCAGCCCCTCTGGTTCAGCCCCTCTGATTCAGCCCCTCTGAATCAGCCCCACTGTTTCTCGCCCTCTGTTTCAGACCCTCTGTTTCAGCCCCACTGTTTCAGCCCCTCTGTTTCAGCCCCTCTGTTTCTCGCCCTCTATTTCAGCTCCTCTGTTTCTCGCCCTCTGTTTCAGCCCCTCTGTTTCAGCCCCTCTGTTTCTCGCCCTCTGTTTCTGCCCGTCTGTTTCTCGCCCTCTATTTCAGCCCCTCTGTTTCTCGCCCTCTGTTTCAGCCCCTCTGTTTCAGCCCCTCTGATTCAGCCCCTCTGATTCAGCCCCTCAGTTTCTCGCCCTCTGTTTCAGCCCCTCTGTTTCAGCCCCTCTGTTTCTCACCCTCTGTTTCAGCCCCTCTGTTTGTCGCCCTCTGTTTCAGCCCCTCTGTTTCTCGGCCTCTGTTTCAGCCCCTCTGTTTCAGCCCCTCTGTTTCAGCCCCTCTGTTTCTCGCCCTCTGTTTCAGCCCCTCTGTTTCTCGCACTCTGTTTCAGCCCCTCTGTTTCTCGCCCTCTGTTTCAGCCCCTCTGTCTCAGCCCCTCTGTTTCAGCCCCTCTGTTTCTCGCCCTCTGTTTCAGCCCCTCTGTTTCTCGCCCTCTGTTTCAGCCCCTCTGATTCAGCCCCACTGTTTCAGCCCCTCTGATTCAGCCCCTCTGTTTCAGCCCCTCTGTTTCAGCCCTCTGTTTCAGCCCCTCTGTTTCAACCACTCTGTTTCTCGCCCTCTGTTTCTCACCCTCTGTTTCTCGCCCTCTGTTTCAGCCCCTCTGTTTTTTGCCCTCTGTTTAAGCCCCTCTGTTTCTCGCCCTCTGTTTCAGGCTCTCTGTTTCAGCCCGTCTGTTTCAGCCCCTCTGTTTAAGCCCCTCTGTTTCTCGCCCTCTGTTTCTCGCCCGCTGTTTCAGCCCCTCTGTTTCTCGCCCTCTGTTTCAGCCCCTCTGTTTCAGCCCCTCTGATTCAGCCCCTCTGAATCAGCCCCTCTGTTTCTCGCCCTCTGTTTCAGACCCTCTGTTTCAGCCCCTCTGTTTCAGCCCCTCTGTTTCAGCCCCTCTGTTTCTCGCCCACTGTTTCAGCCCCTCTGTTTCTCGCCCTCTGTTTCAGCCCCTCTGTTTCTCCCCCTCTGTTTCAGCCCCTCTGTTTCAGCCCCTCTGTTTCTCGCCCTCTGTTTCAGCCCCGCTGATTCAGCCCCTCTGTTTCTCGCCCTCTGTTTCTGCCCCTCTGTTTCTCGCCCTCTGTTTCAGCCCCTCTGTTTCTCGTCCTCTGTTTCTGCCCCGCTGATTCAGCCCCTCTGTTTCATCCACTCAGAATCAGCCGCTCTGATTCAGCCCCTCTGTTTCAGCCCCTCTGTTCCAGCACCTCTGTTTCTCGCCCTCTGTTTCAGCCCCTCTGTTTCTCGCCCTCTGTTTCAGCCCCTCTGTTTCTCGCCCTCTGTTTGAGCCCCTCTGATTCAGCCCCTCTGTTTCAGCCCCTCTGATTCAGCCCCTCTGATTCAGCCCCTCTGATTCAGCCCCTCTGTTTCTCGCCCTCTGTTTCAGCCCCTCTGTTTCAGCCCCTCTGTTTCATCCCCTCTGTTTCAGCCCCTCTGTTTCTCGCCCTCTGTTTCACCTCCTCTGTTTCTCGCCCTCTGTTTCAGCCCCTCTGTTTCAGCCCCTCTGTTTCTCGCCCTCTGTTTCTGCCCCTCTGTTTCTCGCCCTCTGTTTCAGCCCATCTGTTTCTCGCCCTCTGTTTCAGCCCCTCTGTTTCAGCCCCTCTGATTCAGCCCCTCTGTTTCAACCCCTCAGTTTCTCGCCCTCTGTTTCAGCCCCTCTGTTTCAGCCCCTCTGTTTCTCACCCTCTGTTTCAGCCCCTCTGTTTGTCGCCCTCTGTTTCAGCATCTCTGTTTCTCGGCCTCTGTTTCAGCCCCTCTGTTTCAGCCCCTCTGTTTCTCGCCCTCTGTTTCAGCCCCTCTGTTTCTCGCACTCTGTTTCAGCCCCTCTGTTTCTCGCCCTCTGTTTCAGCCCCTCTGTTTCAGCCCCTCTGTCTCAGCCCCTCTGTTTCAGCCCCTCTGTTTCTCGCCCTCTGTTTCAGCCCCTCTGTTTCTCGCCCTCTGTTTCAGCCCCTCTGATTCAGCCCCGCTGTTTCAGCCCCTCTGATTCAGCCCCTCTGTTTCAGCCCCTCTGTTTCAGCCCTCTGTTTCAGCCCCTCTGTTTCAACCACTCTGTTAATCGCCCTCTGTTTCTCACCCTCTGTTTCTCGCCCTCTGTTTCAGCCCCTCTGTTTTTCGCCCACTGTTTTAGCCCCTCTGTTTCTCGCCCTCTGTTTCAGGCTCTCTGTTTCAACCCGTCTGTTTCAGCCCCTCTGTTTAAGCCCCTCTGTTTCTCGCCCTCTGTTTCTCGCCCGCTGTTTCAGCCCCTCTGTTTCTCGCCCTCTGATTCAGCCCCTCTGATTCAGCCCCTCTGATTCAGCCCCTCTGTTTCAGCCGCTCTGTTTCAGCCCCTGTGTTTCAGCCCCTCTGTTTCTCACCCTCTGTTTCCCGCCCCTCTGTTTCAGACCCTCTGTTTCACGCCCCGTGTTTCAGCCCCTCTGTTTCTCGCCCTCTGTTTCAGCCCCTCTGATTCAGCCCCTCTGAATCAGCCCCTCTGTTTCTCGCCCTCTGTTTCAGCCCCTCTGTTTCAGCCCCTGTGTTTCAGCCCCTGTGTTTCTGCCCCTCTGTTTCTCACCCTCTGTTTCAGCTCCTCTGTTTCTCGCCCTCTGTTTCAGCCCCTATGTTTCAGCCCCTCTGTTTCTCGCCCTCTGTTTTTGCCCCTCTGTTTCTCGCCCTATGTTTCAGCCCCTCTGTTTCTCGCCCTCTGTTTCAGCCCCGCTGATTCAGCCCCTCTGTTTCAGCCCCTCAGAATCAGCCCCTCTAATTCAGCTCCTCTGTTTCACTCCATCTGTTTCTCGCCCTCTGTTTCAGCCCCTCTGTTTCTCGCCCTCTGTTTCAGCCCCTCTGTTTCAGCCCCTCTGTTTCTCGCCCTCTGTTTCAGCCCCTCTGTTTATCCCCCTCTGTTTCAGCCCCACTGTTTCTCGCCCTCTGTTTCAGCCACTCTGATTCAGCCCCTCTGTTTCAGCCCCTCTGTTTCTCGCACACTGTTTGAGCCCATCTGATTCAGCCCCTCTGTTTCAGCCCCTCTGATTCAGCCCCTCTGATTCAGCCACTCTGATGAAGCCCCTCTGCTTCTCGCCCTCTGTTTCAGCCCCTCTGTTTCAGCCCCTCTGTTTCAGCCCCTCTGTTTCTCGCCCTCTGTTTCTCGCCCGCTGTTTCAGCCCCTCTGTTTCTCGCCCTCTGTTTCAGCCCCTCTGTTTCAGTCCCTCTGATTCAGCCCCTCTGATTCAGCCCCCCAGTTTCTCGCCCTCTGTTTCAGCCCCTCTCTTTCAGCCCGTCTGTTTCAGCCCCTCGGTTTCTCGCCCTCTGTTTCAGCCCCTCTGTTTCTCGGCCTCTGTTTCAGCCACTCTGTTTCATCCCCTCTGTTTCAGACCCTCTGTTTCTCGCCCTCTGTTTCAGCCCCTCTGTTTCTCGCCCTCTGTTTCAGCCCCCCTGTTTCTCGCCCTCTGTTTCAGCCCCTCTGTTTCTGCCCCTCTGTTTCAGCCCCTCTGTTTCAGCCCCTCTGTTTAACCCCTCTGTTTCTCGCCCTCTGTTTCTCGCCCGCTGTTTCAGCACCTCTGTTTCTCGCCCTCTGTTTCAGCCCCTCTGTTTCAGCCCCTCTGATTCAGCCCCTCTGAATCAGCCCCACTGTTTCTCGCCCTCTGTTTCAGACCCTCTGTTTCAGCCCCTCTGTTTCAGCCCCTCTGTTTCAGCCCCTCTGTTTCTCGCCCTCTGTTTCAGCCCCTCTGTTTCTCGCCCTCTGTTTCAGCCCCTCTGTTTCAGCCTCTCTGTTTCTCGCCCTCTGTTTCTGCCCCTCTGTTTCTCGCCCTCTGTTTCAGCCCCTCTGTTTCTCGCCCTCTGTTTCAGCCCCTCTGTTTCAGCCCCTCTGATTCAGCCCCTCTGATTCAGCCCCTCAGTTTCTCGCCCTCTGTTTCAGCCCCTCTGTTTCAGCCCCTCTGTTTCTCGCCCTCTGTTTCAGCCCCGCTGATTCAGCCCCTCTGTTTCTCGCCCTCTGTTTCTGCCCCTCTGTTTCTCGCCCTCTGTTTCAGCCCCTCTGTTTATCGTCCTCTGTTTCTGCCCCGCTGATTCAGCCCCTCTGTTTCATCCACTCAGAATCAGCCGCTCTGATTCAGCCCCTCTGTTTCAGCCCCTCTGTTCCAGCCCCTCTGTTTCTCGCCCTCTGTTTCAGCCCCTCTGTTTCTCGCCCTCTGTTTCAGCCCCTCTGTTTCTCGCCCTCTGTTTGAGCCCCTCTGATTCAGCCCCTCTGTTTCAGCCCCTCTGATTCAGCCCCTCTGATTCAGCCCCTCTGATTCAGCCCCTCTGTTTCTCGCCCTCTGTTTCAGCCCCTCTGTTTCAGACCCTCTGTTTCAGCCCCTCTGTTTCTCACCCTCTGTTTCAGCCCGTCTGATTCAGCGCCTCTGATTCAGCCCCTCTGATTCAGCCCCTCTGATTCAGCCCCTCTGTTTCAGCCCCTCTGTTTCAGCCCCTGTGTTTCAGCCCCTCTGTTTCTCACCCTCTGTTTCCCGCCCCTCTGTTTCAGACCCTCTGTTTCACGCCCCGTGTTTCAGCCCCTCTGTTTCTCGCCCTCTGTTTCAGCCCCTCTGATTCAGCCCCTCTGAATCAGCCCCTCTGTTTATCGCCCTCTGTTTCAGCCCCTCTGTTTCAGCCCCTCTGTTTCAGCCCCTCTGTTTCAGCCCCTCTGTTTCTCACCCTCTGTTTCAGCTCCTCTGTTTCTCGCCCTCTGTTTCAGCCCCTCTGTTTTTGCCCCTCTGTTTCTCGCCCTCTGTTTCAGCCCCTCTGTTTCTCGCCCTCTGTTTCAGCCCCGCTGATTCAGCCCCTCTGTTTCAGCCCCTCAGAATCAGCCCCTCTGATTCAGCTCCTCTGTTTCACTCCATCTGTTTCGCGCCCTCAGTTTCAGCCCCTCTGTTTCTCGCCCTCTGTTTCAGCTCCTCTGTTTCACTCCATCTGTTTCTCGCCCTCTGTTTCAGCCCCTCTGTTTATCGCCCTCTGTTTCAGCCCCACTGTTTCTCGCCCTCTGTTTCAGCCACTCTGATTCAGCCCCTCTGTTTCAGCCCATCTGTTTCTCGCACACTGTTTGAGCCCATCTGATTCAGCCCCTCTGTTTCAGCCCCTCTGATTCAGCCCCTCTGATTCAGCCACTCTGATGAAGCCCCTCTGCTTCTCGCCCTCTGTTTCAGCCCCTCTGTTTCTCGCCCTCTGTTTCTCGCCCGCTGTTTCAGCCCCTCTGTTTCTCGCCCTCTGTTTCAGCCCCTCTGTTTCAGCCCCTCTGATTCAGCCCCTCTGATTCAGCCCCTCAGTTTCTCGCCCTCTGTTTCAGCCCCTCTCTTTCAGCCCGTCTGTTTCAGCCCCTCTGTTTCTCGGCCTCTGTTTCAGCCACTCTGATTCATCCCCTCTGTTTCAGACCCTCTGTTTCTCGCCCTCTGTATCAGCCCCTCTGTTTCTCGCCCTCTGTTTCAGCCCCTCTGTTTCTCGCCCTCTGTTTCAATCCCTCTGTTTCAGCCCCTCTGTTTCAGACCCTCTGTTGCAGCCCCTCTGTTTCTCGCCCTCTGTTTCAGCCCCTCTGTTTCTCGCCCTCTGTTTCAGCCCCTCTGTTTCAGCCCCTCTGTTTCTCGCCCTCTGTTTCTGCCCCTCTGTTTCTCGCCCTCTGTTTCAGGCTCTCTGTTTCAGCCCGTCTGTTTCAGCCCCTCTGTTTAACCCCTCTGTTTCTCGCCCTCTGTTTCTCGCCCGCTGTTTCAGCCCCTCTGTTTCTCGCCCTCTGTTTCAGCCACTCTGGTTCAGCCCCTCTGATTCAGCCCCTCTGAATCAGCCCCACTGTTTCTCGCCCTCTGTTTCAGACCCTCTGTTTCAGCCCCACTGTTTCAGCCCCTCTGTTTCAGCCCCTCTGTTTCTCGCCCTCTATTTCAGCTCCTCTGTTTCTCGCCCTCTGTTTCAGCCCCTCTGTTTCAGCCCCTCTGTTTCTCGCCCTCTGTTTCTGCCCCTCTGTTTCTCGCCCTCTATTTCAGCCCCTCTGTTTCTCGCCCTCTGTTTCAGCCCCTCAGTTTCATCCCCTCTGATTCAGCCCCTCTGATTCAGCCCCTCAGTTTCTCGCCCTCTGTTTCAGCCCCTCTGTTTCAGCCCCTCTGTTTCTCACCCTCTGTTTCAGCCCCTCTGTTTGTCGCCCTCTGTTTCTCGCACTCTGTTTCAGCCCCTCTGTTTCTCGCCCTCTGTTTCAGCCCCTCTGTCTCAGCCCCTCTGTTTCAGCCCCTCTGTTTCTCGCCCTCTGTTTCAGCCCCTCTGTTTCTAGCCCTCTGTTTCAGCCCCTCTGATTCAGCCCCGCTGTTTCAGCCCCTCTGATTCAGCCCCTCTGTTTCAGCCCCTCTGTTTCAGCCCTCTGTTTCAGCCCCTCTGTTTCTCGCCCTCTGTTTCTCACCCTCTGTTTCTCGCCCTCTGTTTCAGCCCCTCTGTTTTTCGCCCTCTGTTTAAGCCCCTCTGTTTCTCGCCCTCTGTTTCAGGCTCTCTGTTTCAGCCCGTCTGTTTCAGCCCCTCTGTTTAAGCCCCTCTGTTTCTCGCCCACTGTTTCTCGCCCGCTGTTTCAGCCCCTCTGTTTCTCGCCCTCTGTTTCAGCCCCTCTGTTTCAGCCCCTCTGATTCAGCCCCTCTGAATCAGCCCCTCTGTTTCTCGCCCTCTGTTTCAGATCCTCTGTTTCAGCCCCTCTGTTTCAGCCCCTCTGTTTCTCGCCCACTGTTTCAGCCCCTCTGTTTCTCGCCCTCTGTTTCAGCCCCCCTGTTTCTCCCCCTCTGTTTCAGCCCCTCTGTTTCAGCCCCTCTGTTTCTCGCCCTCTGTTTCAATCCCTCTGTTTCAGCCCCTCTGTTTCAGACCCTCTGTTGCAGCCCCTCTGTTTCTCGCCCTCTGTTTCAGCCCCTCTGTTTCTCGCCCTCTGTTTCAGCCCCTCTGTTTCAGCCCCTCTGTTTCTCGCCCTCTGTTTCTGCCCCTCTGTTACTCGCCCTCTGTTTCAGGCTCTCTGTTTCAGCCCGTCTGTTTCAGCCCCTCTGTTTAAGCCCCTCTGTTTCTCGCCCTCTGTTTCTCGCCCGCTGTTTCAGCCCCTCTGTTTCTCGCCCCCTGTTTCAGCCCCTCTGGTTCAGCCCCTCTGATTCAGCCCCTCTGAATCAGCCCCACTGTTTCTCGCCCTCTGTTTCAGACCCTCTGTTTCAGCCCCACTGTTTCAGCCCCTCTGTTTCAGCCCCTCTGTTTCTCGCCCTCTATTTCAGCTCCTCTGTTTCTCGCCCTCTGTTTCAGCCCCTCTGTTTCAGCCCCTCTGTTTCTCGCCCTCTGTTTCTGCCCGTCTGTTTCTCGCCCTCTATTTCAGCCCCTCTGTTTCTCGCCCTCTGTTTCAGCCCCTCTGTTTCAGCCCCTCTGATTCAGCCCCTCTGATTCAGCCCCTCAGTTTCTCGCCCTCTGTTTCAGCCCCTCTGTTTCAGCCCCTCTGTTTCTCACCCTCTGTTTCAGCCCCTCTGTTTGTCGCCCTCTGTTTCAGCCCCTCTGTTTCTCGGCCTCTGTTTCAGCCCCTCTGTTTCAGCCCCTCTGTTTCAGCCCCTCTGTTTCTCGCCCTCTGTTTCAGCCCCTCTGTTTCTCGCACTCTGTTTCAGCCCCTCTGTTTCTCGCCCTCTGTTTCAGCCCCTCTGTCTCAGCCCCTCTGTTTCAGCCCCTCTGTTTCTCGCCCTCTGTTTCAGCCCCTCTGTTTCTCGCCCTCTGTTTCAGCCCCTCTGATTCAGCCCCACTGTTTCAGCCCCTCTGATTCAGCCCCTCTGTTTCAGCCCCTCTGTTTCAGCCCTCTGTTTCAGCCCCTCTGTTTCAACCACTCTGTTTCTCGCCCTCTGTTTCTCACCCTCTGTTTCTCGCCCTCTGTTTCAGCCCCTCTGTTTTTTGCCCTCTGTTTAAGCCCCTCTGTTTCTCGCCCTCTGTTTCAGGCTCTCTGTTTCAGCCCGTCTGTTTCAGCCCCTCTGTTTAAGCCCCTCTGTTTCTCGCCCTCTGTTTCTCGCCCGCTGTTTCAGCCCCTCTGTTTCTCGCCCTCTGTTTCAGCCCCTCTGTTTCAGCCCCTCTGATTCAGCCCCTCTGAATCAGCCCCTCTGTTTCTCGCCCTCTGTTTCAGACCCTCTGTTTCAGCCCCTCTGTTTCAGCCCCTCTGTTTCAGCCCCTCTGTTTCTCGCCCACTGTTTCAGCCCCTCTGTTTCTCGCCCTCTGTTTCAGCCCCTCTGTTTCTCCCCCTCTGTTTCAGCCCCTCTGTTTCAGCCCCTCTGTTTCTCGCCCTCTGTTTCAGCCCCGCTGATTCAGCCCCTCTGTTTCTCGCCCTCTGTTTCTGCCCCTCTGTTTCTCGCCCTCTGTTTCAGCCCCTCTGTTTCTCGTCCTCTGTTTCTGCCCCGCTGATTCAGCCCCTCTGTTTCATCCACTCAGAATCAGCCGCTCTGATTCAGCCCCTCTGTTTCAGCCCCTCTGTTCCAGCACCTCTGTTTCTCGCCCTCTGTTTCAGCCCCTCTGTTTCTCGCCCTCTGTTTCAGCCCCTCTGTTTCTCGCCCTCTGTTTGAGCCCCTCTGATTCAGCCCCTCTGTTTCAGCCCCTCTGATTCAGCCCCTCTGATTCAGCCCCTCTGATTCAGCCCCTCTGTTTCTCGCCCTCTGTTTCAGCCCCTCTGTTTCAGCCCCTCTGTTTCATCCCCTCTGTTTCAGCCCCTCTGTTTCTCGCCCTCTGTTTCACCTCCTCTGTTTCTCGCCCTCTGTTTCAGCCCCTCTGTTTCAGCCCCTCTGTTTCTCGCCCTCTGTTTCTGCCCCTCTGTTTCTCGCCCTCTGTTTCAGCCCATCTGTTTCTCGCCCTCTGTTTCAGCCCCTCTGTTTCAGCCCCTCTGATTCAGCCCCTCTGTTTCAACCCCTCAGTTTCTCGTCCTCTGTTTCAGCCCCTCTGTTTCAGCCCCTCTGTTTCTCACCCTCTGTTTCAGCCCCTCTGTTTGTCGCCCTCTGTTTCAGCCCCTCTGTTTCTCGGCCTCTGTTTCAGCCCCTCTGTTTCAGCCCCTCTGTTTCTCGCCCTCTGTTTCAGCCCCTCTGTTTCTCGCACTCTGTTTCAGCCCCTCTGTTTCTCGCCCTCTGTTTCAGCCCCTCTGTTTCAGCCCCTCTGTCTCAGCCCCTCTGTTTCAGCCCCTCTGTTTCTCGCCCTCTGTTTCAGCCCCTCTGTTTCTCGCCCTCTGTTCCAGCCCCTCTGATTCAGCCCCGCTGTTTCAGCCCCTCTGATTCAGCCCCTCTGTTTCAGCCCCTCTGTTTCAGCCCTCTGTTTCAGCCCCTCTGTTTCAACCACTCTGTTAATCGCCCTCTGTTTCTCACCCTCTGTTTCTCGCCCTCTGTTTCAGCCCCTCTGTTTTTCGCCCACTGTTTTAGCCCCTCTGTTTCTCGCCCTCTGTTTCAGGCTCTCTGTTTCAACCCGTCTGTTTCAGCCCCTCTGTTTAAGCCCCTCTGTTTCTCGCCCTCTGTTTCTCGCCCGCTGTTTCAGCCCCTCTGTTTCTCGCCCTCTGATTCAGCCCCTCTGATTCAGCCCCTCAGATTCAGCCCCTCTGTTTCAGCCGCTCTGTTTCAGCCCCTGTGTTTCAGCCCCTCTGTTTCTCACCCTCTGTTTCCCGCCCCTCTGTTTCAGACCATCTGTTTCACGCCCCGTGTTTCAACCCCTCTGTTTCTCGCCCTCTGTTTCAGCCCCTCTGATTCAGCCCCTCTGAATCAGCCCCTCTGTTTCTCGCCCTCTGTTTCAGCCCCTCTGTTTCAGCCCCTGTGTTTCAGCCCCTCTGTTTCAGCCCCTCTGTTTCTCACCCTCTGTTTCAGCTCCTCTGTTTCTCGCCCTCTGTTTCAGCCCCTATGTTTCAGCCCCTCTGTTTCTCGCCCTCTGTTTTTGCCCCTCTGTTTCTCGCCCTATGTTTCAGCCCATCTGTTTCTCGCCCTCTGTTTCAGCCCCACTGTTTCAGCCCCTCTGTTTCAGCCCCTCTGTTTCTCGCCCTCTATTTCAGCTCCTCTGTTTCTCGCCCTCTGTTTCAGCCCCTCTGTTTCAGCCCCTCTGTTTCTCGCCCTCTGTTTCTGCCCCTCTGTTTCTCGCCCTCTATTTCAGCCCCTCTGTTTCTCGCCCTCTGTTTCAGCCCCTCAGTTTCATCCCCTCTGATTCAGCCCCTCTGATTCAGCCCCTCAGTTTCTCGCCCTCTGTTTCAGCCCCTCTGTTTCAGCCCCTCTGTTTCTCACCCTCTGTTTCAGCCCCTCTGTTTGTCGCCCTCTGTTTCTCGCACTCTGTTTCAGCCCCTCTGTTTCTCGCCCTCTGTTTCAGCCCCTCTGTCTCAGCCCCTCTGTTTCAGCCCCTCTGTTTCTCGCCCTCTGTTTCAGCCCCTCTGTTTCTCGCCCTCTGTTTCAGCCCCTCTGATTCAGCCCCGCTGTTTCAGCCCCTCTGATTCAGCCCCTCTGTTTCAGCCCCTCTGTTTCAGCCCTCTGTTTCAGCCCCTCTGTTTCAACCACTCTGTTTCTCGCCCTCTGTTTCTCACCCTCTGTTTCTCGCCCTCTGTTTCAGCCCCTCTGTTTTTCGCCCTCTGTTTAAGCCCCTCTGTTTCTCGCCCTCTGTTTCAGGCTCTCTGTTTCAGCCCGTCTGTTTCAGCCCCTCTGTTTAAGCCCCTCTGTTTCTCGCCCACTGTTTCTCGCCCGCTGTTTCAGCCCCTCTGTTTCTCGCCCTCTGTTTCAGCCCCTCTGTTTCAGCCCCTCTGATTCAGCCCCTCTGAATCAGCCCCTCTGTTTCTCGCCCTCTGTTTCAGATCCTCTGTTTCAGCCCCTCTGTTTCAGCCCCTCTGTTTCAGCCCCTCTGTTTCTCGCCCACTGTTTCAGCCCCTCTGTTTCTCGCCCTCTGTTTCAGCCCCCCTGTTTCTCCCCCTCTGTTTCAGCCCCTCTGTTTCAGCCCCTCTGTTTCTCGCCCTCTGTTTCAATCCCTCTGTTTCAGCCCCTCTGTTTCAGACCCTCTGTTGCAGCCCCTCTGTTTCTCGCCCTCTGTTTCAGCCCCTCTGTTTCTCGCCCTCTGTTTCAGCCCCTCTGTTTCAGCCCCTCTGTTTCTCGCCCTCTGTTTCTGCCCCTCTGTTTCTCGCCCTCTGTTTCAGGCTCTCTGTTTCAGCCCGTCTGTTTCAGCCCCTCTGTTTAAGCCCCTCTGTTTCTCGCCCTCTGTTTCTCGCCCGCTGTTTCAGCCCCTCTGTTTCTCGCCCCCTGTTTCAGCCCCTCTGGTTCAGCCCCTCTGATTCAGCCCCTCTGAATCAGCCCCACTGTTTCTCGCCCTCTGTTTCAGACCCTCTGTTTCAGCCCCACTGTTTCAGCCCCTCTGTTTCAGCCCCTCTGTTTCTCGCCCTCTATTTCAGCTCCTCTGTTTCTCGCCCTCTGTTTCAGCCCCTCTGTTTCAGCCCCTCTGTTTCTCGCCCTCTGTTTCTGCCCGTCTGTTTCTCGCCCTCTATTTCAGCCCCTCTGTTTCTCGCCCTCTGTTTCTCGCCCTCTGTTTCAGCCCCTCTGATTCAGCCCCTCTGATTCAGCCCCTCAGTTTCTCGCCCTCTGTTTCAGCCCCTCTGTTTCAGCCCCTCTGTTTCTCGCCCTCTGTTTCAGCCCCTCTGTTTCTCGCACTCTGTTTCAGCCCCTCTGTTTCTCGCCCTCTGTTTCAGCCCCTCTGTCTCAGCCCCTCTGTTTCAGCCCCTCTGTTTCTCGCCCTCTGTTTCAGCCCCTCTGTTTCTCGCCCTCTGTTTCAGCCCCTCTGATTCAGCCCCACTGTTTCAGCCCCTCTGATTCAGCCCCTCTGTTTCAGCCCCTCTGTTTCAGCCCTCTGTTTCAGCCCCTCTGTTTCAACCACTCTGTTTCTCGCCCTCTGTTTCTCACCCTCTGTTTCTCGCCCTCTGTTTCAGCCCCTCTGTTTTTTGCCCTCTGTTTAAGCCCCTCTGTTTCTCGCCCTCTGTTTCAGGCTCTCTGTTTCAGCCCGTCTGTTTCAGCCCCTCTGTTTAAGCCCCTCTGTTTCTCGCCCTCTGTTTCTCGCCCGCTGTTTCAGCCCCTCTGTTTCTCGCCCTCTGTTTCAGCCCCTCTGTTTCAGCCCCTCTGATTCAGCCCCTCTGAATCAGCCCCTCTGTTTCTCGCCCTCTGTTTCAGACCCTCTGTTTCAGCCCCTCTGTTTCAGCCCCTCTGTTTCAGCCCCTCTGTTTCTCGCCCACTGTTTCAGCCCCTCTGTTTCTCGCCCTCTGTTTCAGCCCCTCTGTTTCTCCCCCTCTGTTTCAGCCCCTCTGTTTCAGCCCCTCTGTTTCTCGCCCTCTGTTTCAGCCCCGCTGATTCAGCCCCTCTGTTTCTCGCCCTCTGTTTCTGCCCCTCTGTATCTCGGCCTCTGTTTCAGCCCCTCTGTTTCTCGTCCTCTGTTTCTGCCCCGCTGATTCAGCCCCTCTGTTTCATCCACTCAGAATCAGCCGCTCTGATTCAGCCCCTCTGTTTCAGCCCCTCTGTTCCAGCACCTCTGTTTCTCGCCCTCTGTTTCAGCCCCTCTGTTTCTCGCCCTCTGTTTCAGCCCCTCTGTTTCTCGCCCTCTGTTTGAGCCCCTCTGATTCAGCCCCTCTGTTTCAGCCCCTCTGATTCAGCCCCTCTGATTCAGCCCCTCTGATTCAGCCCCTCTGTTTCTCGCCCTCTGTTTCAGCCCCTCTGTTTCAGCCCCTCTGTTTCATCCCCTCTGTTTCAGCCCCTCTGTTTCTCGCCCTCTGTTTCACCTCCTCTGTTTCTCGCCCTCTGTTTCAGCCCCTCTGTTTCAGCCCCTCTGTTTCTCGCCCTCTGTTTCTGCCCCTCTGTTTCTCGCCCTCTGTTTCAGCCCATCTGTTTCTCGCCCTCTGTTTCAGCCCCTCTGTTTCAGCCCCTCTGATTCAGCCCCTCTGTTTCAACCCCTCAGTTTCTCGCCCTCTGTTTCAGCCCCTCTGTTTCAGCCCCTCTGTTTCTCACCCTCTGTTTCAGCCCCTCTGTTTGTCGCCCTCTGTTTCAGCATCTCTGTTTCTCGGCCTCTGTTTCAGCCCCTCTGTTTCAGCCCCTCTGTTTCTCGCCCTCTGTTTCAGCCCCTCTGTTTCTCGCACTCTGTTTCAGCCCCTCTGTTTCTCGCCCTCTGTTTCAGCCCCTCTGTTTCAGCCCCTCTGTCTCAGCCCCTCTGTTTCAGCCCCTCTGTTTCTCGCCCTCTGTTTCAGCCCCTCTGTTTCTCGCCCTCTGTTTCAGCCCCTCTGATTCAGCCCCGCTTTTTCAGCCCCTCTGATTCAGCCCCTCTGTTTCAGCCCCTCTGTTTCAGCCCTCTGTTTCAGCCCCTCTGTTTCAACCACTCTGTTAATCGCCCTCTGTTTCTCACCCTCTGTTTCTCGCCCTCTGTTTCAGCCCCTCTGTTTTTCGCCCACTGTTTTAGCCCCTCTGTTTCTCGCCCTCTGTTTCAGGCTCTCTGTTTCAACCCGTCTGTTTCAGCCCCTCTGTTTAAGCCCCTCTGTTTCTCGCCCTCTGTTTCTCGCCCGCTGTTTCAGCCCCTCTGTTTCTCGCCCTCTGATTCAGCCCCTCTGATTCAGCCCCTCTGATTCAGCCCCTCTGTTTCAGCCGCTCTGTTTCAGCCCCTGTGTTTCAGCCCCTCTGTTTCTCACCCTCTGTTTCCCGCCCCTCTGTTTCAGACCCTCTGTTTCACGCCCCGTGTTTCAACCCCTCTGTTTCTCGCCCTCTGTTTCAGCCCCTCTGATTCAGCCCCTCTGAATCAGCCCCTCTGTTTCTCGCCCTCTGTTTCAGCCCCTCTGTTTCAGCCCCTGTGTTTCAGCCCCTCTGTTTCAGCCCCTCTGTTTCTCACCCTCTGTTTCAGCTCCTCTGTTTCTCGCCCTCTGTTTCAGCCCCTATGTTTCAGCCCCTCTGTTTCTCGCCCTCTGTTTTTGCCCCTCTGTTTCTCGCCCTATGTTTCAGCCCCTCTGTTTCTCGCCCTCTGTTTCAGCCCCGCTGATTCAGCCCCTCTGTTTCAGCCCCTCAGAATCAGCCCCTCTAATTCAGCTCCTCTGTTTCACTCCATCTGTTTCTCGCCCTCTGTTTCAGCCCCTCTGTTTCTCGCCCTCTGTTTCAGCCCCTCTGTTTCAGCCCCTCTGTTTCTCGCCCTCTGTTTCAGCCCCTCTGTTTATCCCCCTCTGTTTCAGCCCCACTGTTTCTCGCCCTCTGTTTCAGCCACTCTGATTCAGCCCCTCTGTTTCAGCCCCTCTGTTTCTCGCACACTGTTTGAGCCCATCTGATTCAGCCCCTCTGTTTCAGCCCCTCTGATTCAGCCCCTCTGATTCAGCCACTCTGATGAAGCCCCTCTGCTTCTCGCCCTCTGTTTCAGCCCCTCTGTTTCAGCCCCTCTGTTTCAGCCCCTCTGTTTCTCGCCCTCTGTTTCTCGCCCGCTGTTTCAGCCCCTCTGTTTCTCGCCCTCTGTTTCAGCCCCTCTGTTTCAGTCCCTCTGATTCAGCCCCTCTGATTCAGCCCCCCAGTTTCTCGCCCTCTGTTTCAGCCCCTCTCTTTCAGCCCGTCTGTTTCAGCCCCTCGGTTTCTCGCCCTCTGTTTCAGCCCCTCTGTTTCTCGGCCTCTGTTTCAGCCACTCTGTTTCATCCCCTCTGTTTCAGACCCTCTGTTTCTCGCCCTCTGTTTCAGCCCCTCTGTTTCTCGCCCTCTGTTTCAGCCCCCCTGTTTCTCGCCCTCTGTTTCAGCCCCTCTGTTTCTGCCCCTCTGTTTCAGCCCCTCTGTTTCAGCCCCTCTGTTTAACCCCTCTGTTTCTCGCCCTCTGTTTCTCGCCCGCTGTTTCAGCACCTCTGTTTCTCGCCCTCTGTTTCAGCCCCTCTGTTTCAGCCCCTCTGATTCAGCCCCTCTGAATCAGCCCCACTGTTTCTCGCCCTCTGTTTCAGACCCTCTGTTTCAGCCCCTCTGTTTCAGCCCCTCTGTTTCAGCCCCTCTGTTTCTCGCCCTCTGTTTCAGCTCCTCTGTTTCTCGCCCTCTGTTTCAGCCCCTCTGTTTCAGCCTCTCTGTTTCTCGCCCTCTGTTTCTGCCCCTCTGTTTCTCGCCCTCTGTTTCAGCCCCTCTGTTTCTCGCCCTCTGTTTCAGCCCCTCTGTTTCAGCCCCTCTGATTCAGCCCCTCTGATTAAGCCCCTCAGTTTCTCGCCCTCTGTTTCAGCCCCTCTGTTTCAGCCCCTCTGTTTCTCGCCCTCTGTTTCAGCCCCGCTGATTCAGCCCCTCTGTTTCTCGCCCTCTGTTTCTGCCCCTCTGTTTCTCGCCCTCTGTTTCAGCCCCTCTGTTTATCGTCCTCTGTTTCTGCCCCGCTGATTCAGCCCCTCTGTTTCATCCACTCAGAATCAGCCGCTCTGATTCAGCCCCTCTGTTTCAGCCCCTCTGTTCCAGCCCCTCTGTTTCTCGCCCTCTGTTTCAGCCCCTCTGTTTCTCGCCCTCTGTTTCAGCCCCTCTGTTTCTCGCCCTCTGTTTGAGCCCCTCTGATTCAGCCCCTCTGTTTCAGCCCCTCTGATTCAGCCCCTCTGATTCAGCCCCTCTGATTCAGCCCCTCTGTTTCTCGCCCTCTGTTTCAGCCCCTCTGTTTCAGACCCTCTGTTTCAGCCCCTCTGTTTCTCACCCTCTGTTTCAGCCCGTCTGATTCAGCGCCTCTGATTCAGCCCCTCTGATTCAGCCCCTCTGATTCAGCCCCTCTGTTTCAGCCCCTCTGTTTCAGCCCCTGTGTTTCAGCCCCTCTGTTTCTCACCCTCTGTTTCCCGCCCCTCTGTTTCAGACCCTCTGTTTCACGCCCCGTGTTTCAGCCCCTCTGTTTCTCGCCCTCTGTTTCAGCCCCTCTGATTCAGCCCCTCTGAATCAGCCCCTCTGTTTATCGCCCTCTGTTTCAGCCCCTCTGTTTCAGCCCCTCTGTTTCAGCCCCTCTGTTTCAGCCCCTCTGTTTCTCACCCTCTGTTTCAGCTCCTCTGTTTCTCGCCCTCTGTTTCAGCCCCTCTGTTTCAGCCCCTCTGTTTCTCTCCCTCTGTTTTTGCCCCTCTGTTTCTCGCCCTCTGTTTCAGCCCCTCTGTTTCTCGCCCTCTGTTTCAGCCCCGCTGATTCAGCCCCTCTGTTTCAGCCCCTCAGAATCAGCCCCTCTGATTCAGCTCCTCTGTTTCACTCCATCTGTTTCGCGCCCTCTGTTTCAGCCCCTCTGTTTCTCGCCCTCTGTTTCAGCTCCTCTGTTTCACTCCATCTGTTTCTCGCCCTCTGTTTCAGCCCCTCTGTTTATCGCCCTCTGTTTCAGCCCCACTGTTTCTCGCCCTCTGTTTCAGCCACTCTGATTCAGCCCCTCTGTTTCAGCCCCTCTGTTTCTCGCACACTGTTTGAGCCCATCTGATTCAGCCCCTCTGTTTCAGCCCCTCTGATTCAGCCCCTCTGATTCAGCCACTCTGATGAAGCCCCTCTGCTTCTCGCCCTCTGTTTCAGCCCCTCTGTTTCTCGCCCTCTGTTTCTCGCCCGCTGTTTCAGCCCCTCTGTTTCTCGCCCTCTGTTTCAGCCCCTCTGTTTCAGCCCCTCTGATTCAGCCCCTCTGATTCAGCCCCTCAGTTTCTCGCCCTCTGTTTCAGCCCCTCTCTTTCAGCCCGTCTGTTTCAGCCCCTCTGTTTCTCGGCCTCTGTTTCAGCCACTCTGATTCATCCCCTCTGTTTCAGACCCTCTGTTTCTCGCCCTCTGTATCAGCCCCTCTGTTTCTCGCCCTCTGTTTCAGCCCCTCTGTTTCTCGCCCTCTGTTTCAATCCCTCTGTTTCAGCCCCTCTGTTTCAGACCCTCTGTTGCAGCCCCTCTGTTTCTCGCCCTCTGTTTCAGCCCCTCTGTTTCTCGCCCTCTGTTTCAGCCCCTCTGTTTCAGCCCCTCTGTTTCTCGCCCTCTGTTTCTGCCCCTCTGTTTCTCGCCCTCTGTTTCAGGCTCTCTGTTTCAGCCCGTCTGTTTCAGCCCCTCTGTTTAACCCCTCTGTTTCTCGCCCTCTGTTTCTCGCCCGCTGTTTCAGCCCCTCTGTTTCTCGCCCTCTGTTTCAGCCACTCTGGTTCAGCCCCTCTGATTCAGCCCCTCTGAATCAGCCCCACTGTTTCTCGCCCTCTGTTTCAGACCCTCTGTTTCAGCCCCACTGTTTCAGCCCCTCTGTTTCAGCCCCTCTGTTTCTCGCCCTCTATTTCAGCTCCTCTGTTTCTCGCCCTCTGTTTCAGCCCCTCTGTTTCAGCCCCTCTGTTTCTCGCCCTCTGTTTCTGCCCCTCTGTTTCTCGCCCTCTATTTCAGCCCCTCTGTTTCTCGCCCTCTGTTTCAGCCCCTCAGTTTCATCCCCTCTGATTCAGCCCCTCTGATTCAGCCCCTCAGTTTCTCGCCCTCTGTTTCAGCCCCTCTGTTTCAGCCCCTCTGTTTCTCACCCTCTGTTTCAGCCCCTCTGTTTGTCGCCCTCTGTTTCTCGCACTCTGTTTCAGCCCCTCTGTTTCTCGCCCTCTGTTTCAGCCCCTCTGTCTCAGCCCCTCTGTTTCAGCCCCTCTGTTTCTCGCCCTCTGTTTCAGCCCCTCTGTTTCTCGCCCTCTGTTTCAGCCCCTCTGATTCAGCCCCGCTGTTTCAGCCCCTCTGATTCAGCCCCTCTGTTTCAGCCCCTCTGTTTCAGCCCTCTGTTTCAGCCCCTCTGTTTCAACCACTCTGTTTCTCGCCCTCTGTTTCTCACCCTCTGTTTCTCGCCCTCTGTTTCAGCCCCTCTGTTTTTCGCCCTCTGTTTAAGCCCCTCTGTTTCTCGCCCTCTGTTTCAGGCTCTCTGTTTCAGCCCGTCTGTTTCAGCCCCTCTGTTTAAGCCCCTCTGTTTCTCGCCCACTGTTTCTCGCCCGCTGTTTCAGCCCCTCTGTTTCTCGCCCTCTGTTTCAGCCCCTCTGTTTCAGCCCCTCTGATTCAGCCCCTCTGAATCAGCCCCTCTGTTTCTCGCCCTCTGTTTCAGATCCTCTGTTTCAGCCCCTCTGTTTCAGCCCCTCTGTTTCAGCCCCTCTGTTTCTCGCCCACTGTTTCAGCCCCTCTGTTTCTCGCCCTCTGTTTCAGCCCCCCTGTTTCTCCCCCTCTGTTTCAGCCCCTCTGTTTCAGCCCCTCTGTTTCTCGCCCTCTGTTTCAGCCCCGCTGATTCAGCCCCTCTGTGTCTCGCCCTCTGTTTCTGCCCCTCTGTTTCTCGCCCTCTGTTTCAGCCCCTCTGTTTCTCGTCCTCTGTTTCTGCACCGCTGATTCAGCCCCTCTGTTTCATCCACTCAGAATCAGCCGCTCTGATTCAGCCCCTCTGTTTCAGCCCCTCTGTTCCAGCACCTCTGTTTCTCGCCCTCTGTTTCAGCCCCTCTGTTTCTCGCCCTCTGTTTCAGACCCTCTGTTTCTCGCCCTCTGTTTGAGCCCCTCTGATTCAGCCCCTCTGTTTCAGCCCCTCTGATTCAGCCCCTCTGATTCAGCCCCTCTGATTCAGCCCCTCTGTTTCTCGCCCTCTGTTTCAGCCCCTCTGTTTCAGCCCCTCTGTTTCAGCCCCTCTGTTTCAGCCCCTCTGTTTCTCGCCCTCTGTTTCAGCTCCTCTGTTTCTCGCCCTCTGTTTCAGCCCCTCTGTTTCAGCCCCTCTGTTTCTCGCCCTCTGTTTCTGCCCCTCTGTTTCTCGCCCTCTGTTTCAGCCCCTCTGTTTCTCGCCCTCTGTTTCAGCCCCTCTGTTTCAGCCCCTCTGATTCAGCCCCTTTGTTTCAACCCCTCAGTTTCTCGCCCTCTGTTTCAGCCCCTCTGTTTCAGCCCCTCTGTTTCTCACCCTCTGTTTCAGCCCCTCTGTTTGTCGCCCTCTGTTTCAGCCCCTCTGTTTCTCGGCCTCTGTTTCAGCTCCTCTGTTTCAGCCCCTCTGTTTCTCGCCCTCTGTTTCAGCCCCTCTGTTTCTCGCACTCTGTTTCAGCCCCTCTGTTTCTCGCCCTCTGTTTCAGCCCCTCTGTTTCAGCCCCTCTGTCTCAGCCCCTCTGTTTCAGCCCCTCTGTTTCTCGCCCTCTGTTTCAGCCCCTCTGTTTCTCGCCCTCTGTTTCAGCCCCTCTGATTCAGCCCCGCTGTTTCAGCCCCTCTGATTCAGCCCCGCTGTTTCAGCCCCTCTGTTTCAGCCCTCTGTTTCAGCCCCTCTGTTTCAACCACTCTGTTAATCGCCCTCTGTTTCTCACCCTCTGTTTCTCACCCTCTGTTTCAGCCCCTCTGTTTTTCGCTCTCTGTTTAAGCCCCTCTGTTTCTCGCTCTCTGTTTCAGGCTCTCTGTTTCAACCCGTCTGTTTCAGCCCCTCTGTTTAAGCCCCTCTGTTTCTCGCCCTCTGTTTCTCGCCCGCTGTTTCAGCCCCTCTGTTTCTCGCCCTCTGTTTCAGCCCCTCTGTTTCAGCCCCTCTGATTCAGCCCCGCTGTTTCAGCCCCTCTGATTCAGCCCCTCTGAATCAGCCCCTCTGTTTCTCGCCCTCTGTTTCAGACCCTCTGTTTCTTGCCCTCTGTTTCAGCCCCGCTGATTCAGCCCCTCTGTTTCAGTCCCTCCGTTTCAGCCCCTCTGTTTCAGTCCCTCTGTTTCTCTCCCTCTGTTTCAGCCCCTCTGTTTAAGCCCCTCTGTTTCTCGCCCTCTGTTTCTCGCCCGCTGTTTCAGCCCCTCTGTTTCTCGCCCTCTGTTTCAGCCCCTCTGTTTCAGCCCCTCTGATTCAGCCCCGCTGTTTCAGCCCCTCTGATTCAGCCCCTCTGAATCAGCCCCTCTGTTTCTCGCCCTCTGTTTCAGACCCTCTGTTTCTCGCCCTCTGTTTCAGCCCCGCTGATTCAGCCCCTCTGTTTCAGTCCCTCCGTTTCAGCCCCTCTGTTTCAGTCCCTCTGTTTCTCTCCCTCTGTTTCAGCCCCTCTGTTTCTCGCCCTCTGTTTCAGCCCCTCTGTTTCTCGCCCTCTGTTTCAGCCCCTCTGTTTCAGCCCCTCTGTTTCAGCCCCTCTGTTTCTCGCCCTCTGTTTCAGCCACTCTGATTCAGCCCCTCTGTTTCAGCCCCTCTGTTTCTCGCCCTCTGTTTCAGCCCCTCTGTTTCTCGCCCTCTGTTTCAGCCCCTCTGTTTATCGCCCTCTGTTTCAGCCCAACTGTTTCTCGCCCTCTGTTTCAGCCACTCTGATTCAGCCCCTCTGTTTCAGCCCCTCTGTTTCTCGCACACTGTTTGAGCCCATCTGATTCAGCCCCTCTGTTTCAGCCCCTCTGATTCAGCCCCTCTGATTCAGCCACTCTGATGAAGCCCCTCTGCTTCTCGCCCTCTGTTTCAGCCGCTCTGTTTCTCGGCCTCTGTTTCAGCCACTCTGTTTCTCGGCCTCTGTTTCAGCCACTCTGTTTCATCCCCTCTGTTTCAGACCCTCTGTTTCTCGCCCTCTGTTTCAGCCCCTCTGTTTCTCGCCCTCTGTTTCAGCCCCCCCGTTTCTCGCCCTCTGTTTCAGCCCCTCTGTTTCTGCCCCTCTGTTTCAGCCCCTCTGTTTCAGCCCCTCTGTTTAACCCCTCTGTTTCTCGCCCTCTGTTTCTCGCCCGCTGTTTCAGCACCTCTGTTTCTCGCCCTCTGTTTCAGCCCCTCTGTTTCAGCCCCTCTGATTCAGCCCCTCTGAATCAGCCCCACTGTTTCTCGCCCTCTGTTTCAGACCCTCTGTTTCAGCCCCTCTGTTTCAGCCCCTCTGTTTCAGCCCCTCTGTTTCTCGCCCTCTGTTTCAGCTCCTCTGTTTCTCGCCCTCTGTTTCAGCCCCTCTGTTTCAGCCTCTCTGTTTCTCGCCCTCTGTTTCTGCCATCTGTTTCTCGCCCTCTGTTTCAGCCCCTCTGTTTCTCGCCCTCTGTTTCAGCCCCTCTGTTTCAGCCCCTCTGATTCAGCCCCTCTGATTCAGCCCCTCAGTTTCTCGCCCTCTGTTTCAGCCCCTCTGTTTCAGCCCCTCTGTTTCTCGCCCTCTGTTTCAGCCCCGCTGATTCAGCCCCTCTGTTTCTCGCCCTCTGTTTCTGCCCCTCTGTTTCTCGCCCTCTGTTTCAGCCCCTCTGTTTATCGTCCTCTGTTTCTGCCCCGCTGATTCAGCCCCTCTGTTTCATCCACTCAGAATCAGCCGCTCTGATTCAGCCCCTCTGTTTCAGCCCCTCTGTTCCAGCCCCTCTGTTTCGCGCCCTCTGTTTCAGCCCCTCTGTTTCTCGCCCTCTGTTTCAGCCCCTCTGTTTCTCGCCCTCTGTTTGAGCCCCTCTGATTCAGCCCCTCTGTTTCAGCCCCTCTGATTCAGCCCCTCTGATTCAGCCCCTCTGATTCAGCCCCTCTGTTTCTCGCCCTCTGTTTCAGCCCCTCTGTTTCAGACCCTCTGTTTCAGCCCCTCTGTTTCTCACCCTCTGTTTCAGCCCGTCTGATTCAGCGCCTCTGATTCAGCCCCTCTGATTCAGCCCCTCTGATTCAGCCCCTCTGTTTCAGCCCCTCTGTTTCAGCCCCTGTGTTTCAGCCCCTCTGTTTCTCACCCTCTGTTTCCCGCCCCTCTGTTTCAGACCCTCTGTTTCACGCCCCGTGTTTCAGCCCCTCTGTTTCTCGCCCTCTGTTTCAGCCCCTCTGATTCAGCCCCTCTGAATCAGCCCCTCTGTTTATCGCCCTCTGTTTCAGCCCCTCTGTTTCAGCCCCTCTGTTTCAGCCCCTCTGTTTCAGCCCCTCTGTTTCTCACCCTCTGTTTCAGCTCCTCTGTTTCTCGCCCTCTGTTTCAGCCCCTCTGTTTCAGCCCCTCTGTTTCTCTCCCTCTGTTTTTGCCCCTCTGTTTCTCGCCCTCTGTTTCAGCCCCTCTGTTTCTCGCCCTCTGTTTCAGCCCCGCTGATTCAGCCCCTCTGTTTCAGCCCCTCAGAATCAGCCCCTCTGATTCAGCTCCTCTGTTTCACTCCATCTGTTTCGCGCCCTCTGTTTCAGCCCCTCTGTTTCTCGCCCTCTGTTTCAGCTCCTCTGTTTCACTCCATCTGTTTCTCGCCCTCTGTTTCAGCCCCTCTGTTTATCGCCCTCTGTTTCAGCCCCACTGTTTCTCGCCCTCTGTTTCAGCCACTCTGATTCAGCCCCTCTGTTTCAGCCCCTCTGTTTCTCGCACACTGTTTGAGCCCATCTGATTCAGCCCCTCTGTTTCAGCCCCTCTGATTCAGCCCCTCTGATTCAGCCACTCTGATGAAGCCCCTCTGCTTCTCGCCCTCTGTTTCAGCCCCTCTGTTTCTCGCCCTCTGTTTCTCGCCCGCTGTTTCAGCCCCTCTGTTTCTCGCCCTCTGTTTCAGCCCCTCTGTTTCAGCCCCTCTGATTCAGCCCCTCTGATTCAGCCCCTCAGTTTCTCGCCCTCTGTTTCAGCCCCTCTCTTTCAGCCCGTCTGTTTCAGCCCCTCTGTTTCTCGGCCTCTGTTTCAGCCACTCTGATTCATCCCCTCTGTTTCAGACCCTCTGTTTCTCGCCCTCTGTATCAGCCCCTCTGTTTCTCGCCCTCTGTTTCAGCCCCTCTGTTTCTCGCCCTCTGTTTCAATCCCTCTGTTTCAGCCCCTCTGTTTCAGACCCTCTGTTGCAGCCCCTCTGTTTCTCGCCCTCTGTTTCAGCCCCTCTGTTTCTCGCCCTCTGTTTCAGCCCCTCTGTTTCAGCCCCTCTGTTTCTCGCCCTCTGTTTCTGCCCCTCTGTTTCTCGCCCTCTGTTTCAGGCTCTCTGTTTCAGCCCGTCTGTTTCAGCCCCTCTGTTTAACCCCTCTGTTTCTCGCCCTCTGTTTCTCGCCCGCTGTTTCAGCCCCTCTGTTTCTCGCCCTCTGTTTCAGCCACTCTGGTTCAGCCCCTCTGATTCAGCCCCTCTGAATCAGCCCCACTGTTTCTCGCCCTCTGTTTCAGACCCTCTGTTTCAGCCCCACTGTTTCAGCCCCTCTGTTTCAGCCCCTCTGTTTCTCGCCCTCTATTTCAGCTCCTCTGTTTCTCGCCCTCTGTTTCAGCCCCTCTGTTTCAGCCCCTCTGTTTCTCGCCCTCTGTTTCTGCCCCTCTGTTTCTCGCCCTCAATTTCAGCCCCTCTGTTTCTCGCCCTCTGTTTCAGCCCCTCAGTTTCATCCCCTCTGATTCAGCCCCTCTGATTCAGCCCCTCAGTTTCTCGCCCTCTGTTTCAGCCCCTCTGTTTCAGCCCCTCTGTTTCTCACCCTCTGTTTCAGCCCCTCTGTTTGTCGCCCTCTGTTTCTCGCACTCTGTTTCAGCCCCTCTGTTTCTCGCCCTCTGTTTCAGCCCCTCTGTCTCAGCCCCTCTGTTTCAGCCCCTCTGTTTCTCGCCCTCTGTTTCAGCCCCTCTGTTTCTCGCCCTCTGTTTCAGCCCCTCTGATTCAGCCCCGCTGTTTCAGCCCCTCTGATTCAGCCCCTCTGTTTCAGCCCCTCTGTTTCAGCCCTCTGTTTCAGCCCCTCTGTTTCAACCACTCTGTTTCTCGCCCTCTGTTTCTCACCCTCTGTTTCTCGCCCTCTGTTTCAGCCCCTCTGTTTTCGCCCTCTGTTTAAGCCCCTCTGTTTCTCGCCCTCTGTTTCAGGCTCTCTGTTTCAGCCCGTCTGTTTCAGCCCCTCTGTTTAAGCCCCTCTGTTTCTCGCCCTCTGTTTCTCGCCCGCTGTTTCAGCCCCTCTGTTTCTCGCCCTCTGTTTCAGCCCCTCTGTTTCAGCCCCGCTGATTCAGACCCTCTGAATCAGCCCCTCTGTTTCTCGCCCTCTGTTTCAGATCCTCTGTTTCAGCCCCTCTGTTTCAGCCCCTCTGTTTCAGCCCCTCTGTTTCTCGCCCACTGTTTCAGCCTCTCTGTTTCTCGCCCTCTGTTTCAGCCCCCCTGTTTCTCCCCCTCTGTTTCAGCCCCTCTGTTTCAGCCCCTCTGTTTCTCGCCCTCTGTTTCAGCCCCGCTGATTCAGCCCCTCTGTGTCTCGCCCTCTGTTTCTGCCCCTCTGTTTCTCGCCCTCTGTTTCAGCCCCTCTGTTTCTCGTCCTCTGTTTCTGCCCCGCTGATTCAGCCCCTCTGTTTCATCCACTCAGAATCAGCCGCTCTGATTCAGCCCCTCTGTTTCAGCCCCTCTGTTCCAGCACCTCTGTTTCTCGCCCTCTGTTTCAGCCCCTCTGTTTCTCGCCCTCTGTTTCAGACCCTCTGTTTCTCGCCCTCTGTTTGAGCCCCTCTGATTCAGCCCCTCTGTTTCAGCCCCTCTGATTCAGCCCCTCTGATTCAGCCCCTCTGATTCAGCCCCTCTGTTTCTCGCCCTCTGTTTCAGCCCCTCTGTTTCAGCCCCTCTGTTTCAGCCCCTCTGTTTCAGCCCCTCTGTTTCTCGCCCTCTGTTTCAGCTCCTCTGTTTCTCGCCCTCTGTTTCAGCCCCTCTGTTTCAGCCCCTCTGTTTCTCGCCCTCTGTTTCTGCCCCTCTGTTTCTCGCCCTCTGTTTCAGCCCCTCTGTTTCTCGCCCTCTGTTTCAGCCCCTCTGTTTCAGCCCCTCTGATTCAGCCCCTTTGTTTCAACCCCTCAGTTTCTCGCCCTCTGTTTCAGCCCCTCTGTTTCAGCCCCTCTGTTTCTCACCCTCTGTTTCAGCCCCTCTGTTTCTCGGCCTCTGTTTCAGCTCCTCTGTTTCAGCCCCTCTGTTTCTCGCCCTCTGTTTCAGCCCCTCTGTTTCTCGCACTCTGTTTCAGCCCCTCTGTTTCTCGCCCTCTGTTTCAGCCCCTCTGTTTCAGCCCCTCTGTCTCAGCCCCTCTGTTTCAGCCCCTCTGTTTCTCGCCCTCTGTTTCAGCCCCTCTGTTTCTCGCCCTCTGTTTCAGCCCCTCTGATTCAGCCCCGCTGTTTCAGCCCCTCTGATTCAGCCCCTCTGTTTCAGCCCCTCTGTTTCAGCCCTCTGTTTCAGCCCCTCTGTTTCAACCACTCTGTTAATCGCCCTCTGTTTCTCACCCTCTGTTTCTCACCCTCTGTTTCAGCCCCTCTGTTTTTCGCTCTCTGTTTAAGCCCCTCTGTTTCTCGCTCTCTGTTTCAGGCTCTCTGTTTCAACCCGTCTGTTTCAGCCCCTCTGTTTAAGCCCCTCTGTTTCTCGCCCTCTGTTTCTCGCCCGCTGTTTCAGCCCCTCTGTTTCTCGCCCTCTGTTTCAGCCCCTCTGTTTCAGCCCCTCTGATTCAGCCCCGCTGTTTCAGCCCCTCTGATTCAGCCCCTCTGAATCAGCCCCTCTGTTTCTCGCCCTCTGTTTCAGACCCTCTGTTTCTCGCCCTCTGTTTCAGCCCCGCTGATTCAGCCCCTCTGTTTCAGTCCCTCCGTTTCAGCCCCTCTGTTTCAGTCCCTCTGTTTCTCTCCCTCTGTTTCAGCCCCTCTGTTTCTCGCCCTCTGTTTCAGCCCCTCTGTTTCTCGCCCTCTGTTTCAGCCCCTCTGTTTCAGCCCCTCTGTTTCAGCCCCTCTGTTTCTCGCCCTCTGTTTCAGCCACTCTGATTCAGCCCCTCTGTTTCAGCCCCTCTGTTTCTCGCCCTCTGTTTCAGCCCCTCTGTTTCTCGCCCTCTGTTTCAGCCCCTCTGTTTATCGCCCTCTGTTTCAGCCCAACTGTTTCTCGCCCTCTGTTTCAGCCACTCTGATTCAGCCCCTCTGTTTCAGCCCCTCTGTTTCTCGCACACTGTTTGAGCCCATCTGATTCAGCCCCTCTGTTTCAGCCCCTCTGATTCAGCCCCTCTGATTCAGCCACTCTGATGAAGCCCCTCTGCTTCTCGCCCTCTGTTTCAGCCGCTCTGTTTCAGCCCCTCTGTTTCAGCCCCTCTGTTTCTCGCCCTCTGTTTCTCGCCCGCTGTTTCAGCCCCTCTGTTTCTCGCCCTCTGTTTCAGCCCCTCTGTTTCAGCGCCTCTGATTCAGCCCCTCTGATTCAGCCCCTCTGTTTCTCGCCCTCTGTTTCAGCCCCTCTCTTTCAGCCCGTCTGTTTCAGCCCCTCGGTTTCTCGCCCTGTTTCAGCCCCTCTGTTTCTCGGCCTCTGTTTCAGCCACTCTGTTTCATCCCCTCTGTTTCAGACCCTCTGTTTCTCGCCCTATGTTTCAGCCCCTCTGTTTCTCTCCCTCTGATTCAGCCCCTCTGTTTCAGCCCCTCTGATTCAGCCCCTCTGATTCAGCCCCTCTGATTCAGCCCCTCTGTTTCTCGCCCTCTGTTTCAGCCCCTCTGTTTCAGACCCTCTGTTTCAGCCCCTCTGTTTCTCACCCTCTGTTTCAGCCCGTCTGATTCAGCGCCTCTGATTCAGCCCCTCTGATTCAGCCCCTCTGATTCAGCCCCTCTGTTTCAGCCCCTCTGTTTCAGCCCCTGTGTTTCAGCCCCTCTGTTTCTCACCCTCTGTTTCCCGCCCCTCTGTTTCAGACCCTCTGTTTCACGCCCCGTGTTTCAGCCCCTCTGTTTCTCGCCCTCTGTTTCAGCCCCTCTGATTCAGCCCCTCTGAATCAGCCCCTCTGTTTATCGCCCTCTGTTTCAGCCCCTCTGTTTCAGCCCCTCTGTTTCAGCCCCTCTGTTTCAGCCCCTCTGTTTCTCACCCTCTGTTTCAGCTCCTCTGTTTCTCGCCCTCTGTTTCAGCCCCTCTGTTTCAGCCCCTCTGTTTCTCTCCCTCTGTTTTTGCCCCTCTGTTTCTCGCCCTCTGTTTCAGCCCCTCTGTTTCTCGCCCTCTGTTTCAGCCCCGCTGATTCAGCCCCTCTGTTTCAGCCCCTCAGAATCAGCCCCTCTGATTCAGCTCCTCTGTTTCACTCCATCTGTTTCGCGCCCTCTGTTTCAGCCCCTCTGTTTCTCGCCCTCTGTTTCAGCTCCTCTGTTTCACTCCATCTGTTTCTCGCCCTCTGTTTCAGCCCCTCTGTTTATCGCCCTCTGTTTCAGCCCCACTGTTTCTCGCCCTCTGTTTCAGCCACTCTGATTCAGCCCCTCTGTTTCAGCCCCTCTGTTTCTCGCACACTGTTTGAGCCCATCTGATTCAGCCCCTCTGTTTCAGCCCCTCTGATTCAGCCCCTCTGATTCAGCCACTCTGATGAAGCCCCTCTGCTTCTCGCCCTCTGTTTCAGCCCCTCTGTTTCTCGCCCTCTGTTTCTCGCCCGCTGTTTCAGCCCCTCTGTTTCTCGCCCTCTGTTTCAGCCCCTCTGTTTCAGCCCCTCTGATTCAGCCCCTCTGATTCAGCCCCTCAGTTTCTCGCCCTCTGTTTCAGCCCCTCTCTTTCAGCCCGTCTGTTTCAGCCCCTCTGTTTCTCGGCCTCTGTTTCAGCCACTCTGATTCATCCCCTCTGTTTCAGACCCTCTGTTTCTCGCCCTCTGTATCAGCCCCTCTGTTTCTCGCCCTCTGTTTCAGCCCCTCTGTTTCTCGCCCTCTGTTTCAATCCCTCTGTTTCAGCCCCTCTGTTTCAGACCCTCTGTTGCAGCCCCTCTGTTTCTCGCCCTCTGTTTCAGCCCCTCTGTTTCTCGCCCTCTGTTTCAGCCCCTCTGTTTCAGCCCCTCTGTTTCTCGCCCTCTGTTTCTGCCCCTCTGTTTCTCGCCCTCTGTTTCAGGCTCTCTGTTTCAGCCCGTCTGTTTCAGCCCCTCTGTTTAACCCCTCTGTTTCTCGCCCTCTGTTTCTCGCCCGCTGTTTCAGCCCCTCTGTTTCTCGCCCTCTGTTTCAGCCACTCTGGTTCAGCCCCTCTGATTCAGCCCCTCTGAATCAGCCCCACTGTTTCTCGCCCTCTGTTTCAGACCCTCTGTTTCAGCCCCACTGTTTCAGCCCCTCTGTTTCAGCCCCTCTGTTTCTCGCCCTCTATTTCAGCTCCTCTGTTTCTCGCCCTCTGTTTCAGCCCCTCTGTTTCAGCCCCTCTGTTTCTCGCCCTCTGTTTCTGCCCCTCTGTTTCTCGCCCTCAATTTCAGCCCCTCTGTTTCTCGCCCTCTGTTTCAGCCCCTCAGTTTCATCCCCTCTGATTCAGCCCCTCTGATTCAGCCCCTCAGTTTCTCGCCCTCTGTTTCAGCCCCTCTGTTTCAGCCCCTCTGTTTCTCACCCTCTGTTTCAGCCCCTCTGTTTGTCGCCCTCTGTTTCTCGCACTCTGTTTCAGCCCCTCTGTTTCTCGCCCTCTGTTTCAGCCCCTCTGTCTCAGCCCCTCTGTTTCAGCCCCTCTGTTTCTCGCCCTCTGTTTCAGCCCCTCTGTTTCTCGCCCTCTGTTTCAGCCCCTCTGATTCAGCCCCGCTGTTTCAGCCCCTCTGATTCAGCCCCTCTGTTTCAGCCCCTCTGTTTCAGCCCTCTGTTTCAGCCCCTCTGTTTCAACCACTCTGTTTCTCGCCCTCTGTTTCTCACCCTCTGTTTCTCGCCCTCTGTTTCAGCCCCTCTGTTTTCGCCCTCTGTTTAAGCCCCTCTGTTTCTCGCCCTCTGTTTCAGGCTCTCTGTTTCAGCCCGTCTGTTTCAGCCCCTCTGTTTAAGCCCCTCTGTTTCTCGCCCTCTGTTTCTCGCCCGCTGTTTCAGCCCCTCTGTTTCTCGCCCTCTGTTTCAGCCCCTCTGTTTCAGCCCCGCTGATTCAGACCCTCTGAATCAGCCCCTCTGTTTCTCGCCCTCTGTTTCAGATCCTCTGTTTCAGCCCCTCTGTTTCAGCCCCTCTGTTTCAGCCCCTCTGTTTCTCGCCCACTGTTTCAGCCTCTCTGTTTCTCGCCCTCTGTTTCAGCCCCCCTGTTTCTCCCCCTCTGTTTCAGCCCCTCTGTTTCAGCCCCTCTGTTTCTCGCCCTCTGTTTCAGCCCCGCTGATTCAGCCCCTCTGTGTCTCGCCCTCTGTTTCTGCCCCTCTGTTTCTCGCCCTCTGTTTCAGCCCCTCTGTTTCTCGTCCTCTGTTTCTGCCCCGCTGATTCAGCCCCTCTGTTTCATCCACTCAGAATCAGCCGCTCTGATTCAGCCCCTCTGTTTCAGCCCCTCTGTTCCAGCACCTCTGTTTCTCGCCCTCTGTTTCAGCCCCTCTGTTTCTCGCCCTCTGTTTCAGACCCTCTGTTTCTCGCCCTCTGTTTGAGCCCCTCTGATTCAGCCCCTCTGTTTCAGCCCCTCTGATTCAGCCCCTCTGATTCAGCCCCTCTGATTCAGCCCCTCTGTTTCTCGCCCTCTGTTTCAGCCCCTCTGTTTCAGCCCCTCTGTTTCAGCCCCTCTGTTTCAGCCCCTCTGTTTCTCGCCCTCTGTTTCAGCTCCTCTGTTTCTCGCCCTCTGTTTCAGCCCCTCTGTTTCAGCCCCTCTGTTTCTCGCCCTCTGTTTCTGCCCCTCTGTTTCTCGCCCTCTGTTTCAGCCCCTCTGTTTCTCGCCCTCTGTTTCAGCCCCTCTGTTTCAGCCCCTCTGATTCAGCCCCTTTGTTTCAACCCCTCAGTTTCTCGCCCTCTGTTTCAGCCCCTCTGTTTCAGCCCCTCTGTTTCTCACCCTCTGTTTCAGCCCCTCTGTTTCTCGGCCTCTGTTTCAGCTCCTCTGTTTCAGCCCCTCTGTTTCTCGCCCTCTGTTTCAGCCCCTCTGTTTCTCGCACTCTGTTTCAGCCCCTCTGTTTCTCGCCCTCTGTTTCAGCCCCTCTGTTTCAGCCCCTCTGTCTCAGCCCCTCTGTTTCAGCCCCTCTGTTTCTCGCCCTCTGTTTCAGCCCCTCTGTTTCTCGCCCTCTGTTTCAGCCCCTCTGTTTCTCGCCCTCTGTTTCAGACCCTCTGTTTCTCGCCCTCTGTTTGAGCCCCTCTGATTCAGCCCCTCTGTTTCAGCCCCTCTGATTCAGCCCCTCTGATTCAGCCCCTCTGATTCAGCCCCTCTGTTTCTCGCCCTCTGTTTCAGCCCCTCTGTTTCAGCCCCTCTGTTTCAGCCCCTCTGTTTCAGCCCCTCTGTTTCTCGCCCTCTGTTTCAGCTCCTCTGTTTCTCGCCCTCTGTTTCAGCCCCTCTGTTTCAGCCCCTCTGTTTCTCGCCCTCTGTTTCTGCCCCTCTGTTTCTCGCCCTCTGTTTCAGCCCCTCTGTTTCTCGCCCTCTGTTTCAGCCCCTCTGTTTCAGCCCCTCTGATTCAGCCCCTTTGTTTCAACCCCTCAGTTTCTCGCCCTCTGTTTCAGCCCCTCTGTTTCAGCCCCTCTGTTTCTCACCCTCTGTTTCAGCCCCTCTGTTTCTCGGCCTCTGTTTCAGCTCCTCTGTTTCAGCCCCTCTGTTTCTCGCCCTCTGTTTCAGCCCCTCTGTTTCTCGCACTCTGTTTCAGCCCCTCTGTTTCTCGCCCTCTGTTTCAGCCCCTCTGTTTCAGCCCCTCTGTCTCAGCCCCTCTGTTTCAGCCCCTCTGTTTCTCGCCCTCTGTTTCAGCCCCTCTGTTTCTCGCCCTCTGTTTCAGCCCCTCTGATTCAGCCCCGCTGTTTCAGCCCCTCTGATTCAGCCCCTCTGTTTCAGCCCCTCTGTTTCAGCCCTCTGTTTCAGCCCCTCTGTTTCAACCACTCTGTTAATCGCCCTCTGTTTCTCACCCTCTGTTTCTCACCCTCTGTTTCAGCCCCTCTGTTTTTCGCTCTCTGTTTAAGCCCCTCTGTTTCTCGCTCTCTGTTTCAGGCTCTCTGTTTCAACCCGTCTGTTTCAGCCCCTCTGTTTAAGCCCCTCTGTTTCTCGCCCTCTGTTTCTCGCCCGCTGTTTCAGCCCCTCTGTTTCTCGCCCTCTGTTTCAGCCCCTCTGTTTCAGCCCCTCTGATTCAGCCCCGCTGTTTCAGCCCCTCTGATTCAGCCCCTCTGAATCAGCCCCTCTGTTTCTCGCCCTCTGTTTCAGACCCTCTGTTTCTCGCCCTCTGTTTCAGCCCCGCTGATTCAGCCCCTCTGTTTCAGTCCCTCCGTTTCAGCCCCTCTGTTTCAGTCCCTCTGTTTCTCTCCCTCTGTTTCAGCCCCTCTGTTTCTCGCCCTCTGTTTCAGCCCCTCTGTTTCTCGCCCTCTGTTTCAGCCCCTCTGTTTCAGCCCCTCTGTTTCAGCCCCTCTGTTTCTCGCCCTCTGTTTCAGCCACTCTGATTCAGCCCCTCTGTTTCAGCCCCTCTGTTTCTCGCCCTCTGTTTCAGCCCCTCTGTTTCTCGCCCTCTGTTTCAGCCCCTCTGTTTATCGCCCTCTGTTTCAGCCCAACTGTTTCTCGCCCTCTGTTTCAGCCACTCTGATTCAGCCCCTCTGTTTCAGCCCCTCTGTTTCTCGCACACTGTTTGAGCCCATCTGATTCAGCCCCTCTGTTTCAGCCCCTCTGATTCAGCCCCTCTGATTCAGCCACTCTGATGAAGCCCCTCTGCTTCTCGCCCTCTGTTTCAGCCGCTCTGTTTCAGCCCCTCTGTTTCAGCCCCTCTGTTTCTCGCCCTCTGTTTCTCGCCCGCTGTTTCAGCCCCTCTGTTTCTCGCCCTCTGTTTCAGCCCCTCTGTTTCAGCGCCTCTGATTCAGCCCCTCTGATTCAGCCCCTCTGTTTCTCGCCCTCTGTTTCAGCCCCTCTCTTTCAGCCCGTCTGTTTCAGCCCCTCGGTTTCTCGCCCTGTTTCAGCCCCTCTGTTTCTCGGCCTCTGTTTCAGCCACTCTGTTTCATCCCCTCTGTTTCAGACCCTCTGTTTCTCGCCCTATGTTTCAGCCCCTCTGTTTCTCTCCCTCTGTTTCAGCCCCTCTGTTTCTCGCCCTCTGTTTCAGCCCCTCTGTTTCAGCCCCTCTGTTTCAGCCCCTCTGTTTCTCGCCCTCTGTTTCAGCCCCTCTGTTTCTCGGCCTCTGTTTCAGCTCCTCTGTTTCAGCCCCTCTGTTTCTCGCCCTCTGTTTCTGCCCCTCTGTTTCTCGCCCTCTGTTTCAGGCTCTCTGTTTCAGCCCGTCTGTTTCAGCCCCTCTGTTTAAGCCCCTCTGTTTCTCGCCCTCTGTTTCTCGCCCGCTGTTTCAGCCCCTCTGTTTCTCGCCCTCTGTTTCAGCCTCTCTGTTTCAGCCCCTCTGATTCAGCCCCTCTGAATCAGCCCCACTGTTTCTCGCCCTGTGTTTCAGACCCTCTGTTTCAGCCCCTCTGTTTCAGCCCCTCTGTTTCTCGCCCTCTGTTTCAGCTCCTATGTTTCTCGCCCTCTGTTTCAGCCCCTCTGTTTCAGCCCCTCTGTTTCTCGCCCTCTGTTTCTCGCCCTCTGTTTCAGCCCCTCTGTTTCTCGCACTCTGTTTCAGCCCCTCTGTTTCTCGCCCTCTGTTTCAGCCCCTCTGTTTCAGCCCCTCGGTCTCAGCCCCTCTGTTTCAGCCCCTCTGTTTCTCGCCCTCTGTTTCATCCCCTCTGTTTCTCGCCCTCTGTTTCAGCCCCTCTGATTCAGCCCCGCTGTTTCAGCCCCTCTGATTCAGCCCCTCTGTTTCAGCCCCTCTGTTTCAGCCCTCTGTTTCAGCCCCTCTGTTTCAACCACTCTGTTTCTCGCCCTCTGTTTCTCACCCTCTGTTTCTCGCCCTCTGTTTCAGCCCCTCTGTTTTTCGCCCTCTGTTTAAGCCCCTCTGTTTCTCGCCCTCTGTTTCAGGCTCTCTGTTTCAACCCGTCTGTTTCAGCCGCTCTGTTTATGCCCCTCTGTTTCTTGCCCTCTGTTTCTCGCCTGCTGTTTCAGCCCCTCTGTTTCTCGCCCTCTGTTTCAGCCCCTCTGTTTCAGCCCCTCTGATTCAGCCCCTCTGCATCAGCCCCTCTGTTTCTCGCCCTCTGTTTCAGACCCTATGTTTCAGCCCCTCTGTTTCAGCCCCTCTGTTTCAGCCCCTCTGTTTCTCGCCCTCTGTTTCAGCTCCTCTGTTTCTCGCCCTCTGTTTCAGCCCCTCTGTTTCAGCCCCTCTGTTTCTCGCCCTCTGTTTCTGCCCCTCTGTTTCTCGCCCTCTGTTTCAGCCCCTCTGTTTCAGCCCCTCTGATTCAGCCCCTCTGAATCAGCCCCTCTGTTTCTCGCCCTCTGTTTCAGACCCTATGTTTCAGCCCCTCTGTTTCAGCCCCTCTGTTTCAGCCCCTCTGTTTCTCGCCCTCTGTTTCAGCTCCTCTGTTTCTCGCCCTCTGTTTCAGCCCCTCTGTTTCAGCCCCTCTGTTTCTCGCCCTCTGTTTCTGCCCCTCTGTTTCTCGCCCTCTGTTTCAGCCCCTCTGTTTCTCGCCCTCTGTTTCAGCCCCGCTGATTCAGCCCCTCTGTTTCAGTCCCTCCGTTTCAGCCCCTCTGTTTCAGTCCCTCTGTTTCTCGCCCTCTGTTTCAGCCCCTCTGTTTCTCGCCCTCTGTTTCAGCCCCTCTGTTTCTCGCCCTCTGTTTCAGCCCCTCTGTTTCAGCCCCTCTGTTTCAGCCCCTCTGTTTCTCGCCCTCTGTTTCAGCCACTCTGATTCAGCCCCTCTGTTTCAGCGCCTCTGTTTCTCGCCCTCTGTTTCAGCCCCTCTGTTTCTCGCCCTCTGTTTCAGCCCCTCTGTTTATCGCCCTCTGTTTCAGCCCCACTGTTTCTCGCCCTCTGTTTCAGCCCCTCTGATTCAGCCCCTCTGTTTCAGCCCCTCTGTTTCTCGCACACTGTTTGAGCCCATCTGATTCAGCCCCTCTGTTTCAGCCCCTCTGATTCAGCCCCTCTGATTCAGCCATCCTGATGAAGCCCCTCTGCTTCTCGCCCTCTGTTTCAGCCGCTCTGTTTCAGCCCCTCTGTTTCAGCCCCTCTGTTTCTCGCCCTCTGTTTCTCGCCCGCTGTTTCAGCCCCACTGTTTCTCGCCCTCTGTTTCAGCCCCTCTCTTTCAGCCCCTCTGATTCAGCCCCTCTGATTCAGCCCCTCAGTTTCTCGCCCTCTGTTTCAGCCCCTCTCTTTCAGCCCGTCTGTTTCAGCCCCTCGGTTTCTCGCCCTCTGTTTCAGCCCCTCTGTTTCTCGGCCTCTGTTTCAGCCACACTGTTTCATCCCCTCTGTTTCAGACCCTCTGTTTCTCGCCCTCTGTTTCAGCCCCTCTGTTTCTCGCCCTCTGTTTCAGCCCCTCTGTTTCTCGCCCTCTGTTTCAGCCTCTCTGTTTCAGCCCCTCTGTTTCAGCCCCTCTGTTTCTCGCCCTCTGTTTCAGCCCCTCTGTTTCTCGCCCTCTGTTTCAGCTCCTCTGTTTCAGCCCCTCTGTTTCTCGCCCTCTGTTTCAGCCCCTCTGTTTCTCGCCCTCTGTTTCAGGCTCTCTGTTTCAGCCCATCTATTTCAGCCCCTCTGTTTAAGCCCCTCTGTTTCTCGCCCTCTGTTTCTCGCCCGCTGTTTCAGCCCCTCTGTTTCTCGCCCTCTGTTTCAGCCTCTCTGTTTCAGCCCCTCTGATTCAGCCCCTCTGAATCAGCCCCACTGTTTCTCGCCCTGTGTTTCAGACCCTCTGTTTCAGCCCCTCTGTTTCAGCCCCTCTGTTTCAGCCCCTCTGTTTCTCGCCCTCTGTTTCAGCTCCTCTGTTTCTCGCCCTCTGTTTCAGCCCCTCTGTTTCAGCCACTCTGTTTCTCGCCCTCTGTTTCTGCCCCTCTGTTTCTCACCCTCTGTTTCATCCCCTCTGTTTCTCGCCCTCTGTTTCAGCCCCTCTATTTCAGCCCCTCTGATTCAGCCCCTCTGATTCAGCCCCTCAGTTTCTCGCCCTCTGTTTCAGCCCCTCTGTTTCAGCCCCTCTGTTTCTCACCCTCTGTTTCAGCCCCTCTGTTTCAGCCCCTCTGTTTCTCGCCCTCTGTTTCAGCTCCTCTGTTTCTCGCCCTCTGTTTCAGCCCCTCTGTTTCAGCCCCTCTGTTTCTCGCCCTCTGTTTCTGCCCCTCTGTTTCTCGCCCTCTGTTTCAGCCCCTCTCTTTCTCGCCCTCTGTTTCAGCCCCGCTGATTCAGCCCCTCTGTTTCAGTCCCTCCGTTTCAGCCCCTCTGTTTCAGTCCCTCTGTTTCTCGCCCTCTGTTTCAGCCCCTCTGTTTCTCGCCCTCTGTTTCAGCCCCTCTGTTTCTCGCCCTCTGTTTCAGCCCCTCTGTTTCAGCCCCTCTGTTTCAGCCCCTCTGTTTCTCGCCCTCTGTTTCAGCCACTCTGATTCAGCCCCTCTGTTTCAGCCCCTCTGTTTCTCGCCCTCTGTTTCAGCCCCTCTGATTCAGCCCCTCTGTTTCAGCCCCTCTGTTTCTCGCACACTGTTTGAGCCCATCTGATTCAGCCCCTCTGTTTCAGCCCCTCTGATTCAGCCCCTCTGATTCAGCCACTCTGATGAAGCCCCTCTGCTTCTCGCCCTCTGTTTCAGCCGCTCTGTTTCAGCACCTCTGTTTCAGCCCCTCTGTTTCTCGCCCTCTGTTTCTCGCCCGCTGTTTCAGCCCCTCTGTTTCTCGCCCTCTGTTTCAGCCCCTCTGTTTCAGCGCCTCTGATTCAGCCCCTCTGATTCAGCCCCTCTGTTTCTCGCCCTCTGTTTCAGCCCCTCTCTTTCAGCCCGTCTGTTTCAGCCCCTCGGTTTCTCGCCCTGTTTCAGCCCCTCTGTTTCTCGGCCTCTGTTTCAGCCACTCTGTTTCATCCCCTCTGTTTCAGACCCTCTGTTTCTCGCCCTATGTTTCAGCCCCTCTGTTTCTCTCCCTCTGTTTCAGCCCCTCTGTTTCTCGCCCTCTGTTTCAGCCCCTCTGTTTCAGCCCCTCTGTTTCAGCCCCTCTGTTTCTCGCCCTCTGTTTCAGCCCCTCTGTTTCTCGGCCTCTGTTTCAGCTCCTCTGTTTCAGCCCCTCTGTTTCTCGCCCTCTGTTTCTGCCCCTCTGTTTCTCGCCCTCTGTTTCAGGCTCTCTGTTTCAGCCCGTCTGTTTCAGCCCCTCTGTTTAAGCCCCTCTGTTTCTCGCCCTCTGTTTCTCGCCCGCTGTTTCAGCCCCTCTGTTTCTCGCCCTCTGTTTCAGCCTCTCTGTTTCAGCCCCTCTGATTCAGCCCCTCTGAATCAGCCCCACTGTTTCTCGCCCTGTGTTTCAGACCCTCTGTTTCAGCCCCTCTGTTTCAGCCCCTCTGTTTCAGCCCCTCTGTTTCTCGCCCTCTGTTTCAGCTCCTATGTTTCTCGCCCTCTGTTTCAGCCCCTCTGTTTCAGCCCCTCTGTTTCTCGCCCTCTGTTTCTCGCCCTCTGTTTCAGCCCCTCTGTTTCTCGCACTCTGTTTCAGCCCCTCTGTTTATCGCCCTCTGTTTCAGCCCCTATGTTTCAGCCCCTCGGTCTCAGCCCCTCTGTTTCAGCCCCTCTGTTTCTCGCCCTCTGTTTCATCCCCTCTGTTTCTCGCCCTCTGTTTCAGCCCCTCTGATTCAGCCCCGCTGTTTCAGCCCCTCTGATTCAGCCCCTCTGTTTCAGCCCCTCTGTTTCAGCCCTCTGTTTCAGCCCCTCTGTTTCAACCACTCTGTTTCTCGCCCTCTGTTTCTCACCCTCTGTTTCTCGCCCTCTGTTTCAGCCCCTCTGTTTTTCGCCCTCTGTTTAAGCCCCTCTGTTTCTCGCCCTCTGTTTCAGGCTCTCTGTTTCAACCCGTCTGTTTCAGGCCCTCTGTTTATGCCCCTCTGTTTCTTGCCCTCTGTTTCTCGCCCGCTGTTTCAGCCCCTCTGTTTCTCGCCCTCTGTTTCAGCCCCTCTGTTTCAGCCCCTCTGATTCAGCCCCTCTGAATCAGCCCCTCTGTTTCTCGCCCTCTGTTTCAGACCCTATGTTTCAGCCCCTCTGTTTCAGCCCCTCTGTTTCAGCCCCTCTGTTTCTCGCCCTCTGTTTCAGCTCCTCTATTTCTCGCCCTCTGTTTCAGCCCCTCTGTTTCAGCCCCTCTGTTTCTCGCCCTCTGTTTCTGCCCCTCTGTTTCTCGCCCTCTGTTTCAGCCCCTCTGTTTCAGCCCCTCTGAATCAGCCCCTCTGTTTCTCGCCCTCTGTTTCAGACCCTATGTTTCAGCCCCTCTGTTTCAGCCCCTCTGTTTCAGCCCCTCTGCTTCTCGCCCTCTGTTTCAGCTCCTCTGTTTCTCGCCCTCTGTTTCAGCCCCTCTGTTTCAGCCCCTCTGTTTCTCGCCCTCTGTTTCTGCCCCTCTGTTTCTCGCCCTCTGTTTCAGCCCCTCTGTTTCTCGCCCTCTGTTTCAGCCCCGCTGATTCAGCCCCTCTGTTTCAGTCCCTCCGTTTCAGCCCCTCTGTTTCAGTCCCTCTGTTTCTCCCCCTCTGTTTCAGCCCCTCTGTTTCTCGCCCTCTGTTTCAGCCCCTCTGTTTCTCGCCCTCTGTTTCAGCCCCTCTGTTTCAGCCCGTCTGTTTCAGCCCCTCTGTTTCTCGCCCTCTGTTTCAGCCACTCTTTATTCAGCCCCTCTGTTTCAGCACCTCTGTTTCTCGCCCTCTGTTTCAGCCCCTCTGTTTCTCGCCCTCTGTTTCAGCCCCTCTGTTTATCGCCCTCTGTTTCAGCCCCACTGTTTCTCGCCCTCTGTTTCAGCCCCTCTGATTCAGCCCCTCTGTTTCAGCCCCTCTGTTTCTCGCACACTGTTTGAGCCCATCTGATTCAGCCCCTCTGTTTCAGCCCCTCTGATTCAGCCCCTCTGATTCAGCCATCCTGATGAAGCCCCTCTGCTTCTCGCCCTCTGTTTCAGCCGCTCTGTTTCAGCCCCTCTGTTTCAGCCCCTCTGTTTCTCGCCCTCTGTTTCTCGCCCGCTGTTTCAGCCCCACTGTTTCTCGCCCTCTGTTTCAGCCCCTCTGTTTCAGACCCTCTGTTTCTCGCCCTATGTTTCAGCCCCTCTGTTTCTCTCCCTCTGTTTCAGCCCCTCTGTTTCTCGCCCTCTGTTTCAGCCCCTCTGTTTCAGCCCCTCTGTTTCAGCCCCTCTGTTTCTCGCCCTCTGTTTCAGCCCCTCTGTTTCTCGGCCTCTGTTTCAGCTCCTCTGTTTCAGCCCCTCTGTTTCTCGCCCTCTGTTTCTGCCCCTCTGTTTCTCGCCCTCTGTTTCAGGCTCTCTGTTTCAGCCCGTCTGTTTCAGCCCCTCTGAATCAGCCCCACTGTTTCTCGCCCTGTGTTTCAGACCCTCTGTTTCAGCCCCTCTGTTTCAGCCCCTCTGTTTCAGCCCCTCTGTTTCTCGCCCTCTGTTTCAGCTCCTATGTTTCTCGCCCTCTGTTTCAGCCCCTCTGTTTCAGCCCCTCTGTTTCTCGCCCTCTGTTTCTCGCCCTCTGTTTCAGCCCCTCTGTTTCTCGCACTCTGTTTCAGCCCCTCTGTTTATCGCCCTCTCTTTCAGCCCCTATGTTTCAGCCCCTCGGTCTCAGCCCCTCTGTTTCAGCCCCTCTGTTTCTCGCCCTCTGTTTCATCCCCTCTGTTTCTCGCCCTCTGTTTCAGCCCCTCTGATTCAGCCCCGCTGTTTCAGCCCCTCTGATTCAGCCCCTCTGTTTCAGCCCCTCTGTTTCAGCCCTCTGTTTCAGCCCCTCTGTTTCAACCACTCTGTTTCTCGCCCTCTGTTTCTCACCCTCTGTTTCTCGCCCTCTGTTTCAGCCCCTCTGTTTTTCGCCCTCTGTTTAAGCCCCTCTGTTTCTCGCCCTCTGTTTCAGGCTCTCTGTTTCAACCCGTCTGTTTCAGGCCCTCTGTTTATGCCCCTCTGTTTCTTGCCCTCTGTTTCTCGCCCGCTGTTTCAGCCCCTCTGTTTCTCGCCCTCTGTTTCAGCCCCTCTGTTTCAGCCCCTCTGATTCAGCCCCTCTGAATCAGCCCCTCTGTTTCTCGCCCTCTGTTTCAGACCCTATGTTTCAGCCCCTCTGTTTCAGCCCCTCTGTTTCAGCCCCTCTGTTTCTCGCCCTCTGTTTCAGCTCCTCTGTTTCTCGCCCTCTGTTTCAGCCCCTCTGTTTCAGCCCCTCTGTTTCTCGCCCTCTGTTTCTGCCCCTCTGTTTCTCGCCCTCTGTTTCAGCCCCTCTGTTTCAGCCCCTCTGAATCAGCCCCTCTGTTTCTCGCCCTCTGTTTCAGACCCTATGTTTCAGCCCCTCTGTTTCAGCCCCTCTGTTTCAGCCCCTCTGTTTCTCGCCCTCTGTTTCAGCTCCTCTGTTTCTCGCCCTCTGTTTCAGCCCCTCTGTTTCAGCCCCTCTGTTTCTCGCCCTCTGTTTCTGCCCCTCTGTTTCTCGCCCTCTGTTTCAGCCCCTCTGTTTCTCGCCCTCTGTTTCAGCCCCGCTGATTCAGCCCCTCTGTTTCAGTCCTCCGTTTCAGCCCCTCTGTTTCAGTCCCTCTGTTTCTCCCCCTCTGTTTCAGCCCCTCTGTTTCTCGCCCTCTGTTTCAGCCCCTCTGTTTCTCGCCCTCTGTTTCAGCCCCTCTGTTTCAGCCCGTCTGTTTCAGCCCCTCTGTTTCTCGCCCTCTGTTTCAGCCACTCTTTATTCAGCCCCTCTGTTTCAGCGCCTCTGTTTCTCGCCCTCTGTTTCAGCCCCTCTGTTTCTCGCCCTCTGTTTCAGCCCCTCTGTTTATCGCCCTCTGTTTCAGCCCCACTGTTTCTCGCCCTCTGTTTCAGCCCCTCTGATTCAGCCCCTCTGTTTCAGCCCCTCTGTTTCTCGCACACTGTTTGAGCCTATCTGATTCAGCCCCTCTGTTTCAGCCCCTCTGATTCAGCCCCTCTGATTCAGCCATCCTGATGAAGCCCCTCTGCTTCTCGCCCTCTGTTTCAGCCGCTCTGTTTCAGCCCCTCTGTTTCAGCCCCTCTGTTTCTCGCCCTCTGTTTATCGCCCGCTGTTTCAGCCCCACTGTTTCTCGCCCTCTGTTTCAGCCCCTCTGTTTCAGCCCCTCTGATTCAGCCCCTCTGATTCAGCCCCTCAGTTTCTCGCCCTCTGATTCAGCCCCTCTCTTTCAGCCCGTCTGTTTCAGCCCCTCGGTTTCTCGCCCTCTGTTTCAGCCCCTCTGTTTCTCGGCCTCTGTTTCAGCCACACTGTTTCATCCCCTCTGTTTCAGACCCTCTGTTTCTCGCCCTCTGTTTCAGCCCCTCTGTTTCTCGCCCTCTGTTTCAGCCCCTCTGTTTCTCGCCCTCTGTTTCAGCCTCTCTGTTTCAGCCCCTCTGTTTCAGCCCCTCTGTTTCTCGCCCTCTGTTTCAGCCCCTCTGTTTCTCGCCCTCTGTTTCAGCTCCTCTGTTTCAGCCCCTCTGTTTCTCGCCCTCTGTTTCTGCCCCTCTGTTTCTCGCCCTCTGTTTCAGGCTCTCTGTTTCAGCCCATCTATTTCAGCCCCTCTGTTTAAGGCCCTCTGTTTCTCGCCCTCTGTTTCTCGCCCGCTGTTTCAGCCCCTCTGTTTCTCGCCCTCTGTTTCAGCCTCTCTGTTTCAGCCCCTCTGATTCAGCCCCTCTGAATCAGCCCCACTGTTTCTCGCCCTGTGTTTCAGACCCTCTGTTTCAGCCCCTCTGTTTCAGCCCCTCTGTTTCAGCCCCTCTGTTTCTCGCCCTCTGTTTCAGCTCCTCTGTTTCTCGCCCTCTGTTTCAGCCCCTCTGTTTCAGCCACTCTGTTTCTCGCCCTCTGTTTCTGCCCCTCTGTTTCTCGCCCTCTGTTTCATCCCCTCTGTTTCTCGCCCTCTGTTTCAGCCCCTCTATTTCAGCCCCTCTGATTCAGCCCCTCTGATTCAGCCCCTCAGTTTCTCGCCCTCTGTTTCAGCCCCTCTGTTTCAGCCCCTCTGTTTCTCACCCTCTGTTTCAGCCCCTCTGTTTCAGCCCCTCTGTTTCTCGCCCTCTGTTTCAGCTCCTCTGTTTCTCGCCCTCTGTTTCAGCCCCTCTGTTTCAGCCCCTCTGTTTCTCGCCCTCTGTTTCTGCCCCTCTGTTTCTCGCCCTCTGTTTCAGCCCCTCTCTTTCTCGCCCTCTGTTTCAGCCCCGCTGATTCAGCCCCTCTGTTTCAGTCCCTCCGTTTCAGCCCCTCTGTTTCAGTCCCTCTGTTTCTCGCCCTCTGTTTCAGCCCCTCTGTTTCTCGCCCTCTGTTTCAGCCCCTCTGTTTCTCGCCCTCTGTTTCAGCCCCTCTGTTTCAGCCCCTCTGTTTCAGCCCCTCTGTTTCTCGCCCTCTGTTTCAGCCACTCTGATTCAGCCCCTCTGTTTCAGCCCCTCTGTTTCTCGCCCTCTGTTTCAGCCCCTCTGATTCAGCCCCTCTGTTTCAGCCCCTCTGTTTCTCGCACACTGTTTGAGCCCATCTGATTCAGCCCCTCTGTTTCAGCCCCTCTGATTCAGCCACTCTGATGAAGCCCCTCTGCTTCTCGCCCTCTGTTTCAGCCGCTCTGTTTCAGCCCCTCTGTTTCAGCCCCTCTGTTTCTCGCCCTCTGTTTCTCGCCCGCTGTTTCAGCCCCTCTGTTTCTCGCCCTCTGTTTCAGCCCCTCTGTTTCAGCGCCTCTGATTCAGCCCCTCTGATTCAGCCCCTCTGTTTCTCGCCCTCTGTTTCAGCCCCTCTCTTTCAGCCCGTCTGTTTCAGCCCCTCGGTTTCTCGCCCTGTTTCAGCCCCTCTGTTTCTCGGCCTCTGTTTCAGCCACTCTGTTTCATCCCCTCTGTTTCAGACCCTCTGTTTCTCGCCCTATGTTTCAGCCCCTCTGTTTCTCTCCCTCTGTTTCAGCCCCTCTGTTTCTCGCCCTCTGTTTCAGCCCCTCTGTTTCAGCCCCTCTGTTTCAGCCCCTCTGTTTCTCGCCCTCTGTTTCAGCCCCTCTGTTTCTCGGCCTCTGTTTCAGCTCCTCTGTTTCAGCCCCTCTGTTTCTCGCCCTCTGTTTCTGCCCCTCTGTTTCTCGCCCTCTGTTTCAGGCTCTCTGTTTCAGCCCGTCTGTTTCAGCCCCTCTGTTTAAGCCCCTCTGTTTCTCGCCCTCTGTTTCTCGCCCGCTGTTTCAGCCCCTCTGTTTCTCGCCCTCTGTTTCAGCCTCTCTGTTTCAGCCCCTCTGATTCAGCCCCTCTGAATCAGCCCCACTGTTTCTCGCCCTGTGTTTCAGACCCTCTGTTTCAGCCCCTCTGTTTCAGCCCCTCTGTTTCAGCCCCTCTGTTTCTCGCCCTCTGTTTCAGCTCCTATGTTTCTCGCCCTCTGTTTCAGCCCCTCTGTTTCAGCCCCTCTGTTTCTCGCCCTCTGTTTCTCGCCCTCTGTTTCAGCCCCTCTGTTTCTCGCACTCTGTTTCAGCCCCTCTGTTTCTCGCCCTCTGTTTCAGCCCCTATGTTTCAGCCCCTCGGTCTCAGCCCCTCTGTTTCAGCCCCTCTGTTTCTCGCCCTCTGTTTCATCCCCTCTGTTTCTCGCCCTCTGTTTCAGCCCCTCTGATTCAGCCCCGCTGTTTCAGCCCCTCTGATTCAGCCCCTCTGTTTCAGCCCCTCTGTTTCAGCCCTCTGTTTCAGCCCCTCTGTTTCAACCACTCTGTTTCTCGCCCTCTGTTTCTCACCCTCTGTTTCTCGCCCTCTGTTTCAGCCCCTCTGTTTTTCGCCCTCTGTTTAAGCCCCTCTGTTTCTCGCCCTCTGTTTCAGGCTCTCTGTTTCAACCCGTCTGTTTCAGCCCCTCTGTTTATGCCCCTCTGTTTCTTGCCCTCTGTTTCTCGCCCGCTGTTTCAGCCCCTCTGTTTCTCGCCCTCTGTTTCAGCCCCTCTGTTTCAGCCCCTCTGATTCAGCCCCTCTGAATCAGCCCCTCTGTTTCTCGCCCTCTGTTTCAGACCCTATGTTTCAGCCCCTCTGTTTCAGCCCCTCTGTTTCAGCCCCTCTGTTTCTCGCCCTCTGTTTCAGCTCCTCTGTTTCTCGCCCTCTGTTTCAGCCCCTCTGTTTCAGCCCCTCTGTTTCTCGCCCTCTGTTTCTGCCCCTCTGTTTCTCGCCCTCTGTTTCAGCCCCTCTGTTTCAGCCCCTCTGATTCAGCCCCTCTGAATCAGCCCCTCTGTTTCTCGCCCTCTGTTTCAGACCCTATGTTTCAGCCCCTCTGTTTCAGCCCCTCTGTTTCAGCCCCTCTGTTTCTCGCCCTCTGTTTCAGCTCCTCTGTTTCTCGCCCTCTGTTTCAGCCCCTCTGTTTCAGCCCCTCTGTTTCTCGCCCTCTGTTTCTGCCCCTCTGTTTCTCGCCCTCTGTTTCAGCCCCTCTGTTTCTCGCCCTCTGTTTCAGCCCCGCTGATTCAGCCCCTCTGTTTCAGTCCCTCCGTTTCAGCCCCTCTGTTTCAGTCCCTCTGTTTCTCGCCCTCTGTTTCAGCCCCTCTGTTTCTCGCCCTCTGTTTCAGCCCCTCTGTTTCTCGCCCTCTGTTTCAGCCCCTCTGTTTCAGCCCCTCTGTTTCAGCCCCTCTGTTTCTCGCCCTCTGTTTCAGCCACTCTGATTCAGCCCCTCTGTTTCAGCGCCTCTGTTTCTCGCCCTCTGTTTCAGCCCCTCTGTTTCTCGCCCTCTGTTTCAGCCCCTCTGTTTATCGCCCTCTGTTTCAGCCCCACTGTTTCTCGCCCTCTGTTTCAGCCCCTCTGATTCAGCCCCTCTGTTTCAGCCCCTCTGTTTCTCGCACACTGTTTGAGCCCATCTGATTCAGCCCCTCTGTTTCAGCCCCTCTGATTCAGCCCCTCTGATTCAGCCATCCTGATGAAGCCCCTCTGCTTCTCGCCCTCTGTTTCAGCCGCTCTGTTTCAGCCCCTCTGTTTCAGCCCCTCTGTTTCTCGCCCTCTGTTTCTCGCCCGCTGTTTCAGCCCCACTGTTTCTCGCCCTCTGTTTCAGTCCCTCTGTTTCAGCCCCTCTGATTCAGCCCCTCTGATTCAGCCCCTCAGTTTCTCGCCCTCTGTTTCAGCCCCTCTCTTTCAGCCCGTCTGTTTCAGCCCCTCGGTTTCTCGCCCTCTGTTTCAGCCCCTCTGTTTCTCGGCCTCTGTTTCAGCCACACTGTTTCATCCCCTCTGTTTCAGACCCTCTGTTTCTCGCCCTCTGTTTCAGCCCCTCTGTTTCTCGCCCTCTGTTTCAGCCCCTCTGTTTCTCGCCCTCTGTTTCAGCCTCTCTGTTTCAGCCCCTCTGTTTCAGCCCCTCTGTTTCTCGCCCTCTGTTTCAGCCCCTCTGTTTCTCGCCCTCTGTTTCAGCTCCGCTGTTTCAGCCCCTCTGTTTCTCGCCCTCTGTTTCTGCCCCTCTGTTTCTCGCCCTCTGTTTCAGGCTCTCTGTTTCAGCCCATCTGTTTCAGCCCCTCTGTTTAAGCCCCTCTGTTTCTCGCCCTCTGTTTCTCGCCCGCTGTTTCAGCCCCTCTGTTTCTCGCCCTCTGTTTCAGCCTCTCTGTTTCAGCCCCTCTGATTCAGCCCCTCTGAATCAGCCCCACTGTTTCTCGCCCTGTGTTTCAGACCCTCTGTTTCAGCCCCTCTGTTTCAGCCCCTCTGTTTCAGCCCCTCTGTTTCTCGCCCTCTGTTCCAGCTCCTCTGTTTCTCGCCCTCTGTTTCAGCCCCTCTGTTTCAGCCCCTCTGTTTCTCGCCCTCTGTTTCTGCCCCTCTGTTTCTCGCCCTCTGTTTCATCACCTCTGTTTCTCGCCCTCTGTTTCAGCCCCTCTGTTTCAGCCCCTCTGATTCAGCCCCTCTGATTCAGCCCCTCAGTTTCTCGCCCTCTGTTTCAGCCCCTCTGTTTCAGCCCCTCTGTTTCTCACCCTCTGTTTCAGCCCCTCTGTTTCAGCCCCTCTGTTTCTCGCCCACTGTTTCAGCTCCTCTGTTTCTCGCCCTCTGTTTCAGCCCCTCTGTTTCAGCCCCTCTGTTTCTCGCCCTCTGTTTCTGCCCCTCTGTTTCTCGCCCTCTGTTTCATCACCTCTGTTTCTCGCCCTCTGTTTCAGCCCCTCTGTTTCAGCCCCTCTGATTCAGCCCCTCTGATTCAGCCCCTCAGTTTCTCGCCCTCTGTTTCAGCCCCTCTGTTTCAGCCCCTCTGTTTCTCACCCTCTGTTTCAGCCCCTCTGTTTCAGCCCCTCTGTTTCTCGCCCTCTGTTTCAGCTCCTCTGTTTCTCGCCCTCTGTTTCAGCCCCTCTGTTTCAGCCCCTCTGTTTCTCGCCCTCTGTTTCTGCCCCTCTGTTTCTCGCCCTCTGTTTCATCCCCTCTGTTTCTCGCCCTCTGTTTCAGCCCCTCTGTTTCAGCCCCTCTGATTCAGCCCCTCTGATTCAGCCCCTCAGTTTCTCGCCCTCTGTTTCAGCCCCTCTGTTTCAGCCCCTCTGTTTCTCACCCTCTGTTTCAGCCCCTCTGTTTGTCGCCCACTGTTTCAGCCCCTCTGTTTCTCGGCCTCTGTTTAAGCCCCTCTGTTTCAGCCCCTCTGTTTCAGCCCCTCTGTTTCTCGCCCTCTGTTTCAGCCCCTCTGTTTCTCGCACTCTGTTTCAGCCCCCCTGTTTCTCGCCCTCTGTTTCAGCCCCTCTGTTTCAGCCCCTCTGTCTCAGCCCCTCTGTTTAAGCCCCTCTGTTTCTCGCCCTCTGTTTCAGCCACTCTGTTTCTCGCCCTCTGTTTCAGACCCTCTGATTCAGCCCCGCTGTTTCAGCCCCTCTGATTCAGACCCTCTGTTTCAGCCCCTCTGTTTCAGCCCCTCTGTTTCAGCCCCTCTGTTTCAACCACTCTGTTTCTCGCCCTCTGTTTCCCACCCTCTGTTTCTCGCCCTCTGTTTCAGCCCCTCTGTTTTTCGCCCTCTGTTTAAGCCCCTCTGTTTCTCGCCCTCTGTTTCAGGCTCTCTGTTTCAGCCCGTCTGTTTCAGCCCCTCTGTTTAAGCCCCTCTCTTTCTCGCCCTCTGTTTCTCGCCCGCTGTTTCAGCCCCTCTGTTTCTCGCCCTCTGTTTCAGCCCCTCTGTTTCAGCCCCTCTGATTCAGCCCCTCTGAATCAGCCCCTCTGTTTCTCGCCCTCTGTTTCGGACCCTCTGTTTCAGCCCCTCTGTTTCAGCCCCTCTGTTTCAGCCCCTCTGTTTCTCGCCCTCTGTTTCAGCTCCTCTGTTTCTCGCCCTACGTTTCAGCCCCTCTGTTTCAGCCCCTCTGTTTCTCGCCCTCTGTTTCTGCCCCTCTGTTTCTCGCCCTCTGTTTCAGCCCCTCTGTTTGTCCCCCTCTGTTTCAGACCCGCTGATTCAGCCCCTCTGTTTCAGGCCCTCCGTTTCAGACCCTCTGTTTCAGTCCCTCTGTTTCTTGCCCTCTGTTTCAGCCCCTCTGTTTCTCGCCCTCTGTTTCAGCCCCTCTGTTTCTCGCCCTCTGTTTCAGCCCCTCTGTTTCAGCCCCTCTGTTTCAGCCCCTCTGTTTCTCGCCCTCTGTTTCAGCCACTCTGATTCAGCCCCTCTGTTTCAGCCCCTCTGTTTCTCGCCCTCTGTTTCAGCCCCTCTGTTTCAGCCCCTCTGTTTCAGCCCCTCTGTTTCATCCCCTCTGTTTCAGCCCCTCTGTTTCTCGCCCTCTGTTTCTCACCCTCTGTTTCTCGCCCTCTGTTTCAGCCCCTCTGTATTTCGCCCGCTGTTTCAGCCCCTCTGTTTCTCGCCCTCTGTTTCAGCCCCTCTGTTTCAGCCCCTCTGATTCAGCCCCTCTGATTCAGCCCCTCAGTTTCTCGCCTTCAGTTTCTCACCCTCTGTTTCAGCCCCTCTGTTTCAGCCCCTCTGTTACAGCCCCTCTGTTTCTCGCCCTCTGTTTCAGCCCCTCTGTTTCTCGGCCTCTGTTTCAGCCCCTCTGTTTCAGCCCCTCTGTTTCAGCCCCTCTGTTTCTCGCCCTCTGTTTCAGCCCCTCTGTTTCTCGCCCTCTGTTTCAGCCCCTCTGTTTCTCGCACTCTGTTTCAGCCCCTCTGTTTCAGACCCTCTGTTTCTCGCACTCTGTTTCAGCCCCTCTGTTTCACGCCCTCTGTTTCAGCCCCTCTGTTTCAGCCCCTCTGTTTCTTACCCTCTGTTTCTGCCCCTCTGTTTCTCGCCCTCTGTTTCAGCCCCGCTAATTCAGCCCCTCTGTTTGAGCCCCTCTTAATCAGCCCCTCGGATTCAGCCCCTCTATTTCAGCCCCTCTGTTTCAGCCCCTCTGTTTCAGCCCCTCTGTTTCTCGCCCTCTGTTTCAGCCCCTCTGTTTGTCGCCCTCTGTTTCAGCCCCGCTGATTCAGCCCCTCTGTTTGAGCCCCTCTTAATCAGCCCCTCGGATTCAGCCCCTCTGTTTCAGCCCCTCTGTTTCAGCCCTTCTGTTTCAGCCCCTCTGTTTCTCGCCCTCTGTTTCAGCCCCTCTGTTTCTCGCCCTCTGTTTCAGCCCCGCTGATTCAGCCCCTCTGTTTCAGCCCCCCTGAATCAGCCCCTCTGATTCAGCCCCTCTGTTTCAGCCCCTCTGTTTCTCGCCCTCTGTTTCAGCCCCTCTGTTTCTCGCCCTCTGTTTCAGCCCCTCTGTTTCAGCCCCTCTGTTTATCGCCCTCTGTTTCAGCCCCTCTGTTTCTCGCCCTCTGTTTCAGCCCCTCTGTTTCAGCCCCTCTGATTCAGCCCCTCTGATACAGCCCCTCAGTTTCTCGCCCTCTGTTTCAGCCCCTCTGTTTCAGCCCCTCTGTTTCTCACCCTCTCTTTCAGCCCCTCTGTTTGTCGCCCTCTGTTTCAGCCCCTCTGTTTCTCGGCCTCTGTTTCAGCCCCTCTGTTTCAGCCCCTCTGTTTCAGCCCCTCTGTTTCTCGCCCTCTGTTTCAGCCCCTCTGTTTCTCGCACTATGTTTCAGCCCCCCTGTTTCTCGCCCTCTGTTTCAGCCCCTCTGTTTCAGCCCCTCTGTCTCAGCCCCTCTGTTTCAGCCCCTCTGTTTCTCGCCCTCTGTTTCAGCCCCTCTGTTTCTCGCCCTCTGTTTCAGCCCCTCTGATTCAGCCGCGCTGTTTCAGCCCCTCTGATTCAGCCCCTCTGTTTCAGCCCCTCTGTTTCAGCCCCTCTGTTTCCGCCCCTCTGTTTCAACCACTCTGTTTCTCGCCCTCTGTTTCTCACCCTCTGTTTCTCGCTCTCTGTTTCAGCCCCTCTGTTTTCCGCCCTCTGTTTAAGCCCCTCTGTTTCTCGCCCTCTGTTTCAGGCTCTCTGTTTCCGCCCGTCTGTTTCAGCCCCTCTGTTTCAGCCCCTCTGTTTCTCGCCCTCTGTTTCAGCCCCTCTGTTTCTCGCCCTCTGTTTCAGCCCCGCTGATTCAGCCCCTCTGTTTCAGCCCCTCTGAATCAGCCCCTCTGATTCAGCCCCTCTGTTTCAGCCCCTCTGTTTCTCGCCCTCTGTTTCAGCCCCTCTGTTTCTCGCCCTCTGTTTCAGCCCCTCTGTTTCAGCCCCTCTGTTTATCGCCCTCTGTTTCAGCCCCTCTGTTTCTCGCCCTCTGTTTCAGCCCCTCTGTTTAAGCCCCTCTGTTTCTCGCCTTCTGTTTCAGCCCCTCTGTTTCAGCCCCTCTGTTTCTCGCACTCTGTTTCTGCCCCTCTGTTTCTTCGCCCTCTGTTTCAGCCCCTCTGTTTCTCGTCCTCTGTTTCTGCCCCGCTGATTCAGCCCCTCTGTTTGATCCACTCAGAATCAGCCGCTCTGATTCAGCCCCTCTGTTTCAGCCCCTCTGTTTCAGCCCCTCTGTTTCTCGCCCTCTGTTTCAGCCCCTCTGTTTCTCGCCCTCTGTTTCAGCCCCTCTGTTTCTCGCCCTCTGTTTCAGCCCCTCTGATTCAGCCCCTCTGTTTCAGCCCCTCTGATTCAGCCCCTCTGATTCAGCCCCTCTGATTCAGCCCCTCTGTTTCTCGCCCTCTGTTTCAGCCCCTCTGTTTCAGCCCCTCTGTTTCAGCCCCTCTGTTTCTCACCCTCTGTTTCAGCCCCTCTGATTCAGCGCCTCTGATTCAGCCCCTCTGATTCAGCCCCTCTGATTCAGCCCCTCTATTTCCCGCCCCTCAGTTTCCCGCCCCTCTGTTTCAGACCCTCTGTTTCACGCCCCGTGTTTCAGCCCCTCTGTTTCTCGCCCTCTGTTTCAGCCCCTCTGATTGAGCCCCTCTGAATCAGCCCCTCTGTTTCCCGCCCTCTGTTTCAGCCCCTCTGTTTCAGCCCCTGTGTTTCAGCCCCTCTGTTTCAGCCCCTCTGTTTCTCACCCACTGTTTCATCTCCTCTGTTTCTCGCCCTGTGTTTCAGCCCCTCTGTTTCAGCCCCTCTGTTTCTCGCCCTCTGTTTCTGCCCCTCTGTTTCTCGCCCTCTGTTTCAGCCCCTCTGTTTCAGCCCCTCTGTTTCAGCCCCTCTGTTTCATCCCCTCTGTTTCAGCCCCTCTGTTTCTCGCCCACTGTTTCTCACCCTCTGTTTCTCGCCCTCTGTTTCAGCCCCTCTGTTTTTCGCCCGCTGTTACAGCTCCTTTGTTTCTCGCCCTCTGTTTCAGCCCCTCTGTTTCAGCCCCTCTGATTCAGCCCCTCTGATTCAGCCCCTCAGTTTCTCGCCCTCAGTTTCACGCCCTCTGTTTCAGCCTCTCTGTTTCAGCTCCTCTGTTACAGCCCCTCTGTTTCTCGCCCTCTATTTCAGGCTCTCTGTTTCAGGCCGTCTGTTTCAGCCCCTCTGTTTAAGCCCCTCTCTTTCTCGCCCTGTGTTTCTCGCCCGCTGTTTCAGCCCCTCTCTTTCTCGCCCTGTGTTTCAGCCCGTCTGTTTCAGCCCCTCTGATTCAGCCCCTCTGAATCAGCCCCACTGTTTCTCGCCCTCTGTTTCAGACCCTCTGTTTCAGCCCCACTGTTTCAGCCCCTCTGTTTCAGCCCCTCTGTTTCTCGCCCTCTATTTCAGCTCCTCTGTTTCTCGCCCTCTGTTTCAGCCCCTCTGTTTCAGCCCCTCTGTTTCTCGCCCTCTGTTTCTGCCCCTCTGTTTCTCGCCCTCTATTTCAGCCCCTCTGTTTCTCGCCCTCTGTTTCAGCCCCTCTGTTTCATCCCCTCTGATTCAGCCCCTCTGATTCAGCCCCTCAGTTTCTCGCCCTCTGTTTCAGCCCCTCTGTTTCAGCCCCTCTGTTTCTCACCCTCTGTTTCAGCCCCTCTGTTTGTCGCCCTCTGTTTCTCGCACTCTGTTTCAGCCCCTCTGTTTCTCGCCCTCTGTTTCAGCCCCTCTGTCTCAGCCCCTCTGTTTCAGCCCCTCTGTTTCTCGCCCTCTGTTTCAGCCCCTCTGTTTCTCGCCCTCTGTTTCAGCCCCTCTGATTCAGCCCCGCTGTTTCAGCCCCTCTGATTCAGCCCCTCTGTTTCAGCCCCTCTGTTTCAGCCCTCTGTTTCAGCCCCTCTGTTTCAACAACTCTGTTTCTCGCCCTCTGTTTCTCACCCTCTGTTTCTCGCCCTCTGTTTCAGCCCCTCTGTTTTTCGCCCTCTGTTTAAGCCCCTCTGTTTCTCGCCCTCTGTTTCAGGCTCTCTGTTTCAGCCCGTCTGTTTCAGCCCCTCTGTTTAAGCCCCTCTCTTTCTCGCCCTCTGTTTCTCGCCCGCTGTTTCAGCCCCTCTGTTTCTCGCCCTCTGTTTCAGCCCCTCTGTTTCAGCCCCTCTGATTCAGCCCCTCTGAATCAGCCCCTCTGTTTCTCGCCCTCTGTTTCAGATCCTCTGTTTCAGCCCCTCTGTTTCAGCCCCTCTGTTTCAGCCCCTTTGTTTCTCGCCCACTGTTTCAGCCCCTCTGTTTCTCGCCCTCTGTTTCAGCCCCTCTGTTTCTCCCCCTCTGTTTCAGCCCCTCTGTTTCAGCCCCTCTGTTTCTCGCCCTCTGTTTCAGCCCCGCTGATTCAGCCCCTCTGTTTCTCGCCCTCTGTTTCTGCCCCTCTGTTTCTCGCCCTCTGTTTCAGCCCCTCTGTTTCTCGTCCTCTGTTTCTGCCCCGCTGATTCAGCCCCTCTGTTTCATCCACTCAGAATCAGCCGCTCTGATTCAGCCCCTCTGTTTCAGCCCCTCTGTTCCAGCCCCTCTGTTTCTCGCCCTCTGTTTCAGCCCCTCTGTTTCTCGCCCTCTGTTTCAGCCCCTCTGTTTCTCGCCCTCTGTTTGAGCCCCTCTGATTCAGCCCCTCTGTTTCAGCCCCTCTGATTCAGCCCCTCTGATTCAGCCCCTCTGATTCAGCCCCTCTGTTTCAGCCCCTCTGTTTCTCGCCCTCTGTTTCAGCTCCTCTGTTTCTCGCCCTCTGTTTCAGCCCCTCTGTTTCAGCCCCTCTGTTTCTCGCCCTCTGTTTCTGCCCCTCTGTTTCTCGCCCTCTGTTTCAGCCCCTCTGTTTCTCGCCCTCTGTTTCAGCCCCTCTGTTTCTCGCCCTCTGTTTGAGCCCCTCTGATTCAGCCCCTCTGTTTCAGCCCCTCTGATTCAGCCCCTCTGTTTCAGCCCCTCTGTTTCAGCCCCTCTGTTTCAGCCCCTCTGTTTCTCGCCCTCTGTTTCAGCTCCTCTGTTTCTCGCCCTCTGTTTCAGCCCCTCTGTTTCAGCCCCTCTGTTTCTCGCCCTCTGTTTCTGCCCCTCTGTTTCTCGCCCTCTGTTTCAGCCCCTCTGTTTCTCGCCCTCTGTTTCAGCCCCTCTGTTTCAGCCCCTCTGATTCAGCCCCTCTGTTTCAACCCCTCAGTTTCTCGCCCTCTGTTTCAGCCCCTCTGTTTCAGCCCCTCTGTTTCTCACCCTCTGTTTCAGCCCCTCTGTTTGTCGCCCTCTGTTTCAGCCCCTCTGTTTCTCGGCCTCTGTTTCAGCTCCTCTGTTTCAGCCCCTCTGTTTCTCGCCCTCTGTTTCAGCCCCTCTGTTTCTCGCACTCTGTTTCAGCCCCTCTGTTTCTCGCCCTCTGTTTCAGCCCCTCTGTTTCAGCCCCTCTGTCTCAGCCCCTCTGTTTCAGCCCCTCTGCTTCTCGCCCTCTGTTTCAGCCCCTCTGTTTCTCGCCCTCTGTTTCAGCCCCCCTGATTCAGCCCCGCTGTTCCAGCCCCTCTGATTCAGCCCCTCTGTTTCAGCCCCTCTGTTTCAGCCCTCTGTTTCAGCCCCTCTGTTTCAACCACTCTGTTAATCGCCCTCTGTTTCTCACCCTCTGTTTCTCACCCTCTGTTTCAGCCCCTCTGTTTTTCGCTCTCTGTTTAAGCCCCTCTGTTTCTCGCCCTCTGTTTCAGGCTCTCTGTTTCAACCCGTCTGTTTCAGCCCCTCTGTTTAAGCCCCTCTGTTTCTCGCCCTCTGTTTCTCGCCCGCTGTTTCAGCCCCTCTGTTTCTCGCCCTCTGTTTCAGCCCCTCTGTTTCAGCCCCTCTGTTTCAGCCCCTCTGATTCAGCCCCGCTGTTTCAGCCCGTCTGATTCAGCCCCTCTGAATCACCCCCTCTGTTTCTCGCCCTCTGTTTCAGACCCTCTGTTTCTCGCCCTCTGTTTCAGCCCCGCTGATTCAGCCCCTCTGTTTCAGTCCCTCCGTTTCAGCCCCTCTGTTTCAGTCCCTCTGTTTCTCTCCCTCTGTTTCAGCCCCTCTGTTTCTCGCCCTCTGTTTCAGCCCCTCTGTTTCTCGCCCTCTGTTTCAGCCCCTCTGTTTCAGCCCCTCTGTTTCAGCCCCTCTGTTTCTCGCCCTCTGTTTCAGCCACTCTGATTCAGCCCCTCTGTTTCAGCCCCTCTGTTTCTCGCCCTCTGTTTCAGCCCCTCTGTTTCTCGCCCTCTGTTTCAGCCCCTCTGTTTATCGCCCTCTGATTCAGCCCCTCTGTTTCTCGCCCTCTGTTTCAGCCCCTCTGATTCAGCCCCTCTGTTTCAGCCCCTCTGTTTCTCGCACACTGTTTGAGCCCATCTGATTCAGCCCCTCTGTTTCAGCCCCTCTGATTCAGCCCCTCTGATTCAGCCACTCTGATGAAGCCCCTCTGCTTCTCGCCCTCTGTTTCAGCCGCTCTGTTTCAGCCCCTCTGTTTCAGCCCCTCTGTTTCTCGCCCTCTGTTTCTCGCCCGCTGTTTCAGCCCCTCTGTTTCTCGCCCTCTGTTTCAGCCCCTCTGTTTCAGCGCCTCTGATTCAGCCCCTCTGATTCAGCCCCTCTGTTTCTCGCCCTCTGTTTCAGCCCCTCTCTTTCAGCCCGTCTGTTTCAGCCCCTCGGTTTCTCGCCCTGTTTCAGCCCCTCTGTTTCTCGGCCTCTGTTTCAGCCACTCTGTTTCATCCCCTCTGTTTCAGACCCTCTGTTTCTCGCCCTATGTTTCAGCCCCTCTGTTTCTCTCCCTCTGTTTCAGCCCCTCTGTTTCTCGCCCTCTGTTTCAGCCCCTCTGTTTCAGCCCCTCTGTTTCAGCCCCTCTGTTTCTCGCCCTCTGTTTCAGCCCCTCTGTTTCTCGGCCTCTGTTTCAGCTCCTCTGTTTCAGCCCCTCTGTTTCTCGCCCTCTGTTTCTGCCCCTCTGTTTCTCGCCCTCTGTTTCAGGCTCTCTGTTTCAGCCCGTCTGTTTCAGCCCCTCTGTTTAAGCCCCTCTGTTTCTCGCCCTCTGTTTCTCGCCCGCTGTTTCAGCCCCTCTGTTTCTCGCCCTCTGTTTCAGCCTCTCTGTTTCAGCCCCTCTGATTCAGCCCCTCTGAATCAGCCCCACTGTTTCTCGCCCTGTGTTTCAGACCCTCTGTTTCAGCCCCTCTGTTTCAGCCCCTCTGTTTCAGCCCCTCTGTTTCTCGCCCTCTGTTTCAGCCCCTCTGTTTCAGCCCCTCTGTTTCTCGCACTCTGTTTCTGCCCCTCTGTTTCTTCGCCCTCTGTTTCAGCCCCTCTGTTTCTCGTCCTCTGTTTCTGCCCCGCTGATTCAGCCCCTCTGTTTGATCCACTCAGAATCAGCCGCTCTGATTCAGCCCCTCTGTTTCAGCCCCTCTGTTTCAGCCCCTCTGTTTCTCGCCCTCTGTTTCAGCCCCTCTGTTTCTCGCCCTCTGTTTCAGCCCCTCTGTTTCTCGCCCTCTGTTTCAGCCCCTCTGATTCAGCCCCTCTGTTTCAGCCCCTCTGATTCAGCCCCTCTGATTCAGCCCCTCTGATTCAGCCCCTCTGTTTCTCGCCCTCTGTTTCAGCCCCTCTGTTTCAGCCCCTCTGTTTCAGCCCCTCTGTTTCTCACCCTCTGTTTCAGCCCCTCTGATTCAGCGCCTCTGATTCAGCCCCTCTGATTCAGCCCCTCTGATTCAGCCCCTCTATTTCCCGCCCCTCAGTTTCCCGCCCCTCTGTTTCAGACCCTCTGTTTCACGCCCCGTGTTTCAGCCCCTCTGTTTCTCGCCCTCTGTTTCAGCCCCTCTGATTGAGCCCCTCTGAATCAGCCCCTCTGTTTCCCGCCCTCTGTTTCAGCCCCTCTGTTTCAGCCCCTGTGTTTCAGCCCCTCTGTTTCAGCCCCTCTGTTTCTCACCCACTGTTTCATCTCCTCTGTTTCTCGCCCTCTGTTTCAGCCCCTCTGTTTCAGCCCCTCTGTTTCTCGCCCTCTGTTTCTGCCCCTCTGTTTCTCGCCCTCTGTTTCAGCCCCTCTGTTTCAGCCCCTCTGTTTCAGCCCCTCTGTTTCATCCCCTCTGTTTCAGCCCCTCTGTTTCTCGCCCACTGTTTCTCACCCTCTGTTTCTCGCCCTCTGTTTCAGCCCCTCTGTTTTTCGCCCGCTGTTACAGCTCCTTTGTTTCTCGCCCTCTGTTTCAGCCCCTCTGTTTCAGCCCCTCTGATTCAGCCCCTCTGATTCAGCCCCTCAGTTTCTCGCCCTCAGTTTCACGCCCTCTGTTTCAGCCTCTCTGTTTCAGCTCCTCTGTTACAGCCCCTCTGTTTCTCGCCCTCTATTTCAGGCTCTCTGTTTCAGGCCGTCTGTTTCAGCCCCTCTGTTTAAGCCCCTCTCTTTCTCGCCCTGTGTTTCTCGCCCGCTGTTTCAGCCCCTCTCTTTCTCGCCCTGTGTTTCAGCCCGTCTGTTTCAGCCCCTCTGATTCAGCCCCTCTGAATCAGCCCCACTGTTTCTCGCCCTCTGTTTCAGACCCTCTGTTTCAGCCCCACTGTTTCAGCCCCTCTGTTTCAGCCCCTCTGTTTCTCGCCCTCTATTTCAGCTCCTCTGTTTCTCGCCCTCTGTTTCAGCCCCTCTGTTTCAGCCCCTCTGTTTCTCGCCCTCTGTTTCTGCCCCTCTGTTTCTCGCCCTCTATTTCAGCCCCTCTGTTTCTCGCCCTCTGTTTCAGCCCCTCTGTTTCATCCCCTCTGATTCAGCCCCTCTGATTCAGCCCCTCAGTTTCTCGCCCTCTGTTTCAGCCCCTCTGTTTCTCACCCTCTGTTTCAGCCCCTCTGTTTGTCGCCCTCTGTTTCTCGCACTCTGTTTCAGCCCCTCTGTTTCTCGCCCTCTGTTTCAGCCCCTCTGTCTCAGCCCCTCTGTTTCAGCCCCTCTGTTTCTCGCCCTCTGTTTCAGCCCCTCTGTTTCTCGCCCTCTGTTTCAGCCCCTCTGATTCAGCCCCGCTGTTTCAGCCCCTCTGATTCAGCCCCTCTGTTTCAGCCCCTCTGTTTCAGCCCTCTGTTTCAGCCCCTCTGTTTCAACAACTCTGTTTCTCGCCCTCTGTTTCTCACCCTCTGTTTCTCGCCCTCTGTTTCAGCCCCTCTGTTTTTCGCCCTCTGTTTAAGCCCCTCTGTTTCTCGCCCTCTGTTTCAGGCTCTCTGTTTCAGCCCGTCTGTTTCAGCCCCTCTGTTTAAGCCCCTCTCTTTCTCGCCCTCTGTTTCTCGCCCGCTGTTTCAGCCCCTCTGTTTCTCGCCCTCTGTTTCAGCCCCTCTGTTTCAGCCCCTCTGATTCAGCCCCTCTGAATCAGCCCCTCTGTTTCTCGCCCTCTGTTTCAGATCCTCTGTTTCAGCCCCTCTGTTTCAGCCCCTCTGTTTCAGCCCCTTTGTTTCTCGCCCACTGTTTCAGCCCCTCTGTTTCTCGCCCTCTGTTTCAGCCCCTCTGTTTCTCCCCCTCTGTTTCAGCCCCTCTGTTTCAGCCCCTCTGTTTCTCGCCCTCTGTTTCAGCCCCGCTGATTCAGCCCCTCTGTTTCTCGCCCTCTGTTTCTGCCCCTCTGTTTCTCGCCCTCTGTTTCAGCCCCTCTGTTTCTCGTCCTCTGTTTCTGCCCCGCTGATTCAGCCCCTCTGTTTCATCCACTCAGAATCAGCCGCTCTGATTCAGCCCCTCTGTTTCAGCCCCTCTGTTCCAGCCCCTCTGTTTCTCGCCCTCTGTTTCAGCCCCTCTGTTTCTCGCCCTCTGTTTCAGCCCCTCTGTTTCTCGCCCTCTGTTTGAGCCCCTCTGATTCAGCCCCTCTGTTTCAGCCCCTCTGATTCAGCCCCTCTGATTCAGCCCCTCTGATTCAGCCCCTCTGTTTCAGCCCCTCTGTTTCTCGCCCTCTGTTTCATCTCCTCTGTTTCTCGCCCTCTGTTTCAGCCCCTCTGTTTCAGCCCCTCTGTTTCTCGCCCTCTGTTTCTGCCCCTCTGTTTCTCGCCCTCTGTTTCAGCCCCTCTGTTTCTCGCCCTCTGTTTCAGCCCCTCTGTTTCTCGCCCTCTGTTTGAGCCCCTCTGATTCAGCCCCTCTGTTTCAGCCCCTCTGATTCAGCCCCTCTGTTTCAGCCCCTCTGTTTCAGCCCCTCTGTTTCAGCCCCTCTGTTTCTCGCCCTCTGTTTCAGCTCCTCTGTTTCTCGCCCTCTGTTTCAGCCCCTCTGTTTCAGCCCCTCTGTTTCTCGCCCTCTGTTTCTGCCCCTCTGTTTCTCGCCCTCTGTTTCAGCCCCTCTGTTTCTCGCCCTCTGTTTCAGCCCCTCTGTTTCAGCCCCTCTGATTCAGCCCCTCTGTTTCAACCCCTCAGTTTCTCGCCCTCTGTTTCAGCCCCTCTGTTTCAGCCCCTCTGTTTCTCACCCTCTGTTTCAGCCCCTCTGTTTGTCGCCCTCTGTTTCAGCCCCTCTGTTTCTCGGCCTCTGTTTCAGCTCCTCTGTTTCAGCCCCTCTGTTTCTCGCCCTCTGTTTCAGCCCCTCTGTTTCTCGCACTCTGTTTCAGCCCCTCTGTTTCTCGCCCTCTGTTTCAGCCCCTCTGTTTCAGCCCCTCTGTCTCAGCCCCTCTGTTTCAGCCCCTCTGCTTCTCGCCCTCTGTTTCAGCCCCTCTGTTTCTCGCCCTCTGTTTCAGCCCCCCTGATTCAGCCCCGCTGTTCCAGCCCCTCTGATTCAGCCCCTCTGTTTCAGCCCCTCTGTTTCAGCCCTCTGTTTCAGCCCCTCTGTTTCAACCACTCTGTTAATCGCCCTCTGTTTCTCACCCTCTGTTTCTCACCCTCTGTTTCAGCCCCTCTGTTTTTCGCTCTCTGTTTAAGCCCCTCTGTTTCTCGCCCTCTGTTTCAGGCTCTCTGTTTCAACCCGTCTGTTTCAGCCCCTCTGTTTAAGCCCCTCTGTTTCTCGCCCTCTGTTTCTCGCCCGCTGTTTCAGCCCCTCTGTTTCTCGCCCTCTGTTTCAGACCCTCTGTTTCAGCCCCTCTGTTTCAGCCCCTCTGATTCAGCCCCGCTGTTTCAGCCCGTCTGATTCAGACCCTCTGAATCACCCCCTCTGTTTCTCGCCCTCTGTTTCAGACCCTCTGTTTCTCGCCCTCTGTTTCAGCCCCGCTGATTCAGCCCCTCTGTTTCAGTACCTCCGTTTCAGCCCCTCTGTTTAAGTCCCTCTGTTTCTCTCCATCTGTTTCAGCCCCTCTGTTTCTCGCCCTCTGTTTCAGCCCCTCTGTTTCTCGCCCTCTGTTTCAGCCCCTCTGTTTCAGCCCCTCTGTTTCAGCCCCTCTGTTTCTCGCCCTCTGTTTCAGCCACTCTGATTCAGCCCCTCTGTTTCAGCCCCTCTGTTTCTCGCCCTCTGTTTCAGCCCCTCTGTTTCTCGCCCTCTGTTTCAGCCCCTCTGTTTATCGCCCTCTGATTCAGCCCCTCTGTTTCTCGCCCTCTGTTTCAGCCCCTCTGATTCAGCCCCTCTGTTTCAGCCCCTCTGTTTCTCGCACACTGTTTGAGCCCATCTGATTCAGCCCCTCTGTTTCAGCCCCTCTGATTCAGCCCCTCTGATTCAGCCACTCTGATGAAGCCCCTCTGCTTCTCGCCCTCTGTTTCAGCCGCTCTGTTTCAGCCCCTCTGTTTCAGCCCCTCTGTTTCTCGCCCTCTGTTTCTCGCCCGCTGTTTCAGCCCCTCTGTTTCTCGCCCTCTGTTTCAGCCCCTCTGTTTCAGCGCCTCTGATTCAGCCCCTCTGATTCAGCCCCTCTGTTTCTCGCCCTCTGTTTCAGCCCCTCTCTTTCAGCCCGTCTGTTTCAGCCCCTCGGTTTCTCGCCCTGTTTCAGCCCCTCTGTTTCTCGGCCTCTGTTTCAGCCACTCTGTTTCATCCCCTCTGTTTCAGACCCTCTGTTTCTCGCCCTATGTTTCAGCCCCTCTGTTTCTCTCCCTCTGTTTCAGCCCCTCTGTTTCTCGCCCTCTGTTTCAGCCCCTCTGTTTCAGCCCCTCTGTTTCAGCCCCTCTGTTTCTCGCCCTCTGTTTCAGCCCCTCTGTTTCTCGGCCTCTGTTTCAGCTCCTCTGTTTCAGCCCCTCTGTTTCTCGCCCTCTGTTTCTGCCCCTCTGTTTCTCGCCCTCTGTTTCAGGCTCTCTGTTTCAGCCCGTCTGTTTCAGCCCCTCTGTTTAAGCCCCTCTGTTTCTCGCCCTCTGTTTCTCGCCCGCTGTTTCAGCCCCTCTGTTTCTCGCCCTCTGTTTCAGCCTCTCTGTTTCAGCCCCTCTGATTCAGCCCCTCTGAATCAGCCCCACTGTTTCTCGCCCTGTGTTTCAGACCCTCTGTTTCAGCCCCTCTGTTTCAGCCCCTCTGTTTCAGCCCCTCTGTTTCTCGCCCTCTGTTTCAGCTCCTATGTTTCTCGCCCTCTGTTTCAGCCCCTCTGTTTCAGCCCCTCTGTTTCTCGCACTCTGTTTCAGCCCCTCTGTTTCTCGCCCTCTGTTTCAGCCCCTCTGTTTCAGCCCCTCGGTCTCAGCCCCTCTGTTTCAGCCCCTCTGTTTCTCGCCCTCTGTTTCAGCCCCTCTGTTTCTCGCCCTCTGTTTCAGCCCCTCTGTTTCAGCCCCTCGGTCTCAGCCCCTCTGATTCAGCCCCGCTGTTTCAGCCCCTCTGATTCAGCCCCTCTGTTTCAGCCCCTCTGTTTCAGCCCTCTGTTTCAGCCCCTCTGTTTCAACCACTCTGTTTCTCGCCCTCTGTTTCTCACCCTCTGTTTCTCGCCCTCTGTTTCAGCGCCTCTGAATTTCGCCCTCTGTTTAAGCCCCTCTGTTTCTCGCCCTCTGTTTCAGGCTCTCTGTTTCAACCCGTCTGTTTCAGCCGCTCTGTTTATGCCCCTCTGTTTCTTGCCCTCTGTTTCTCGCCTGCTGTTTCAGCCCCTCTGTTTCTCGCCCTCTGTTTCAGCCCCTCTGTTTCAGCCCCTCTGATTCAGCCCCTCTGAATCAGCCCCTCTGTTTCTCGCCCTCTGTTTCAGACCCTATGTTTCAGCCCCTCTGTTTCAGCCCCTCTGTTTCAGCCCCTCTGTTTCTCGCCCTCTGTTTCAGCTCCTCTGTTTCTCGCCCTCTGTTTCAGCCCCTCTGTTTCAGCCCCTCTGTTTCTCGCCCTCTGTTTCTGCCCCTCTGTTTCTCGCCCTCTGTTTCAGCCCCTCTGTTTCTCGCCCTCTGTTTCAGCCCCGCTGATTCAGCCCCTCTGTTTCAGTCCCTCCGTTTCAGCCCCTCTGATTCAGTCCCTCTGTTTCTCGCCCTCTGTTTCAGCCCCTCTGTTTCTCGCCCTCTGTTTCAGCCCCTCTGTTTCTCGCCCTCTGTTTCAGCCCCTCTGTTTCAGCCCCTCTGTTTCAGCCCCTCTGTTTCTCGCCCTCTGTTTCAGCCACTCTGATTCAGCCCCTCTGTTTCAGCCCCTCTGTTTCTCGCCCTCTGTTTCAGCCCCTCTGTTTCTCGCCCTCTGTTTCAGCCCCTCTGTTTATCGCCCTCTGTTTCAGCCCCACTGTTTCTCGCCCTCTGTTTCAGCCCGTCTGATTCAGCCCCTCTGTTTCAGCCCCTCTGTTTCTCGCACACTGTTTGAGCCCATCTGATTCAGCCCCTCTGTTTCAGCCCCTCTGATTCAGCCCCTCTGATTCAGCCACCCTGATGAAGCCCCTCTGCTTCTCGCCCTCTGTTTCAGCCGCTCTGTTTCAGCCCCTCTGTTTCAGCCCCTCTGTTTCTCGCCCTCTGTTTCTCGCCCGCTGTTTCAGCCCCACTGTTTCTCGCCCTCTGTTTCAGCCCCTCTGTTTCAGCCCCTCTGATTCAGCCCCTCTGATTCAGCCCCTCAGTTTCTCGCCCTCTGTTTCAGCCCCTCTCTTTCAGCCCGTCTGTTTCAGCCCCTCGGTTTCTCGCCCTCTGTTTCAGCCCCTCTGTTTCTCGGCCTCTGTTTCAGCCACACTGTTTCATCCCCTCTGTTTCAGACCCTCTGTTTCTCGCCCTCTGTTTCAGCCCCTCTGTTTCTCGCCCTCTGTTTCAGCCCCTCTGTTTCTCGCCCTCTGTTTCAGCCTCTCTGTTTCAGCCCCTCTGTTTCAGCCCCTCTGTTTCTCGCCCTCTGTTTCAGCCCCTCTGTTTCTCGCCCTCTGTTTCAGCTCCTCTGTTTCAGCCCCTCTGTTTCTCGCCCTCTGTTTCTGCCCCTCTGTTTCTCGCCCTCTGTTTCAGGCTCTCTGTTTCAGCCCATCTATTTCAGCCCCTCTGTTTAAGCCCCTCTGTTTCTCGCCCTCTGTTTCTCGCCCGCTGTTTCAGCCCCTCTGTTTCTCGCCCTCTGTTTCAGCCTCTCTGTTTCAGCCCCTCTGATTCAGCCCCTCTGAATCAGCCCCACTGTTTCTCGCCCTGTGTTTCAGACCCTCTGTTTCAGCCCCTCTGTTTCAGCCCCTCTGTTTCAGCCCCTCTGTTTCTCGCCCTCTGTTTCAGCTCCTCTGTTTCTCGCCCTCTGTTTCAGCCCCTCTGTTTCAGCCCCTCTGTTTCTCGCCCTCTGTTTCTGCCCCTCTGTTTCTCGCCCTCTGTTTCATCCCCTCTGTTTCTCGCCCTCTGTTTCAGCCCCTCTATTTCAGCCCCTCTGATTCAGCCCCTCTGATTCAGCCCCTCAGTTTCTCGCCCTCTGTTTCAGCCCCTCTGTTTCAGCCCCTCTGTTTCTCACCCTCTGTTTCAGCCCCTCTGTTTCAGCCCCTCTGTTTCTCGCCCTCTGTTTCTGCCCCTCTGTTTCTCGCCCTCTGTTTCAGCCCCTCTGTTTCAGCCCCTCTGATTCAGCCCCTCTGAATCAGCCCCTCTGTTTCTCGCCCTCTGTTTCAGACCCTATGTTTCAGCCACTCTGTTTCAGCCCCTCTGTTTCAGCCCCTCTGTTTCTCGCCCTCTGTTTCAGCTCCTCTGTTTCTCGCCCTCTGTTTCAGCCCCTCTGTTTCAGCCCCTCTGTTTCTCGCCCTCTGTTTCTGCCCCTCTGTTTCTCGCCCTCTGTTTCAGCCCCTCTGTTTCTCGCCCTCTGTTTCAGCCCCGCTGATTCAGCCCCTCTGTTTCAGTCCCTCCGTTTCAGCCCCTCTGTTTCAGTCCCTCTGTTTCTCGCCCTCTGTTTCAGCCCCTCTGTTTCTCGCCCTCTGTTTCAGCCCCTCTGTTTCTCGCCCTCTGTTTCAGCCCCTCTGTTTCAGCCCCTCTGTTTCAGCCCCTCTGTTTCTCGCCCTCTGTTTCAGCCACTCTGATTCAGCCCCTCTGTTTCAGCGCCTCTGTTTCTCGCCCTCTGTTTCAGCCCCTCTGTTTCTCGCCCTCTGTTTCAGCCCCTCTGTTTATCGCCCTCTGTTTCAGCCCCACTGTTTCTCGCCCTCTGTTTCAGCCCGTCTGATTCAGCCCCTCTGTTTCAGCCCCTCTGTTTCTCGCACACTGTTTGAGCCCATCTGATTCAGCCCCTCTGTTTCAGCCCCTCTGATTCAGCCCCTCTGATTCAGCCATCCTGATGAAGCCCCTCTGCTTCTCGCCCTCTGTTTCAGCCCCTCTGTTTCAGCCCCTCTGATTCAGCCCCTCTGATTCAGCCCCTCAGTTTCTCGCCCTCTGTTTCAGCCCCTCTCTTTCAGCCCGTCTGTTTCAGCCCCTCGGTTTCTCGCCCTCTGTTTCAGCCCCTCTGTTTCTCGGCCTCTGTTTCAGCCACACTGTTTCATCCCCTCTGTTTCAGACCCTCTGTTTCTCGCCCTCTGTTTCAGCCCCTCTGTTTCTCGCCCTCTGTTTCAGCCTCTCTGTTTCAGCCCCTCTGTTTCAGCCCCTCTGTTTCTCGCCCTCTGTTTCAGCCCCTCTGTTTCTCGCCCTCTGTTTCAGCTCCTCTGTTTCAGCCCCTCTGTTTCTCGCCCTCTGTTTCTGCCCCTCTGTTTCTCGCCCTCTGTTTCAGGCTCTCTGTTTCAGCCCATCTATTTCAGCCCCTCTGTTTAAGCCCCTCTGTTTCTCGCCCTCTGTTTCTCGCCCGCTGTTTCAGCCCCTCTGTTTCTCGCCCTCTGTTTCAGCCTCTCTGTTTCAGCCCCTCTGATTCAGCCCCTCTGAATCAGCCCCACTGTTTCTCCCCCTGTGTTTCAGACCCTCTGTTTCAGCCCCTCTGTTTCAGCCCCTCTGTTTCAGTCCCTCTGTTTCTCGCCCTCTGTTTCAGCTCCTCTGTTTCTCGCCCTCTGTTTCAGCCCCTCTGTTTCAGCCCCTCTGATTCAGCCCCTCTGATTCAGCCCCTCAGTTTCTCGCCCTCTGTTTCAGCCCCTCTGTTTCAGCCCCTCTGTTTCTCACCCTCTGTTTCAGCCCCTCTGTTTCAGCCCCTCTGTTTCTCGCCCTCTGTTTCAGCTCCTCTGTTTCTCGCCCTCTGTTTCAGCCCCTCTGTTTCAGCCCCTCTGTTTCTCACCCTCTGTTTCTGCCCCTCTGTTTCTCGCCCTCTGTTTCAGCCCCTCTCTTTCTCGCCCTCTGTTTCAGCCCCGCTGATTCAGCCCCTCTGTTTCAGTCCCTCCGTTTCAGCCCCTCTGTTTCAGTCCCTCTGTTTCTCGCCCTCTGTTTCAGCCCCTCTGTTTCTCGCCCTCTGTTTCAGCCCCTCTGTTTCTCGCCCTCTGTTTCAGCCCCTCTGTTTCAGCCCCTCTGTTTCAGCCCCTCTGTTTCTCGCCCTCTGTTTCAGCCACTCTGATTCAGCCCCTCTGTTTCAGCCCCTCTGTTTCTCGCCCTCTGTTTCAGCCCCTCTGATTCAGCCCCTCTGTTTCAGCCCCTCTGTTTCTCGCACACTGTTTGAGCCCATGTGATTCAGCCCCTCTGTTTCAGCCCCTCTGATTCAGCCCCTCTGATTCAGCCACTCTGATGAAGCCCCTCTGCTTCTCGCCCTCTGTTTCAGCCGCTCTGTTTCAGCCCCTCTGTTTCAGCCCCTCTGTTTCTCGCCCTCTGTTTCTCGCCCGCTGTTTCAGCCCCTCTGTTTCTCGCCCTCTGTTTCAGCCCCTCTGTTTCAGCGCCTCTGATTCAGCCCCTCTGATTCAGCCCCTCTGTTTCTCGCCCTCTGTTTCAGCCCCTCTCTTTCAGCCCGTCTGTTTCAGCCCCTCGGTTTCTCGCCCTGTTTCAGCCCCTCTGTTTCTCGGCCTCTGTTTCAGCCACTCTGTTTCATCCCCTCTGTTTCAGACCCTCTGTTTCTCGCCCTATGTTTCAGCCCCTCTGTTTCTCTCCCTCTGTTTCAGCCCCTCTGTTTCTCGCCCTCTGTTTCAGCCCCTCTGTTTCAGCCCCTCTGTTTCAGCCCCTCTGTTTCTTGCCCTCTGTTTCAGCCCCTCTGTTTCTCGGCCTCTGTTTCAGCTCCTCTGTTTCAGCCCCTCTGTTTCTCGCCCTCTGTTTCTGCCCCTCTGTTTCTCGCTCTCTGTTTCAGGCTCTCTGTTTCAGCCCGTCTGTTTCAGCCCCTCTGTTTAAGCCCCTCTGTTTCTCGCCCTCTGTTTCTCGCCCGCTGTTTCAGCCCCTCTGTTTCTCGCCCTCTGTTTCAGCCTCTCTGTTTCAGCCCCTCTGATTCAGCCCCTCTGAATCAGCCCCACTGTTTCTCGCCCTGTGTTTCAGACCCTCTGTTTCAGCCCCTCTGTTTCAGCCCCTCTGTTTCAGCCCCTCTGTTTCTCGCCCTCTGTTTCAGCTCCTATGTTTCTCGCCCTCTGTTTCAGCCCCTCTGTTTCAGCCCCTCTGTTTCTCGCCCTCTGTTTCTCGCCCTCTGTTTCAGCCCCTCTGTTTCTCGCACTCTGTTTCAGCCCCTCTGTTTCTCGCCCTCTGTTTCAGCCCCTATGTTTCAGCCCCTCGGTCTCAGCCCCTCTGTTTCAGCCCCTCTGTTTCTCGCCCTCTGTTTCATCCCCTCTGTTTCTCGCCCTCTGTTTCAGCCCCTCTGATTCATCCCCGCTGTTTCAGCCCCTCTGATTCAGCCCCTCTGTTTCAGCCCCTCTGTTTCAGCCCTCTGTTTCAGCCCCTCTGTTTCAACCACTCTGTTTCTCGCCCTCTGTTTCTCGCCCGCTGTTTCAGCCCCTCTGTTTCTCGCCCTCTGTTTCAGCCTCTCTGTTTCAGCCCCTCTGATTCAGCCCCTCTGAATCAGCCCCACTGTTTCTCGCCCTGTGTTTCAGACCCTCTGTTTCAGCCCCTCTGTTTCAGCCCCTCTGTTTCAGCCCCTCTGTTTCTCGCCCTCTGTTTCAGCTCCTATGTTTCTCGCCCTCTGTTTCAGCCCCTCTGTTTCAGCCCCTCTGTTTCTCGCCCTCTGTTTCTCGCCCTCTGTTTCAGCCCCTCTGTTTCTCGCACTCTGTTTCAGCCCCTCTGTTTCTCGCCCTCTGTTTCAGCCCCTATGTTTCAGCCCCTCGGTCTCAGCCCCTCTGTTTCAGCCCCTCTGTTTCTCGCCCTCTGTTTCATCCCCTCTGTTTCTCGCCCTCTGTTTCAGCCCCTCTGATTCAGCCCCGCTGTTTCAGCCCCTCTGATTCAGCCCCTCTGTTTCAGCCCCTCTGTTTCAGCCCTCTGTTTCAGCCCCTCTGTTTCAACCACTCTGTTTCTCGCCCTCTGTTTCTCACCCTCTGTTTCTCGCCCTCTGTTTCAGCCCCTCTGTTTTTCGCCCTCTGTTTAAGCCCCTCTGTTTCTCGCCCTCTGTTTCAGGCTCTCTGTTTCAACCCGTCTGTTTCAGCCCCTCTGTTTATGCCCCTCTGTTTCTTGCCCTCTGTTTCTCGCCCGCTGTTTCAGCCCCTCTGTTTCTCGGCCTCTGTTTCAGCCCCTCTGTTTCAGCCCCTCTGATTCAGCCCCTCTGAATCAGCCCCTCTGTTTCTCGCCCTCTGTTTCAGACCCTATGTTTCAGCCCCTCTGTTTCAGCCCCTCTGTTTCAGCCCCTCTGTTTCTCGCCCTCTGTTTCAGCTCCTCTGTTTCTCGCCCTCTGTTTCAGCCCCTCTGTTTCAGCCCCTCTGTTTCTCGCCCTCTGTTTCTGCCCCTCTGTTTCTCGCCCTCTGTTTCAGCCCCTCTGTTTCAGCCCCTCTGATTCAGCCCCTCTGAATCAGCCCCTCTGTTTCTCGCCCTCTGTTTCAGACCCTATGTTTCAGCCCCTCTGTTTCAGCCCCTCTGTTTCAGCCCCTCTGTTTCTCGCCCTCTGTTTCAGCTCCTCTGTTTCTCGCCCTCTGTTTCAGCCCCTCTGTTTCAGCCCCTCTGTTTCTCGCCCTCTGTTTCTGCCCCTCTGTTTCTCGCCCTCTGTTTCAGCCCCTCTGTTTCTCGCCCTCTGTTTCAGCCCCGCTGATTCAGCCCCTCTGTTTCAGTCCCTCCGTTTCAGCCCCTCTGTTTCAGTCCCTCTGTTTCTCGCCCTCTGTTTCAGCCCCTCTGTTTCTCGCCCTCTGTTTCAGCCCCTCTGTTTCTCGCCCTCTGTTTCAGCCCCTCTGTTTCAGCCCCTCTGTTTCAGCCCCTCTGTTTCTCGCCCTCTGTTTCAGCCACTCTGATTCAGCCCCTCTGTTTCAGCGCCTCTGTTTCTCGCCCTCTGTTTCAGCCCCTCTGTTTCTCGCCCTCTGTTTCAGCCCCTCTGTTTATCGCCCTCTGTTTCAGCCCCACTGTTTCTCGCCCTCTGTTTCAGCCCCTCTGATTCAGCCCCTCTGTTTCAGCCCCTCTGTTTCTCGCACACTGTTTGAGCCCATCTGATTCAGCCCCTCTGTTTCAGCCCCTCTGATTCAGCCCCTCTGATTCAGCCATCCTGATGAAGCCCCTCTGCTTCTCGCCCTCTGTTTCAGCCGCTCTGTTTCAGCCCCTCTGTTTCAGCCCCTCTGTTTCTCGCCCTCTGTTTCTCGACCGCTGTTTCAGCCCCACTGTTTCTCGCCCTCTGTTTCAGCCCCTCTGTTTCAGCCAATCTGATTCAGCCCCTCTGATTCAGCCCCTCAGTTTCTCGCCCTCTGTTTCAGCCCCTCTCTTTCAGCCCGTCTGTTTCAGCCCCTCGGTTTCTCGCCCTCTGTTTCAGCCCCTCTGTTTCTCGGCCTCTGTTTCAGCCACACTGTTTCATCCCCTCTGTTTCAGACCCTCTGTTTCTCGCCCTCTGTTTCAGCCCCTCTGTTTCTCGCCCTCTGTTTCAGCCCCTCTGTTTCTCGCCCTCTGTTTCAGCCTCTCTGTTTCAGCCCCTCTGTTTCAGCCCCTCTGTTTCTCGCCCTCTGTTTCAGCCCCTCTGTTTCTCGCCCTCTGTTTCAGCTCCGCTGTTTCAGCCCCTCTGTTTCTCGCCCTCTGTTTCTGCCCCTCTGTTTCTCGCCCTCTGTTTCAGGCTCTCTGTTTCAGCCCATCTGTTTCAGCCCCTCTGTTTAAGCCCCTCTGTTTCTCGCCCTCTGTTTCTCGCCCGCTGTTTCAGCCCCTCTGTTTCTCGCCCTCTGTTTCAGCCTCTCTGTTTCAGCCCCTCTGATTCAGCCCCTCTGAATCAGCCCCACTGTTTCTCGCCCTGTGTTTCAGACCCTCTGTTTCAGCCCCTCTGTTTCAGCCCCTCTGTTTCAGCCCCTCTGTTTCTCGCCCTCTGTTTCAGCTCCTCTGTTTCTCGCCCTCTGTTTCAGCCCCTCTGTTTCAGCCCCTCTGTTTCTCGCCCTCTGTTTCTGCCCCTCTGTTTCTCGCCCTCTGTTTCATCCCCTCTGTTTCTCGCCCTCTGTTTCAGCCCCTCTGTTTCAGCCCCCTTGATTCAGCCCCTCTGATTCAGCCCCTCAGTTTCTCGCCCTCTGTTTCAGCCCCTCTGTTTCAGCCCCTCTGTTTCTCACCCTCTGTTTCAGCCCCTCTGTTTCAGCCCCTCTGTTTCTCGCCCTCTGTTTCAGCTCCTCTGTTTCTCGCCCTCTGTTTCAGCCCCTCTGTTTCAGCCCCTCTGTTTCTCGCCCTCTGTTTCTGCCCCTCTGTTTCTCGCCCGCTGTTTCAGCCCCTCTGTTTCTCGCCCTCTGTTTCAGCCTCTCTGTTTCACCCCCTCTGATTCAGCCCCTCTGAATCAGCCCCACTGTTTCTCGCCCTGTGTTTCAGACCCTCTGTTTCAGCCCCTCTGTTTCAGCCCCTCTGTTTCAGCCCCTCTGTTTCTCGCCCTCTGTTTCAGCTCCTCTGTTTCTCGCCCTCTGTTTCAGCCCCTCTGTTTCAGCCCCTCTGTTTCTCGCCCTCTGTTTCTGCCCCTCTGTTTCTCGCCCTCTGTTTCATCCCCTCTGTTTCTCGCCCTCTGTTTCAGCCCCTCTGTTTCAGCCCCTCTGATTCAGCCCCTCTGATTCAGCCCCTCAGTTTCTCGCCCTCTGTTTCAGCCCCTCTGTTTCAGCCCCTCTGTTTCTCACCCTCTGTTTCAGCCCCTCTGTTTGTCGCCCACTGTTTCAGCCCCTCTGTTTCTCGGCCTCTGTTTAAGCCCCTCTGTTTCAGCCCCTCTGTTTCAGCCCCTCTGTTTCTCGCCCTCTGTTTCAGCCCCTCTGTTTCTCGCACTCTGTTTCAGCCCCTCTGTTTCTCGCCCTCTGTTTCAGCCCCTCTGTTTCAGCCCCTCTGTCTCAGCCCCTCTGTTTAAGCCCCTCTGTTTCTCGCCCTCTGTTTCAGCCACTCTGTTTCTCGCCCTCTGTTTCAGACCCTCTGATTCAGCCCCGCTGTTTCAGCCCCTCTGATTCAGACCCTCTGTTTCAGCCCCTCTGTTTCAGCCCCTCTGTTTCAGCCCCTCTGTTTCAACCACTCTGTTTCTCGCCCTCTGTTTCTCACCCTCTGTTTCTCGCCCTCTGTTTCAGCCCCTCTGTTTTTCGCCCTCTGTTTAAGCCCCTCTGTTTCTCGCCCTCTGTTTCAGGCTCTCTGTTTCAGCCCGTCTGTTTCAGCCCCTCTGTTTAAGCCCCTCTCTTTCTCGCCCTCTGTTTCTCGCCCGCTGTTTCAGCCCCTCTGTTTCTCGCCCTCTGTTTCAGCCCCTCTGTTTCAGCCCCTCTGATTCAGCCCCTCTGAATCAGCCCCTCTGTTTCTCGCCCTCTGTTTCGGACCCTCTGTTTCAGCCCCTCTGTTTCAGCCCCTCTGTTTCAGCCCCTCTGTTTCTCGCCCTCTGTTTCAGCTCCTCTGTTTCTCGCCCTCCGTTTCAGCCCCTCTGTTTCAGCCCCTCTGTTTCTCGCCCTCTGTTTCTGCCCCTCTGTTTCTCGCCCTCTGTTTCAGCCCCTCTGTTTCTCGCCCTCTGTTTCAGCCCCGCTGATTCAGCCCCTCTGTTTCAGGCCCTCCGTTTCAGACCCTCTGTTTCAGTCCCTCTGTTTCTTGCCCTCTGTTTCAGGCCCTCTGTTTCTCGCCCTCTGTTTCAGCCCCTCTGTTTCTCGCCCTCTGTTTCAGCCCCTCTGTTTCAGCCCCTCTGTTTCAGCCCCTCTGTTTCTCGCCCTCTGTTTCAGCCACTCTGATTCAGCCCCTCTGTTTCAGCCCCTCTGTTTCTCGCCCTCTGTTTCAGCCCCTCTGTTTCAGCCCCTCTGTTTCAGCCCCTCTGTTTCATCCCCTCTGTTTCAGCCCCTCTGTTTCTCGCCCTCTGTTTCTCACCCTCTGTTTCTCGCCCTCTGTTTCAGCCCCTCTGTTTTTCGCCCGCTGTTTCAGCCCCTCTGTTTCTCGCCCTCTGTTTCAGCCCCTCTGTTTCAGCCCCTCTGATTCAGCCCCTCTGATTCAGCCCCTCAGTTTCTCGCCTTCAGTTTCTCACCCTCTGTTTCAGCCCCTCTGTTTCAGCCCCTCTGTTACAGCCCCTCTGTTTCTCGCCCTCTGTTTCAGCCCCTCTGTTTCTCGGCCTCTGTTTCAGCCCCTCTGTTTCAGCCCCTCTGTTTCAGCCCCTCTGTTTCTCGCCCTCTGTTTCAGCCCCTCTGTTTCTCGCCCTCTGTTTCAGCCCCTCTGTTTCTCGCACTCTGTTTCAGCCCCTCTGTTTCAGACCCTCTGTTTCTCGCACTCTGTTTCAGCCCCTCTGTTTCTCGCCCTCTGTTTCAGCCCCTCTGTTTCAGCCCCTCTGTTTCTTACCCTCTGTTTCTGCCCCTCTGTTTCTCGCCCTCTGTTTCAGCCCCGCTAATTCAGCCCCTCTGTTTGAGCCCCTCTTAATCAGCCCCTCGGATTCAGCCCCTCTATTTCAGCCCCTCTGTTTCAGCCCCTCTGTTTCAGCCCCTCTGTTTCTCGCCCTCTGTTTCAGCCCCTCTGTTTCTCGCCCTCTGTTTCAGCCCCGCTGATTCAGCCCCTCTGTTTGAGCCCCTCTTAATCAGCCCCTCGGATTCAGCCCCTCTGTTTCAGCCCCTCTGTTTCAGCCCCTCTGTTTCAGCCCCTCTGTTTCTCGCCCTCTGTTTCAGCCCCTCTGTTTCTCGCCCTCTGTTTCAGCCCCGCTGATTCAGCCCCTCTGTTTCAGCCCCCCTGAATCAGCCCCTCTGATTCAGCCACTCTGTTTCAGCCCCTCTGTTTCTCGCCCTCTGTTTCAGCCCCTCTGTTTCTCGCCCTCTGTTTCAGCCCCTCTGTTTCAGCCCCTCTGTTTATCGCCCTCTGTTTCAGCCCCTCTGTTTCTCACCCTCTGTTTCAGCCCCTCTGTTTCAGCCCCTCTGATTCAGCCCCTCTGATACAGCCCCTCAGTTTCTCGCCCTCTGTTTCAGCCCCTCTGTTTCAGCCCCTCTGTTTCTCACCCTCTCTTTCAGCCCCTCTGTTTGTCGCCCTCTGTTTCAGCCCCTCTGTTTCTCGGCCTCTGTTTCAGCCCCTCTGTTTCAGCCCCTCTGTTTCAGCCCCTCTGTTTCTCGCCCTCTGTTTCAGCCCCTCTGTTTCTCGCACTATGTTTCAGCCCCCCTGTTTCTCGCCCTCTGTTTCAGCCCCTCTGTTTCAGCCCCTCTGTCTCAGCCCCTCTGTTTCAGCCCCTCTGTTTCTCGCCCTCTGTTTCAGCCCCTCTGTTTCTCGCCCTCTGTTTCAGCCCCTCTGATTCAGCCGCGCTGTTTCAGCCCCTCTGATTCAGCCCCTCTGTTCCAGCCCCTCTGTTTCAGCCCCTCTGTTTCCGCCCCTCTGTTTCAACCACTCTGTTTCTCGCCCTCTGTTTCTCACCCTCTGTTTCTCGCTCTCTGTTTCAGCCCCTCTGTTTTCCGCCCTCTGTTTAAGCCCCTCTGTTTCTCGCCCTCTGTTTCAGGCTCTCTGTTTCCGCCCGTCTGTTTCAGCCCCTCTGTTTCAGCCCCTCTGTTTCTCGCCCTCTGTTTCAGCCCCTCTGTTTCTCGCCCTCTGTTTCAGCCCCGCTGATTCAGCCCCTCTGTTTCAGCCCCTCTGAATCAGCCCCTCTGATTCAGCCCCTCTGTTTCAGCCCCTCTGTTTCTCGCCCTCTGTTTCAGCCCCTCTGTTTCTCGCCCTCTGTTTCAGCCCCTCTGTTTCAGCCCCTCTGTTTATCGCCCTCTGTTTCAGCCCCTCTGTTTCTCGCCCTCTGTTTCAGCCCCTCGGTTTAAGCCCCTCTGTTTCTCGCCTTCTGTTTCAGCCCCTCTGTTTCAGCCCCTCTGTTTCTCGCACTCTGTTTCTGCCCCTCTGTTTCTTCGCCCTCTGTTTCAGCCCCTCTGTTTCTCGTCCTCTGTTTCTGCCCCGCTGATTCAGCCCCTCTGTTTGATCCACTCAGAATCAGCCGCTCTGATTCAGCCCCTCTGTTTCAGCCCCTCTGTTTCAGCCCCTCTGTTTCTCGCCCTCTGTTTCAGCCCCTCTGTTTCTCGCCCTCTGTTTCAGCCCCTCTGTTTCTCGCCCTCTGTTTCAGCCCCTCTGATTCAGCCCCTCTGTTTCAGCCCCTCTGATTCAGCCCCTCTGATTCAGCCCCTCTGATTCAGCCCCTCTGTTTCTCGCCCTCTGTTTCAGCCCCTCTGTTTCAGCCCCTCTGTTTCAGCCCCTCTGTTTCTCACCCTCTGTTTCAGCCCCTCTGATTCAGCGCCTCTGATTCAGCCCCTCTGATTCAGCCCCTCTGATTCAGCCCCTCTATTTCCCGCCCCTCAGTTTCCCGCCCCTCTGTTTCAGACCCTCTGTTTCACGCCCCGTGTTTCAGCCCCTCTGTTTCTCGCCCTCTGTTTCAGCCCCTCTGATTGAGCCCCTCTGAATCAGCCCCTCTGTTTCTCGCCCTCTGTTTCAGCCACTCTGTTTCAGCCCCTGTGTTTCAGCCCCTCTGTTTCAGCCCCTCTGTTTCTCACCCACTGTTTCAGCTCCTCTGTTTCTCGCCCTCTGTTTCAGCCCCTCTGTTTCAGCCCCTCTGTTTCTCGCCCTCTGTTTCTGCCCCTCTGTTTCTCGCCCTCTGTTTCAGCCCCTCTGTTTCAGCCCCTCTGTTTCAGCCCCTCTGTTTCATCCCCTCTGTTTCAGCCCCTCTGTTTCTCGCCCTCTGTTTCTCACCCTCTGTTTCTCGCCCTCTGTTTTAGCCCCTCTGTTTTTCGCCCGCTGGTACAGCTCCTTTGTTTCTCGCCCTCTGTTTCAGCCCCTCTGTTTCAGCCCCTCTGATTCAGCCCCTCTGATTCAGCCCCTCAGTTTCTCGCCCTCAGTTTCACGCCCTCTGTTTCAGCCACTCTGTTTCAGCTCCTCTGTTACAGCCCCTCTGTTTCTCGCCCTCTATTTCAGGCTCTCTGTTTCAGGCCGTCTGTTTCAGCCCCTCTGTTTAAGCCCCTCTCTTTCTCGCCCGCTGTTTCAGCCCCTCTCTTTCTCGCCCTGTGTTTCAGCCCGTCTGTTTCAGCCCCTCTGATTCAGCCCCTCTGAATCAGGCCCACTGTTTCGCGCCCTCTGTTTCATACCCTCTGTTTCAGCCCCTCTGTTTCAGCCCCTCTGTTTCAGCCCCTCTGTTTCTCGCCCTCTGTTTCAGCTCCTCTGTTTCTCGCCCTCTGTTTCAGCCCCTCTGTTTCAGCCCCTCTGTTTCTCGCCCTCTGTTTCTGCCCCTCTGTTTCTCGCCCTCTGTTTCAGCCCCTCTGTTTCTCGCCCTCTGTTTCAGCCCCTCTGTTTCAGCCCCTCTGATTCAGCCCCTCTGATACAGCCCCTCAGTTTCTCGCCCTCTGTTTCAGCACCTCTGTTTCAGCCCCTCTGTTTCTCACCCTCTCTTTCAGCCCCTCTGTTTGTCGCCCTCTGTTTCAGCCCTTCTGTTTCTCGGCGTCTGTTTCAGCCCCTCTGTTTCAGCCCCTCTGTTTCAGCCCCTCTGTTTCTCGCCCTCTGTTTCAGCCCCTCTGTTTCTCGCACTCTGTTTCAGCCACCCTGTTTCTCACCCTCTGTTTCAGCCCCTCTGTTTCAGCCCCTCTGTCTCAGCCCCTCTGTTTCAGCCCCTCTGTTTCTCGCCCTCTGTTTCAGCCCCTCTGTTTCTCGCCCTCTGTTTCAGCCCCTCTGATTCAGCCCCGCTGTTTCAGCCCCTCTGATTCAGCCCCTCTGTTTCAGCCCCTCTGTTTCAGCCCCTCTGTTTCAGCCCCTCTGTTTCAACCACTCTGTTTCTCGCCCTCTGTTTCTCACCCTCTGTTTCTCGCTCTCTGTTTCAGCCCCTCTGTTTTTCGCCCTCTGTTTAAGCCCCTCTGTTTCTCGCCCTCTGTTTCAGGCTCTCTGTTTCCGCCCGTCTGTTTCAGCCCCTCTGTTTAAGCCCCTCTGTTTCTCGCCCTCTGTTTCTCGCCCGCTGTTTCAGCCCCTCTGTTTCTCGCCCTCTGTTTCAGCCCCTCTGATTCAGCCCCTCTTAATGAGCCCCTCTGTTTCTCGCCCACTGTTTCAAACCCTCTGTTTCAGCCCCTCTGTTTCAGCCCCTCTGTTTCAGCCCCTCTGTTTCAACCACTCTGTTTCTCGCCCTCTGTTTCTCACCCTCTGTTTCTCGCCCTCTGTTTCAGCCCCTCTGTTTTTCGCCCTCTGTTTAAGCCCCTCTGTTTCTCGCCCTCTGTTTCAGGCTCTCTGTTCCAGCCCGTCTGTTTCAGCCCCTCTGTTTAAGCCCCTCTCTTTCTCGCCCTCTGTTTCTCGCCCGCAGTTTCAGCCCCTCTGTTTCTCGCCCTCTGTTTCAGCCCCTCTGTTTCAGCCCCTCTGATTCAGCCCCTCTGAATCAGCCCCTCTGTTTCTCGCCCTCTGTTTCAGACCCTCTGTTTCAGCCCCTCTGTTTCAGCCCCTCTGTTTCAGCCCCTCTGTTTCTCGCCCTCTGTTTCAGCTCCTCTGTTTCTCGCCCTCTGTTTCAGCCCCTCTGTTTCAGATCCTCTGTTTCTCGCCCTCTGTTTCTCGCCCTCTGTTTCAGCCCCTCTGTTTCTCGCCCTCTGTTTCAGCCCCGCTGATTCAGCCCCTCTGTTTCAGTCCCTCCGTTTCAGCTCCTCTGTTTCAGTCCCTCTGTTTCTCCCCCTCTGTTTCAGCCCCTCTGTTTCTCGCCCTCTGTTTCAGCCCCTCTGTTTCTCGCCCTCTGTTTCAGGCCCTCTGTTTCAGCCCCTCTGTTTCAGCCCCTCTGTTTCTCGCCCTCTGTTTCAGCCACTCTGATTCAGCCCCTCTGTTTCAGCCCCTCTGTTTCTCGCCCTCTGTTTCAGCCCCTCTGTTTCAGCCCCTCTGTTTCAGCCCCTCTGTTTCATCCCCTCTGTTTCAGCCCCTCTGTTTCTCGCCCTCTGTTTCTCACCCTCTGTTTCTCGCCCTCTGTTTCAGCCCATCTGTTTTTCGCCCGCTGTTTCAGCCCCTCTGTTTCTCGCCCTCTGTTTCAGCCCCTCTGTTTCAGACCCTCTGATTCAGCCCCTCTGATTCAGCCCCTCAGTTTCTCGCCTTCAGTTTCTCACCCTCTGTTTCAGCCCCTCTGTTTCAGCCCCTCTGTTACAGCCCCTCTGTTTCTCGCCCTCTGTTTCAGCCCCTCTGTTTCTCGGCCTCTGTTTCAGCCGCTCTGTTTCAGCCCCTCTGTTTCAGCCCCTCTGTTTCTCGCCCTCTGTTTCAGCCCCTCTGTTTCTCGCCCTCTGTTTCAGCCCCTCTGTTTCTCGCACTCTGTTTCAGCCCCTCTGTTTCTCGCCCTCTGTTTCAGCCCCTCTGTTTCTCGCCCTCTGTTACAGCCCTTCTGTTTCAGCCCCTCTGTTTCTTGCCCTCTGTTTCTGCCCCTCTGTTTCTCGCATTCTGTTTCAGCCCCGCTAATTCAGCCCCTCTGTTTGAGCCCCTCTTAATCAGCCCCTCGGATTCAGCCCCTCTATTTCAGGCCCTCTGTTTCAGCCCCTCTGTTTCAGCCCCTCTGTTTCTCGCCCTCTGTTTCAGCCCCTCTGTTTCTCGCCCTCTTTTCAGCCCCGCTGATTCAGCCCCTCTGTTTGAGCCCCTCTTAATCAGCCCCTCGGATTCAGGCCCTCTGTTTCAGCCCCTCTGTTTCAGCCCCTCTGTTTCAGCCCCTCTGTTTCTCGCCCTCTGTTTCAGCCCCTCTGTTTCTCGCCCTCTGTTTCAGCCCCGCTGATTCAGCCCCTCTGTTTCAGCCCCTCTGAATCAGCCCCTCTGATTCAGCCCCTCTGTTTCAGCCCCTCTGTTTCTCGCCCTCTGTTTCAGCCCCTCTGTTTCTCGCCCTCTGTTTCAGCCCCTCTGTTTCAGCCCCTCTGTTTATCGCCCTCTGTTTCAGCCCCTCTGTTTCTCGCCCTCTGTTTCAGCCCCTCTGTTTCAGCCCCTCTGATTCAGCCCCTCTGATACAGCCCCTCAGTTTCTCGCCCTCTGTTTCAGCCCCTCTGTTTCAGCCCCTCTGATTCTCACCCTCTCTTTCAGCCCCTCTGTTTGTCGCCCCCTGTTTCAGCCCCTCTGTTTCTCGGCCTCTGTTTCAGCCCCTCTGTTTCAGCCCCTCTGTTTCAGCCCCTCTGTTTCTCGCCCTCTGTTTCAGCCCCTCTGTTTCTCGCACTCTGTTTCAGCCCCCCTGTTTCTCGCCCTCTGTTTCAGCCCCTCTGTCTCAGCCCCTCTGTTTCAGCCCCTCTGTTTCTCGCCCTCTGTTTCAGCCCCTCTGTTTCTCGCCCTCTGTTTCAGCCCCTCTGTTTCTCGCCCTCTGTTTCAGCCCCTCTGATTCAGCCCCGCTGTTTCAGCCCCTCTGATTCAGCCCCTCTGTTTCAGCCCCTCTGTTTCTCGCCCTCTGTTTCAGCCCCTCTGTTTCTCGCCCTCTGTTTCAGCTCCTCTGTTTCTCCCCCTCTGTTTCAGCCCCTCTGTTTCAGCCCCTCTGTTTCTCGCCCTCTGTTTCAGCCCCGCTGATTCAGCACCTCTGTTTCTCGCCCTCTGTTTCTGCCCCTCTGTTTCTCGCCCTCTGTTTCAGCCCCTCTGTTTCTCGTCCTCTGTTTCTGCCCCGCTGATTCAGCCACTCTGTTTCATCCACTCAGAATCAGCCGCTCTGATTCAGCCCTTCTGTTTCAGCCCCTCTTTTCCAGCCCCTCTGTTTCTCGCCCTCTGTTTCAGCCCCTCTGTTTCTCGCCCTCTGTTTCAGCCCCTCTGTTTCTCGCCCTCTGTTTCAGCCCCTCTGTTTCTCGCACTCTGTTTCAGCCCCTCTGTTTCAGCCCCTCTGTTTCTCGCCCTCTGTTTCAGCCCCTCTGTTTCTCACCCTCTGTTTCAGCCCCTCTGTTTGTCGCCCTCTGTTTCAGCCCCTCTGTTTCTCGGCCTCTGTTTAAGCCCCTCTGTTTCAGCCCCTCTGTTTCAGCCCCTCTGTTTCTCGCCCTCTGTTTCAGCCCCTCTGTTTCTCGCACTCTGTTTCAGCCCCTCTGTTTCTCGCCCTCTGTTTCAGCCCCTCTGTTTCAGCCCCTCTGTCTCAGCCCCTCTGTTTCAGCCCCTCTGTTTCTCGCCCTCTGTTTCAGCCACTCTGTTTCTCGCCCTCTGTTTCAGACCCTCTGATTCAGCCCCGCTGTTTCAGCCCCTCTGATTCAGACCCTCTGTTTCAGCCCCTCTGTTTCAGCCCCTCTGTTTCAGCCCCTCTGTTTCAACCACTCTGTTTCTCGCCCTCTGTTTCTCACCCTCTGTTTCTCGCCCTCTGTTTCAGCCCCTTGTTTTTCGCCCTCTGTTTAAGCCCCTCTGTTTCTGGCCCTCTGTTTCAGGCTCTCTGTTTCAGCCCATCTGTTTCAGCCCCTCTGTTTAAGCCCCTCTCTTTCTCGCCCTCTGTTTCTCGCCCGCAGTTTCAGCCCCTCTGTTTCTCGCCCTCTGTTTCAGCCCCTCTGTTTCAGTCCCTCTGATTCAGCCCCTCTGAATCGGCCCCTCTGTTTCTCGCCCTCTGTTTCAGACCCTCTGTTTCAGCCCCTCTGTTTCAGCCCCTCTGTTTCAGCCCCTCTGTTTCTCGCCCTCTGTTTCAGCACCTCTGTTTCTCGCCCTCTGTTTCAGCCCCTCTGTTTCAGCCCCTCTGTTTCTCGCCCTCTGTTTCTCGCCCTCTGTTTCAGCCCCTCTGTTTCTCGCCCTCTGTTTCAGCCCCGCTGATTCAGCCCCTCTGTTTCAGTCCCTCCGTTTCAGCCCCTCTGTTTCAGTCCCTCTGTTTCTCGCCCTCTGTTTCAGCCCCTCTGTTTCTCGCCCTCTGTTTCAGCCCCTCTGTTTCTCGCCCTCTGTTTCAGGCCCTCTGATTCAGCCCCTCTGTTTCAGCCCCTCTGTTTCTCGCCCTCTGTTACAGCCCCTCTGTTTCAGCCCCTCTGTTTCAGCCCCTCTGTTTCATCCCCTCTGTTTCAGCACCTCTGTTTCTCGCCCTCTGTTTCTCACCCTCTGTTTCTCGCCCTCTGTTTCAGCCCCTCTGTTTTTCGCCCGCTGTTTCAGCCCCTCTGTTTCTCGCCCTCTGTTTCAGCCCCTCTGTTTCAGCCCCTCTGATTCAGCCCCTCTGATTCAGCCCCTCAGTTTCTCGCCTTCAGTTTCTCACCCTCTGTTTCAGCCCCTCTGTTTCAGCCCCTCTGTTACAGCCCCTCTGTTTCTCGCCCACTGTTTCAGCCCCTCTGTTTCTCGGCCTCTGTTTCAGCCCCTCTGTTTCAGCCCCTCTGTTTCAGCCCCTCTGTTTCTCGCCCTCTGTTTCAGCCCCTCTGTTTCTCGCCCTCTGTTTCAGCCCCTCTGTTTCTCGCACTCTGTTTCAGCCCCTCTGTTTCAGCCCCTCTGTTACTCGCCCTCTGTTTCAGCCCCTCTGTTTCTCGCCCTCTGTTTCAGCCCCTCTGTTTCAGCCCCTCTGTTTCTTGCCCTCTGTTTCTGCCCCTCTGTTTCTCGCATTCTGTTTCAGCCCCGCTAATTCAGCCCCTCTGTTTGAGCCCCTCTTAATCAGCCCCTCGGATTCAGCCCCTCTATTTCAGGCCCTCTGTTTCAGCCCCTCTGTTTCAGCCCCTCTGTTTCTCGCCCTCTGTTTCAGCCCCTCTGTTTCTCGCCCTCTGTTTCAGCCCCGCTGATTCAGCCCCTCTGTTTGAGCCCCTCTTAATCAGCCCCACGGATTCAGGCCCTCTGTTTCAGCCCGTCTGTTTCAGCCCCTCTGTTTCAGCCCCTCTGTTTCTCGCCCTCTGTTTCAGCCCCTCTGTTTCTCGCCCTCTGTTTCAGCCCCGCTGATTCAGCCCCTCTGTTTCAGCCCCTCTGAATCAGCCCCTCTGATTCAGCCCCTCTGTTTCAGCCCCTCTGTTTCTCGCCCTCTGTTTCAGCCCCTCTGTTTCAGCCCCTCTGATTCAGCCCCTCTGATACAGCCCCTCAGTTTCTCGCCCTCTGTTTCAGCCCCTCTGTTTCAGCCCCTCTGATTCTCACCCTCTCTTTCAGCCCCTCTGTTTGTCGCCCCCTGTTTCAGCCCCTCTGTTTCTCGGCCTCTGTTTCAGCCCCTCTGTTTCAGCCCCTCTGTTTCAGCCCCTCTGTTTCTCGCCCTCTGTTTCAGCCCCTCTGTTTCTCGCACTCTGTTTCAGCCCCCCTGTTTCTCGCCCTCTGTTTCAGCCCCTCTGTCTCAGCCCCTCTGTTTCAGCCCCTCTGTTTCTCGCCCTCTGTTTCAGCCCCTCTGTTTCTCGCCCTCTGTTTCAGCCCCTCTGTTTCTCGCCCTCTGTTTCAGCCCCTCTGATTCAGCCCCGCTGTTTCAGCCCCTCTGATTCAGCCCCTCTGTTTCAGCCCCTCTGTTTCTCGCCCTCTGTTTCAGCCCCTCTGTTTCTCGCCCTCTGTTTCAGCTCCTCTGTTTCTCCCCCTCTGTTTCAGCCCCTCTGTTTCAGCCCCTCTGTTTCTCGCCCTCTGTTTCAGCCCCGCTGATTCAGCACCTCTGTTTCTCGCCCTCTGTTTCTGCCCCTCTGTTTCTCGCCCTCTGTTTCAGCCCCTCTGTTTCTCGTCCTCTGTTTCTGCCCCGCTGATTCAGCCACTCTGTTTCATCCACTCAGAATCAGCCGCTCTGATTCAGCCCTTCTGTTTCAGCCCCTCTTTTCCAGCCCCTCTGTTTCTCGCCCTCTGTTTCAGCCCCTCTGTTTCTCGCCCTCTGTTTCAGCCCCTCTGTTTCTCGCCCTCTGTTTCAGCCCCTCTGTTTCTCGCACTCTGTTTCAGCCCCTCTGTTTCAGCCCCTCTGTTTCTCGCCCTCTGTTTCAGCCCCTCTGTTTCTCACCCTCTGTTTCAGCCCCTCTGTTTGTCGCCCTCTGTTTCAGCCCCTCTGTTTCTCGGCCTCTGTTTAAGCCCCTCTGTTTCAGCCCCTCTGTTTCAGCCCCTCTGTTTCTCGCCCTCTGTTTCAGCCCCTCTGTTTCTCGCACTCTGTTTCAGCCCCTCTGTTTCTCGCCCTCTGTTTCAGCCCCTCTGTTTCAGCCCCTCTGTCTCAGCCCCTCTGTTTCAGCCCCTCTGTTTCTCGCCCTCTGTTTCAGCCACTCTGTTTCTCGCCCTCTGTTTCAGACCCTCTGATTCAGCCCCGCTGTTTCAGCCCCTCTGATTCAGACCCTCTGTTTCAGCCCCTCTGTTTCAGCCCCTCTGTTTCAGCCCCTCTGTTTCAACCACTCTGTTTCTCGCCCTCTGTTTCTCACCCTCTGTTTCTCGCCCTCTGTTTCAGCCCCTTGTTTTTCGCCCTCTGTTTAAGCCCCTCTGTTTCTGGCCCTCTGTTTCAGGCTCTCTGTTTCAGCCCGTCTGTTTCAGCCCCTCTGTTTAAGCCCCTCTCTTTCTCGCCCTCTGTTTCTCGCCCGCAGTTTCAGCCCCTCTGTTTCTCGCCCTCTGTTTCAGCCCCTCTGTTTCAGTCCCTCTGATTCAGCCCCTCTGAATCGGCCCCTCTGTTTCTCGCCCTCTGTTTCAGACCCTCTGTTTCAGCCCCTCTGTTTCAGCCCCTCTGTTTCAGCCCCTCTGTTTCTCGCCCTCTGTTTCAGCACCTCTGTTTCTCGCCCTCTGTTTCAGCCCCTCTGTTTCAGCCCCTCTGTTTCTCGCCCTCTGTTTCTCGCCCTCTGTTTCAGCCCCTCTGTTTCTCGCCCTCTGTTTCAGCCCCGCTGATTCAGCCCCTCTGTTTCAGTCCCTCCGTTTCAGCCCCTCTGTTTCAGTCCCTCTGTTTCTCGCCCTCTGTTTCAGCCCCTCTGTTTCTCGCCCTCTGTTTCAGCCCCTCTGTTTCTCGCCCTCTGTTTCAGGCCCTCTGTTTCAGCCCCTCTGTTTCAGCCCCTCTGTATCTCGCCCTCTGTTTCAGCCACTCTGATTCAGCCCCTCTGTTTCAGCCCCTCTGTTTCTCGCCCTCTGTTACAGCCCCTCTGTTTCAGCCCCTCTGTTTCAGCCCCTCTGTTTCATCCCCTCTGTTTCAGCACCTCTGTTTCTCGCCCTCTGTTTCTCACCCTCTGTTTCTCGCCCTCTGTTTCAGCCCCTCTGTTTCTCGCCCTCTGTTTCTCGCCCTCTGTTTCAGCCCCTCTGTTTCTCGCCCTCTGTTTCAGCCCCGCTGATTCAGCCCCTCTGTTTCAGTCCCTCCATTTCAGCCCCTCTGTTTCAGTCCCTCTGTTTCTCGCCCTCTGTTTCAGCCCCTCTGTTTCTCGCCCTCTGTTTCAGCCCCTCTGTTTCTCGCCCTCTGTTTCAGGCCCTCTGATTCAGCCCCTCTGTTTCAGCCCCTCTGTTTCTCGCCCTCTGTTACAGCCCCTCTGTTTCAGCCCCTCTGTTTCAGCCCCTCTGTTTCATCCCCTCTGTTTCAGCACCTCTGTTTCTCGCCCTCTGTTTCTCACCCTCTGTTTCTCGCCCTCTGTTTCAGCCCCTCTGTTTTTCGCCCGCTGTTTCAGCCCCTCTGTTTCTCGCCCTCTGTTTCAGCCCCTCTGTTTCAGCCCCTCTGATTCAGCCCCTCTGATTCAGCCCCTCAGTTTCTCGCCTTCAGTTTCTCACCCTCTGTTTCAGCCCCTCTGTTTCAGCCCCTCTGTTACAGCCCCTCTGTTTCTCGCCCACTGTTTCAGCCCCTCTGTTTCTCGGCCTCTGTTTCAGCCCCTCTGTTTCAGCCCCTCTGTTTCAGCCCCTCTGTTTCTCGCCCTCTGTTTCAGCCCCTCTGTTTCTCGCCCTCTGTTTCAGCCCCTCTGTTTCTCGCACTCTGTTTCAGCCCCTCTGTTTCAGCCCCTCTGTTACTCGCCCTCTGTTTCAGCCCCTCTGTTTCTCGCCCTCTGTTTCAGCCCCTCTGTTTCAGCCCCTCTGTTTCTTGCCCTCTGTTTCTGCCCCTCTGTTTCTCGCATTCTGTTTCAGCCCCGCTAATTCAGCCCCTCTGTTTGAGCCCCTCTTAATCAGCCCCTCGGATTCAGCCCCTCTATTTCAGGCCCTCTGTTTCAGCCCCTCTGTTTCAGCCCCTCTGTTTCTCGCCCTCTGTTTCAGCCCCTCTGTTTCTCGCCCTCTGTTTCAGCCCCGCTGATTCAGCCCCTCTGTTTGAGCCCCTCTTAATCAGCCCCACGGATTCAGGCCCTCTGTTTCAGCCCGTCTGTTTCAGCCCCTCTGTTTCAGCCCCTCTGTTTCTCGCCCTCTGTTTCAGCCCCTCTGTTTCTCGCCCTCTGTTTCAGCCCCGCTGATTCAGCCCCTCTGTTTCAGCCCCTCTGAATCAGCCCCTCTGATTCAGCCCCTCTGTTTCAGCCCCTCTGTTTCTCGCCCTCTGTTTCAGCCCCTCTGTTTCAGCCCCTCTGATTCAGCCCCTCTGATACAGCCCCTCAGTTTCTCGCCCTCTGTTTCAGCCCCTCTGTTTCAGCCCCTCTGATTCTCACCCTCTCTTTCAGCCCCTCTGTTTGTCGCCCCCTGTTTCAGCCCCTCTGTTTCTCGGCCTCTGTTTCAGCCCCTCTGTTTCAGCCCCTCTGTTTCAGCCCCTCTGTTTCTCGCCCTCTGTTTCAGCCCCTCTGTTTCTCGCACTCTGTTTCAGCCCCCCTGTTTCTCGCCCTCTGTTTCAGCCCCTCTGTCTCAGCCCCTCTGTTTCAGCCCCTCTGTTTCTCGCCCTCTGTTTCAGCCCCTCTGTTTCTCGCCCTCTGTTTCAGCCCCTCTGTTTCTCGCCCTCTGTTTCAGCCCCTCTGATTCAGCCCCGCTGTTTCAGCCCCTCTGATTCAGCCCCTCTGTTTCAGCCCCTCTGTTTCTCGCCCTCTGTTTCAGCCCCTCTGTTTCTCGCCCTCTGTTTCAGCTCCTCTGTTTCTCCCCCTCTGTTTCAGCCCCTCTGTTTCAGCCCCTCTGTTTCTCGCCCTCTGTTTCAGCCCCGCTGATTCAGCACCTCTGTTTCTCGCCCTCTGTTTCTGCCCCTCTGTTTCTCGCCCTCTGTTTCAGCCCCTCTGTTTCTCGTCCTCTGTTTCTGCCCCGCTGATTCAGCCACTCTGTTTCATCCACTCAGAATCAGCCGCTCTGATTCAGCCCTTCTGTTTCAGCCCCTCTTTTCCAGCCCCTCTGTTTCTCGCCCTCTGTTTCAGCCCCTCTGTTTCTCGCCCTCTGTTTCAGCCCCTCTGTTTCTCGCCCTCTGTTTCAGCCCCTCTGTTTCTCGCACTCTGTTTCAGCCCCTCTGTTTCAGCCCCTCTGTTTCTCGCCCTCTGTTTCAGCCCCTCTGTTTCTCACCCTCTGTTTCAGCCCCTCTGTTTGTCGCCCTCTGTTTCAGCCCCTCTGTTTCTCGGCCTCTGTTTAAGCCCCTCTGTTTCAGCCCCTCTGTTTCAGCCCCTCTGTTTCTCGCCCTCTGTTTCAGCCCCTCTGTTTCTCGCACTCTGTTTCAGCCCCTCTGTTTCTCGCCCTCTGTTTCAGCCCCTCTGTTTCAGCCCCTCTGTCTCAGCCCCTCTGTTTCAGCCCCTCTGTTTCTCGCCCTCTGTTTCAGCCACTCTGTTTCTCGCCCTCTGTTTCAGACCCTCTGATTCAGCCCCGCTGTTTCAGCCCCTCTGATTCAGACCCTCTGTTTCAGCCCCTCTGTTTCAGCCCCGCTGTTTCAGCCCCTCTGTTTCAACCACTCTGTTTCTCGCCCTCTGTTTCTCACCCTCTGTTTCTCGCCCTCTGTTTCAGCCCCTTGTTTTTCGCCCTCTGTTTAAGCCCCTCTGTTTCTGGCCCTCTGTTTCAGGCTCTCTGTTTCAGCCCGTCTGTTTCAGCCCCTCTGTTTAAGCCCCTCTCTTTCTCGCCCTCTGTTTCTCGCCCGCAGTTTCAGCCCCTCTGTTTCTCGCCCTCTGTTTCAGCCCCTCTGTTTCAGTCCCTCTGATTCAGCCCCTCTGAATCGGCCCCTCTGTTTCTCGCCCTCTGTTTCAGACCCTCTGTTTCAGCCCCTCTGTTTCAGCCCCTCTGTTTCAGCCCCTCTGTTTCTCGCCCTCTGTTTCAGCACCTCTGTTTCTCGCCCTCTGTTTCAGCCCCTCTGTTTCAGCCCCTCTGTTTCTCGCCCTCTGTTTCTCGCCCTCTGTTTCAGCCCCTCTGTTTCTCGCCCTCTGTTTCAGCCCCGCTGATTCAGCCCCTCTGTTTCAGTCCCTCCGTTTCAGCCCCTCTGTTTCAGTCCCTCTGTTTCTCGCCCTCTGTTTCAGCCCCTCTGTTTCTCGCCCTCTGTTTCAGCCCCTCTGTTTCTCGCCCTCTGTTTCAGGCCCTCTGTTTCAGCCCCTCTGTTTCAGCCCCTCTGTATCTCGCCCTCTGTTTCAGCCACTCTGATTCAGCCCCTCTGTTTCAGCCCCTCTGTTTCTCGCCCTCTGTTACAGCCCCTCTGTTTCAGCCCCTCTGTTTCAGCCCCTCTGTTTCATCCCCTCTGTTTCAGCACCTCTGTTTCTCGCCCTCTGTTTCTCACCCTCTGTTTCTCGCCCTCTGTTTCAGCCCCTCTGTTTTTCGCCCGCTGTTTCAGCCCCTCTGTTTCTCGCCCTCTGTTTCAGCCCCTCTGTTTCAGCCCCTCTGATTCAGCCCCTCTGATTCAGCCCCTCAGTTTCTCGCCTTCAGTTTCTCACCCTCTGTTTCAGCCCCTCTGTTTCAGCCCCTCTGTTACAGCCCCTCTGTTTCTCGCCCTCTGTTTCAGCCCCTCTGTTTCTCGGCCTCTGTTTCAGCCCCTCTGTTTCAGCCCCTCTGTTTCAGCCCCTCTGTTTCTATCCCTCTGTTTCAGCCCCTCTGTTTCTCGCCCTCTGTTTCAGCCCCTCTGTTTCTCGCACTCTGTTTCAGCCCCTCTGTTTCAGCCCCTCTGTTTCTCGCCCTCTGTTTCAGCCCCTCTGTTTCTCGCCCTCTGTTTCAGCCCCTCTGTTTCAGCCCCTCTGTTTCTTGCCCTCTGTTTCTGCCCCTCTGTTTCTCGCATTCTGTTTCAGCCCCGCTAATTCAGCCCCTCTGTTTGAGCCCCTCTTAATCAGCCCCTCGGATTCAGCCCCTCTATTTCAGGCCCTCTGTTTCAGCCCCTCTGTTTCAGCCCCTCTGTTTCAGCCCCTCTGTTTCTCGCCCTCTGTTTCAGCCCCGCTGATTCAGCACCTCTGTTTCTCGCCCTCTGTTTCTGCCCCTCTGTTTCTCGCCCTCTGTTTCAGCCCCTCTGTTTCTCGTCCTCTGTTTCTGCCCCGCTGATTCAGCCACTCTGTTTCATCCACTCAGAATCAGCCGCTCTGATTCAGCCCTTCTGTTTCAGCCCCTCTTTTCCAGCCCCTCTGTTTCTCGCCCTCTGTTTCAGCCCCTCTGTTTCTCGCCCTCTGTTTCAGCCCCTCTGTTTCTCGCCCTCTGTTTCAGCCCCTCTGTTTCTCGCACTCTGTTTCAGCCCCTCTGTTTCAGCCCCTCTGTTTCTCGCCCTCTGTTTCAGCCCCTCTGTTTCTCACCCTCTGTTTCAGCCCCTCTGTTTGTCGCCCTCTGTTTCAGCCCCTCTGTTTCTCGGCCTCTGTTTAAGCCCCTCTGTTTCAGCCCCTCTGTTTCAGCCCCTCTGTTTCTCGCCCTCTGTTTCAGCCCCTCTGTTTCTCGCACTCTGTTTCAGCCCCTCTGTTTCTCGCCCTCTGTTTCAGCCCCTCTGTTTCAGCCCCTCTGTCTCAGCCCCTCTGTTTCAGCCCCTCTGTTTCTCGCCCTCTGTTTCAGCCACTCTGTTTCTCGCCCTCTGTTTCAGACCCTCTGATTCAGCCCCGCTGTTTCAGCCCCTCTGATTCAGACCCTCTGTTTCAGCCCCTCTGTTTCAGCCCCGCTGTTTCAGCCCCTCTGTTTCAACCACTCTGTTTCTCGCCCTCTGTTTCTCACCCTCTGTTTCTCGCCCTCTGTTTCAGCCCCTTGTTTTTCGCCCTCTGTTTAAGCCCCTCTGTTTCTGGCCCTCTGTTTCAGGCTCTCTGTTTCAGCCCGTCTGTTTCAGCCCCTCTGTTTAAGCCCCTCTCTTTCTCGCCCTCTGTTTCTCGCCCGCAGTTTCAGCCCCTCTGTTTCTCGCCCTCTGTTTCAGCCCCTCTGTTTCAGTCCCTCTGATTCAGCCCCTCTGAATCGGCCCCTCTGTTTCTCGCCCTCTGTTTCAGACCCTCTGTTTCAGCCCCTCTGTTTCAGCCCCTCTGTTTCAGCCCCTCTGTTTCTCGCCCTCTGTTTCAGCACCTCTGTTTCTCGCCCTCTGTTTCAGCCCCTCTGTTTCAGCCCCTCTGTTTCTCGCCCTCTGTTTCTCGCCCTCTGTTTCAGCCCCTCTGTTTCTCGCCCTCTGTTTCAGCCCCGCTGATTCAGCCCCTCTGTTTCAGTCCCTCCGTTTCAGCCCCTCTGTTTCAGTCCCTCTGTTTCTCGCCCTCTGTTTCAGCCCCTCTGTTTCTCGCCCTCTGTTTCAGCCCCTCTGTTTCTCGCCCTCTGTTTCAGGCCCTCTGTTTCAGCCCCTCTGTTTCAGCCCCTCTGTATCTCGCCCTCTGTTTCAGCCACTCTGATTCAGCCCCTCTGTTTCAGCCCCTCTGTTTCTCGCCCTCTGTTACAGCCCCTCTGTTTCAGCCCCTCTGTTTCAGCCCCTCTGTTTCATCCCCTCTGTTTCAGCACCTCTGTTTCTCGCCCTCTGTTTCTCACCCTCTGTTTCTCGCCCTCTGTTTCAGCCCCTCTGTTTTTCGCCCGCTGTTTCAGCCCCTCTGTTTCTCGCCCTCTGTTTCAGCCCCTCTGTTTCAGCCCCTCTGATTCAGCCCCTCTGATTCAGCCCCTCAGTTTCTCGCCTTCAGTTTCTCACCCTCTGTTTCAGCCCCTCTGTTTCAGCCCCTCTGTTACAGCCCCTCTGTTTCTCGCCCTCTGTTTCAGCCCCTCTGTTTCTCGGCCTCTGTTTCAGCCCCTCTGTTTCAGCCCCTCTGTTTCAGCCCCTCTGTTTCTATCCCTCTGTTTCAGCCCCTCTGTTTCTCGCCCTCTGTTTCAGCCCCTCTGTTTCTCGCACTCTGTTTCAGCCCCTCTGTTTCAGCCCCTCTGTTTCTCGCCCTCTGTTTCAGCCCCTCTGTTTCTCGCCCTCTGTTTCAGCCCCTCTGTTTCAGCCCCTCTGTTTCTTGCCCTCTGTTTCTGCCCCTCTGTTTCTCGCATTCTGTTTCAGCCCCGCTAATTCAGCCCCTCTGTTTGAGCCCCTCTTAATCAGCCCCTCGGATTCAGCCCCTCTATTTCAGGCCCTCTGTTTCAGCCCCTCTGTTTCAGCCCCTCTGTTTCTCGCCCTCTGTTTCAGCCCCTCTGTTTCTCGCCCTCTGTTTCAGCCCCGCTGATTCAGCCCCTCTGTTTGAGCCCCTCTTAATCAGCCCCACGGATTCAGGCCCTCTGTTTCAGCCCGTCTGTTTCAGCCCCTCTGTTTCAGCCCCTCTGTTTCTCGCCCTCTGTTTCAGCCCCTCTGTTTCTCGCCCTCTGTTTCAGCCCCGCTGATTCAGCCCCTCTGTTTCAGCCCCTCTGAATCAGCCCCTCTGATTCAGCCCCTCTGTTTCAGCCCCTCTGTTTCTCGCCCTCTGTTTCAGCCCCTCTGTTTCAGCCCCTCTGTTTATCGCCCTCTGTTTCAGCCCCTCTGTTTCTCGCCCTCTGTTTCAGCCCCTCTGTTTCAGCCCCTCTGATTCAGCCCCTCTGATACAGCCCCTCAGTTTCTCGCCCTCTGTTTCAGCCCCTCTGTTTCAGCCCCTCTGATTCTCACCCTCTCTTTCAGCCCCTCTGTTTGTCGCCCTCTGTTTCAGCCCCTCTGTTTCTCGGCCTCTGTTTCAGCCCCTCTGTTTCAGCCCCTCTGTTTCAGCCCCTCTGTTTCTCGCCCTCTGTTTCAGCCCCTCTGTTTCTCGCACTCTGTTTCAGCCCCCCTGTTTCTCGCCCTCTGTTTCAGCCCCTCTGTTTCAGCCCCTCTGTCTCAGCCCCTCTGTTTCAGCCCCTCTGTTTCTCGCCCTCTGTTTCAGCCCCTCGGTTTCTCGCCCTCTGTTTCAGCCCCTCTGTTTCTCGCCCTCTGTTTCAGCCCCTCTGATTCAGCCCCGCTGTTTCAGCCCCTCTGATTCAGCCCCTCTGTTTCAGCCCCTCTGTTTCTCGCCCTCTGTTTCAGCCCCTCTGTTTCTCGCCCTCTGTTTCAGCCCCTCTGTTTCTCCCCCTCTGTTTCAGCCCCTCTGTTTCAGCCCCTCTGTTTCTCGCCCTCTGTTTCAGCCCCGCTGATTCAGCCCCTCTGTTTCTCGCCCTCTGTTTCTGCCCCTCTGTTTCTCGCCCTCTGTTTCAGCCCCTCTGTTTCTCGTCCTCTGTTTCTGCCCCGCTGATTCAGCCACTCTGTTTCATCCACTCAGAATCAGCCGCTCTGATTCAGCCCCTCTGTTTCAGCCCCTCTGTTCCAGCCCCTCTGTTTCTCGCCCTCTGTTTCAGCCCCTCTGTTTCTCGCCCTCTGTTTCAGCCCCTCTGTTTCTCGCCCTCTGTTTCAGCCCCTCTGTTTCTCGCACTCTGTTTCAGCCCCTCTGTTTCAGCCCCTCTGTTTCTCGCCCTCTGTTTCAGCCCCTCTGTTTCTCGGCTTCTGTTTCAGCCACTCTGTTTCATCCCCTCTGTTTCAGACACTCTGTTTGTCGCCCTCTGTTTCAGCCCCTCTGTTTCTCGCCCTCTGTTTCAGCCCCTCTGTTTCTCGCCCTCTGTTTCTGCCCCTCTGTTTCTCGCCCTCTGTTTCAGCCCCTCTGTTTCTCGTCCTCTGTTTCTGCCCCGCTGATTCAGCCACTCTGTTTCATCCACTCAGAATCAGCCGCTCTGATTCAGCCCTTCTGTTTCAGCCCCTCTTTTCCAGCCCCTCTGTTTCTCGCCCTCTGTTTCTGCCCCTCTGTTTCTCGCCCTCTGTTTCAGCCCCTCTGTTTCTCGCCCACTGTTTCAGCCCCTCTGTTTCTCGCACTCTGTTTCAGCCCCACTGTTTCAGCCCCTCTGTTTTTCGCCCTCTGTTTCAGCCCCTCTGTTTCTCACCCTCTGTTTCAGCTCCTCTGTTTGTCGCCCTCTGTTTCAGCCCCTCTGTTTCTCGGCCTCTGTTTAAGCCCCTCTGTTTCAGCCCCTCTGTTTCAGCCCCTCTGTTTCTCGCCCTCTGTTTCAGCCCCTCTGTTTCTCGCACTCTGTTTCAGCCCCTCTGTTTCTCGCCCTCTGTTTCAGCCCCTCTGTTTCAGCCCCTCTGTCTCAGCCCCTCTGTTTCAGCCCCTCTGTTTCTCGCCCTCTGTTTCAGCCACTCTGTTTCTCGCCCTCTGTTTCAGACCCTCTGATTCAGCCCCGCTGTTTCAGCCCCTCTGATTCAGACCCTCTGTTTCAGCCCCTCTGTTTCAGCCCCTCTGTTTCAGCCCCTCTGTTTCAACCACTCTGTTTCTCGCCCTCTGTTTCTCACCCTCTGTTTCTCGCCCTCTGTTTCAGCCCCTCTGTTTTTCGCCCTCTGTTTAAGCCCCTCTGTTTCTGGCCCTCTGTTTCAGGCTCTCTGTTTCAGCCCGTCTGTTTCAGCCCCTCTGTTTAAGCCCCTCTCTTTCTCGCCCGCTGTTTCTCGCCCGCAGTTTCAGCCCCTCTGTTTCTCGCCCTCTGTTTCAGCCCCTCTGTTTCAGTCCCTCTGATTCAGCCCCTCTGAATCAGCCCCTCTATTTCTCGCCCTCTGTTTCAGACCCTCTGTTTCAGCCCCTCTGTTTCAGCCCCTCTGTTTCAGCCCCTCTGTTTCTCGCCCTCTGTTTCAGCACCTCTGTTTCTCGCCCTCTGTTTCAGCCCCTCTGTTTCAGCCCCTCTGTTTCTCGCCCTCTGTTTCTCGCCCTCTGTTTCAGCCCCTCTGTTTCTCGCCCTCTGTTTCAGCCCCGCTGATTCAGCCCCTCTGTTTCAGTCCCTCCGTTTCAGCCCCTCTGTTTCAGTCCCTCTGTTTCTCGCCCTCTGTTTCAGCCCCTCTGTTTCTCGCCCTCTGTTTCAGCCCCTCTGTTTCTCGCCCTCTGTTTCAGGCCCTCTGTTTCAGCCCCTCTGTTTCAGCCCCTCTGTATCTCGCCCTCTGTTTCAGCCACTCTGATTCAGCCCCTCTGTTTCAGCCCCTCTGTTTCTCGCCCTCTGTTACAGCCCCTCTGTTTCAGCCCCTCTGTTTCAGCCCCTCTGTTTCATCCCCTCTGTTTCAGCACCTCTGTTTCTCGCCCTCTGTTTCTCACCCTCTGTTTCTCGCCCTCTGTTTCAGCCCCTCTGTTTTTCGCCCGCTGTTTCAGCCCCTCTGTTTCTCGCCCTCTGTTTCAGCCCCTCTGTTTCAGCCCCTCTGATTCAGCCCCTCTGATTCAGCCCCTCAGTTTCTCGCCTTCAGTTTCTCACCCTCTGTTTCAGCCCCTCTGTTTCAGCCCCTCTGTTACAGCCCCTCTGTTTCTCGCCCTCTGTTTCAGCCCCTCTGTTTCTCGGCCTCTGTTTCAGCCCCTCTGTTTCAGCCCCTCTGTTTCAGCCCCTCTGTTTCTCGCCCTCTGTTTCAGCCCCTCTGTTTCTCGCCCTCTGTTTCAGCCCCTCTGTTTCTCGCACTCTGTTTCAGCCCCTCTGTTTCAGCCCCTCTGTTTCTCGCCCTCTGTTTCAGCCCCTCTGTTTCTCGCCCTCTGTTTCAGCCCCTCTGTTTCAGCCCCTCTGTTTCTTGCCCTCTGTTTCTGCCCCTCTGTTTCTCGCATTCTGTTTCAGCCCCGCTAATTCAGCCCCTCTGTTTGAGCCCCTCTTAATCAGCCCCTCGGATTCAGCCCCTCTATTTCAGGCCCTCTGTTTCAGCCCCTCTGTTTCAGCCCCTCTGTTTCTCGCCCTCTGTTTCAGCCCCTCTGTTTCTCGCCCTCTGTTTCAGCCCCGCTGATTCAGCCCCTCTGTTTGAGCCCCTCTTAATCAGCCCCACGGATTCAGGCCCTCTGTTTCAGCCCCTCTGTTTCAGCCCCTCTGTTTCAGCCCCTCTGTTTCTCGCCCTCTGTTTCAGCCCCTCTGTTTCTCGCCCTCTGTTTCAGCCCCGCTGATTCAGCCCCTCTGTTTCAGCCCCTCTGAATCAGCCCCTCTGATTCAGCCCCTCTGTTTCAGCCCCTCTGTTTCTCGCCCTCTGTTTCAGCCCCTCTGTTTCTCGCCCTCTGTTTCAGCCCCTCTGTTTCAGCCCCTCTGTTTATCGCCCTCTGTTTCAGCCCCACTGTTTCTCGCCCTCTGTTTCAGCCCCTCTGTTTCAGCCCCTCTGATTCAGCCCCTCTGATACAGCCCCTCAGTTTCTCGCCCTCTGTTTCAGCCCCTCTGTTTCAGCCCCTCTGATTCTCACCCTCTCTTTCAGCCCCTCTGTTTGTCGCCCTCTGTTTCAGCCCCTCTGTTTCTCGGCCTCTGTTTCAGCCCCTCTGATTCAGCCCCTCTGTTTCAGCCCCTCTGTTTCTCGCCCTCTGTTTCAGCCCCTCTGTTTCTCGCACTCTGTTTCAGCCCCCCTGTTTCTCGCCCTCTGTTTCAGCCCCTCTGTTTCAGCCCCTCTGTCTCAGCCCCTCTGTTTCAGCCCCTCTGTTTCTCGCCCTCTGTTTCAGCCCCTCGGTTTCTCGCCCTCTGTTTCAGCCCCTCTGTTTCTCGCCCTCTGTTTCAGCCCCTCTGATTCAGCCCCGCTGTTTCAGCCCCTCTGATTCAGCCCCTCTGTTTCAGCCCCTCTGTTTCTCGCCCTCTGTTTCAGCCCCTCTGTTTCTCGCCCTCTGTTTCAGCCCCTCTGTTTCTCCCCCTCTGTTTCAGCCCCTCTGTTTCTCGCCCTCTGTTTCAGCCCCGCTGATTCAGCCCCTCTGTTTCTCGCCCTCTGTTTCTGCCCCTCTGTTTCTCGCCCTCGGTTTCAGCCCCTCTGTTTCTCGTCCTCTGTTTCTGCCCCGCTGATTCAGCCACTCTGTTTCATCCACTCAGAATCAGCCGCTCTGATTCAGCCCCTCTGTTTCAGCCCCTCTGTTCCAGCCCCTCTGTTTCTCGCCCTCTGTTTCAGCCCCTCTGTTTCTCGCCCTCTGTTTCAGCCCCTCTGTTTCTCGCCCTCTGTTTCAGCCCCTCTGTTTCTCGCACTCTGTTTCAGCCCCTCTGTTTCAGCCCCTCTGTTTCTCGCCCTCTGTTTCAGCCCCTCTGTTTCTCGGCTTCTGTTTCAGCCCCTCTGTTTCTCGGCTTCTGTTTCAGACACTCTGTTTGTCGCCCTCTGTTTCAGCCCCTCTGTTTCTCGCCCTCTGTTTCAGCCCCTCTGTTTCTCGCCCTCTGTTTCAGCCCCTCTGTTTCAGCCCCTCTGTTTCAGCCCCTCTGTTTCAGCCCCTCTGTTTCTCGCCCTCTGTTTCAGCCCCTCTGTTTCTCGCCCTCTGTTTCAGCCCCTCTGTTTAACCCCTTCTGTTTCTCGCCCTCTGTTTCAGCCCCTCTGTTTCTCGCCCTCTGTTTCAGCCCCTCTGAATCAGCCCCTCTGTTTCAGCCCCTCTGTTTCAGCCCCTCTGTTTCAGCCCCCTGTTTCTCGCCCTCTGTTTCAGCCACTCTGTTTCTCGCACTCTGTTTCAGCCCCGCTGATTCAGACCCCCTGTTTCAGCCTCTCAGAATCAGCCCCTCTGCTTCAGCACCTCTGTTTCAGTCCCTCTGTTTCTCGCCCTCTGTTTCAGCCCCTCTGTTTCTCGCCCTCTGTTTCAGCCCCTCTGTTTCTCGCCCTCTGTTTCAGCCCCTCTGTTTCAGCCCCAATGTTTCTCGCCCTCTGTTTCAGCCCCTCTGTTTATCGCCCTCTGTTTCAGCCCCTCTGTTTCACGCCCTCTGTTTCAGCAAATCTGATTCAGCCCCTCTGTTTCAGCCCCACTGTTTCTCGCCCTCTGTTTGAGCGCCTCTGATTCAGCCCCTTTGTTTCAGCCCCTCTGATTCAACCCTTCTGATTCAGCCCATCTGATTCAGCCCCTCTATTTCTCGCCCTCTGTTTCAGCCCCTCTGTTTCAGCCCCTCTGTTTCTCACCCTCTGTTTCTCGAACGCTGTTTCAGCCCCTCTGTTTCTCGCCCTCTGTTTCAGCCCCTCTGTTTCAGCCCCTCTGATTCAGCCCCTCTGATTCAGCCCCTCAGATTCTCGCCGTCTGTTTCAGCCCCTCTGTTTCAGCCCCTCTGTTTCAGCCCCTCTGTTTCAGCCCCTCTGTTTCTCACCCTCTGTTTCAGCCCCTCTGTTTCTCGCCCTCTGTTTCAGCCCCTCTGTTTCTCGCCCTCTGTTTCAGCCCCTCTGTTTCAGCCCCTCTGTTTCTTGCCCTCTGTTTCTGCCCCTCTGTTTCTCGCCCTCTGTTTCAGCCCCGCTGATTCAGCCCCTCTGTTTCAGCCCCTCTTAATCAGCCCCTCTGATTCAGCCCCTCTGTTTCAGCCCCTCTGTTTCAGCCCCTCTGTTTCAGCCCCTCTGTTTCTCGCCCTCTGTTTCAGCCCCTCTGTTTCTCGCCCTCTGTTTCAGCCCCTCTGTTTCAGCCCCTCTGTTTCTCGCCCTCTGTTTCAGCCCCTCTGTTTCTCGCCGTCTGTTTCAGCCCCTCTGTTTCTCACCCTCTGTTTCAGCCCCGCTGATTCAGCCCCACTGTTTCAGCCCCTCTGAATCAGCCCCTCTGATTCAGCCCCTCTGTTTCAGCCCCTCTGTTTCTGCCCCTCTGTTTCAGCCCCTCTGTTTCTCGCCCTCTGTTTCAGCCCCTCTGTTTCTCGCCCTCTGTTTCAGCCCCTCTGTTTCAGCGCCTCTGTTTCTCGCCCACTGTTTGAGCCCCTCTGTTTCTCACCCTCTGTTTCAGCCCCTCTGTTTCTCCCCCTCTGTTTCAGCCCCTCTGTTTCAGCCCCTCTGTTTCTCGCCCTCTGTTTCAGCCCCGCTGATTCAGCCCCTCTGTTTCTCGCCCTCTGTTTCTGCCCCTCTGTTTCTCGCCCTCTGTTTCAGCCCCTCTGTTTCTCGTCCTCTGTTTCTGCCCCGCTGATTCAGCCCCTCTGTTTCATCCACTCAGAATCAGCCGCTCTGATTCAGCCCCTCTGTTTCAGCCCCTCTGTTCCAGCCCCTCTGTTTCTCGCCCTCTGTTTCAGCCCCTCTGTTTCTCGCCCTCTGTTTCAGCCCCTCTGTTTCTCGCCCTCTGTTTGAGCCCCTCTGATTCAGCCCCTCTGTTTCAGCCCCTCTGATTCAGCCCCTCTGATTCAGCCCCTCTGATTCAGCCCCTCTGTTTCTCGCCCTCTGTTTCAGCCCCTCTGTTTCAGCCCCTCTGTTTCAGCCCCTCTGTTTATCACCCTCTGTTTCAGCCCCTCTGATTCAGCGCCTCTGATTCAGCCCCTCTGATTCAGCCCCTCTGATTCAGCCCCTCTGTTTCAGCCCCTCTGTTTCAGCCCCTGTGTTTCAGCCCCTCTGTTTCTCGCCCTCCGTTTCCCGCCCCTCTGTTTCAGACCCTCTGTTTCACGCCCCGTGTTTCAGCCCCTCTGTTTCTCGCCCTCTGTTTCAGCCCCTCTGATTCAGCCCCTCTGAATCAGCCCCTCTGTTTCTCGCCCTCTGTTTCAGCCCCTCTGTTTCAGCCCCTGTGTTTCAGCCCCTCTGTTTCAGCCCCTCTGTTTCTCACCCTCTGTTTCAGCTCCTCTGTTTCTCGCCCTCTGTTTCAGCCCCTATGTTTCAGCCCCTCTGTTTCTCGCCCTCTGTTTTTGCCCCTCTGTTTCTCGCCCTCTGTTTCAGCCCCTCTGTTTCTCGCCCTCTGTTTCAGCCCCGCTGATTCAGCCCCTCTGTTTCAGCCCCTCAGAATCAGCCCCTCTAATTCAGCTCCTCTGTTTCACTCCATCTGTTTCTCGCCCTCTGTTTCAGCCCCTCTGTTTCTCGCCCTCTGTTTCAGCCCCTCTGTTTCAGCCCCTCTGTTTCTCGCCCTCTGTTTCAGCCCCTCTGTTTATCCCCCTCTGTTTCAGCCCCACTGTTTCTCGCCCTCTGTTTCAGCCACTCTGATTCAGCCCCTCTGTTTCAGCCCCTCTGTTTCTCGCACACTGTTTGAGCCCATCTGATTCAGCCCCTCTGTTTCAGCCCCTCTGATTCAGCCCCTCTGATTCAGCCACTCTGATGAAGCCCCTCTGCTTCTCGCCCTCTGTTTCAGCCCCTCTGTTTCAGCCCCTCTGTTTCAGCCCCTCTGTTTCTCGCCCTCTGTTTCTCGCCCGCTGTTTCAGCCCCTCTGTTTCTCGCCCTCTGTTTCAGCCCCTCTGTTTCAGTCCCTCTGATTCAGCCCCTCTGATTCAGCCCCCCAGTTTCTCGCCCTCTGTTTCAGCCCCTCTCTTTCAGCCCGTCTGTTTCAGCCCCTCGGTTTCTCGCCCTCTGTTTCAGCCCCTCTGTTTCTCGGCCTCTGTTTCAGCCACTCTGTTTCATCCCCTCTGTTTCAGACCCTCTGTTTCTCGCCCTCTGTTTCAGCCCCTCTGTTTCTCGCCCTCTGTTTCAGCCCCCCTGTTTCTCGCCCTCTGTTTCAGCCCCTCTGTTTCTGCCCCTCTGTTTCTGCCCCTCTGTTTCAGCCCCTCTGTTTCCCGCCCTCTGTTTCAGCCCCTCTGTTTCTCGCCCACTGTTTCAGCCCCTCTGTTTCAGCCCCTCTGTTTCTCGCCCTCTGTTTCTGCCCCTCTGTTTCTCGCCCTCTGTTTCAGGCTCTCTGTTTCAGCCCGTCTGTTTCAGCCCCTCTGTTTAACCCCTCTGTTTCTCGCCCTCTGTTTCTCGCCCGCTGTTTCAGCCCCTCTGTTTCTCGCCCTCTGTTTCAGCCCCTCTGTTTCAGCCCCTCTGATTCAGCCCCTCTGAATCAGCCCCTCTGTTTCTCGCCCTCTGTTTCAGCTCCTCTGTTTCTCGCCCTCTGTTTCAGCCCCTCTGTTTCAGCCTCTCTGTTTCTCGCCCTCTGTTTCTGCCCCTCTGTTTCTCGCCCTCTGTATCAGCCCCTCTGTTTCTCGCCCTCTGTTTCAGCCCCTCTGTTTCTGCCCCTCTGATTCAGCCCCTCTGATTCAGCCCCTCAGTTTCTCGCCCTCTGTTTCAGCCACTCTGTTTCAGCCCCTCTGTTTCTCGCCCTCTGTTTCAGCCCCGCTGATTCAGCCCCTCTGTTTCTCGCCCTCTGTTTCTGCCCCTCTGTTTCTCGCCCTCTGTTTCAGCCCCTCTGTTTCTCATCCTCTGTTTCTGCCCCGCTGATTCAGCCTCTCTGTTTCATCCACTCAGAATCAGCCGCTCTGATTCAGCCCCTCTGTTTCAGCCCCTCTGTTCCAGCCCCTCTGTTTCTCGCCCTCTGTTCCAGCCCCTCTGTTTCTCGCCCTCTGTTTCAGCCCCGCTGATTCAGCCCCTCTGTTTCTCGCCCTCTGTTTCTGCCCCTCTGTTTCTCGCCCTCTGTTTCAGCCCCTCTGTTTCTCATCCTCTGTTTCTGCCCCGCTGATTCAGCCTCTCTGTTTCATCCACTCAGAATCAGCCGCTCTGATTCAGCCCCTCTGTTTCAGCCCCTCTGTTCCAGCCCCTCTGTTTCTCGCCCTCTGTTTCAGCCCCTCTGTTTCAGCCCCTCTGATTCAGCCCCTCTGAATCAGCCCCTCTGTTTCTCGCCCTCTGTTTCAGCTCCTCTGTTTCTCGCCCTCTGTTTCAGCCCCTCTGTTTCAGCCTCTCTGTTTCTCGCCCTCTGTTTCTGCCCCTCTGTTTCTCGCCCTCTGTATCAGCCCCTCTGTTTCTCGCCCTCTGTTTCAGCCCCTCTGTTTCTGCCCCTCTGATTCAGCCCCTCTGATTCAGCCCCTCAGTTTCTCGCCCTCTGTTTCAGCCACTCTGTTTCAGCCCCTCTGTTTCTCGCCCTCTGTTTCAGCCCCGCTGATTCAGCCCCTCTGTTTCTCGCCCTCTGTTTCTGCCCCTCTGTTTCTCGCCCTCTGTTTCAGCCCCTCTGTTTCTCATCCTCTGTTTCTGCCCCGCTGATTCAGCCTCTCTGTTTCATCCACTCAGAATCAGCCGCTCTGATTCAGCCCCTCTGTTTCAGCCCCTCTGTTCCAGCCCCTCTGTTTCTCGCCCTCTGTTTCAGCCCCTCTGTTTCTCGCCCTCTGATTCAGCCCCTCTGTTTCAGCCCCTCTGATTCAGCCCCTCTGATTCAGCCCCTCTGATTCAGCCCCTCTGTTTCTCGCCCTCTGTTTCAGCCCCTCTGTTTCAGCCCCTCTGTTTCATCCCCTCTGTTTCTCACCCTCTGTTTCAGCCCCTCTGATTCAGCGCCTCTGATTCAGCCACTCTGATTCAGCCCCTCTGATTCAGCCCCTCTGTTTCAGCCCCTCTGTTTCAGCCCCTGTGTTTCAGCCCCTCTGTTTCTCACCCTCTGTTTCAGCCCCTCTGTTTCTCGCCCTCTGTTTCAGCCCCTCTGATTCAGCCCCTCTGAATCAGCCCCTCTGTTTATCGCCCTCTGTTTCAGCCCCTCTGTTTCAGCCCCTGTGTTTCAGCCCCTCTGTTTCAGCCCCTCTGTTTCTCACCCTCTGTTTCAGCTCCTCTGTTTCTCGCCCTCTGTTTCAGCGCCTCTGTTTCAGCCCCTCTGTTTCTCTCCCTCTGTTTTTGCCCCTCTGTTTCTCGCCCTCTGTTTCAGCCCCACTGTTTCTCGCCCTCTGTTTCAGCCCCGCTGATTCAGCCCCTCTGTTTCAGCCCCTCAGAATCAGCCCCTCTGATTCAGCTCCTCTGTTTCACTCCATCTGTTTCTCGCCCTCTGTTTCAGCCCCTCTGTTTCTCGCCCTCTGTTTCAGCCCCTCTGTTTCAGCCCCTCTGTTTCTCGCCCTCTGTTTCAGCCCCTCTGTTTATCGCCCTCTGTTTCAGCCCCACTGTTTCTCGCCCTCTGTTTCAGCCACTCTGATTCAGCCCCTCTGTTTCAGCCCCTCTGTTTCTCGCACACTGTTTGAGCCCATCTGATTCAGCCCCTCTGTTTCAGCCCCTCTGATTCAGCCCCTCTGATTCAGCCACTCTGATGAAGCCCCTCTGCTTCTCGCCCTCTGTTTCAGCCCCTCTGTTTCTCGCCCTCTGTTTCTCGCCCGCTGTTTCAGCCCCTCTGTTTCTCGCCCTTTGTTTCAGCCCCTCTGTTACAGCCCCTCTGATTCAGCCCCTCTGATTCAGCCCCTCAGTTTCTCGCCCTCTGTTTCAGCCCCTCTCTTTCAGCCCGTCTGTTTCAGCCCCTCGGTTTCTCGCCCTCTGTTTCAGCCCCTCTGTTTCTCGGCCTCTGTTTCAGCCACTCTGTTTCATCCCCTCTGTTTTAGACCCTCTGTTTCTCGCCCTCTGTTTCAGCCCCTCTGTTTCTCGCCCTCTGTTTCAGCCCCCCTGTTTCTCGCCCTCTGTTTCAGCCCCTCTGTTTCTGCCCCTCTGTTTCTGCCCCTCTGTTTCAGCCCCTCTGTTTCCCGCCCTCTGTTTCAGCCCCTCTGTTTCTCGCCCACTGTTTCAGCCCCTCTGTTTCAGCCCCTCTGTTTCTCGCCCTCTGTTTCTGCCCCTCTGTTTCTCGCCCTCTGTTTCAGGCTCTCTGTTTCAGCCCGTCTGTTTCAGCCCCTCTGTTTAACCCCTCTGTTTCTCGCCCTCTGTTTCTCGCCCGCTGTTTCAGCCCCTCTGTTTCTCGCCCTCTGTTTCAGCCCCTCTGTTTCAGCCCCTCTGATTCAGCCCCTCTGAATCAGCCCCTCTGTTTCTCGCCCTCTGTTTCAGCTCCTCTGTTTCTCGCCCTCTGTTTCAGCCCCTCTGTTTCAGCCTCTCTGTTTCTCGCCCTCTGTTTCTGCCCCTCTGTTTCTCGCCCTCTGTATCAGCCCCTCTGTTTCTCGCCCTCTGTTTCAGCCCCTCTGATTCAGCCCCTCTGAATCAGCCCCTCTGTTTATCGCCCTCTGTTTCAGCCCCTCTGTTTCAGCCCCTGTGTTTCAGCCCCTCTGTTTCAGCCCCTCTGTTTCTCACCCTCTGTTTCAGCTCCTCTGTTTCTCGCCCTCTGTTTCAGCGCCTCTGTTTCAGCCCCTCTGTTTCTCTCCCTCTGTTTTTGCCCCTCTGTTTCTCGCCCTCTGTTTCAGCCCCACTGTTTCTCGCCCTCTGTTTCAGCCCCGCTGATTCAGCCCCTCTGTTTCAGCCCCTCAGAATCAGCCCCTCTGATTCAGCTCCTCTGTTTCACTCCATCTGTTTCTCGCCCTCTGTTTCAGCCCCTCTGTTTCTCGCCCTCTGTTTCAGCCCCTCTGTTTCAGCCCCTCTGTTTCTCGCCCTCTGTTTCAGCCCCTCTGTTTATCGCCCTCTGTTTCAGCCCCACTGTTTCTCGCCCTCTGTTTCAGCCACTCTGATTCAGCCCCTCTGTTTCAGCCCCTCTGTTTCTCGCACACTGTTTGAGCCCATCTGATTCAGCCCCTCTGTTTCAGCCCCTCTGATTCAGCCCCTCTGATTCAGCCACTCTGATGAAGCCCCTCTGCTTCTCGCCCTCTGTTTCAGCCCCTCTGTTTCTCGCCCTCTGTTTCTCGCCCGCTGTTTCAGCCCCTCTGTTTCTCGCCCTTTGTTTCAGCCCCTCTGTTACAGCCCCTCTGATTCAGCCCCTCTGATTCAGCCCCTCAGTTTCTCGCCCTCTGTTTCAGCCCCTCTCTTTCAGCCCGTCTGTTTCAGCCCCTCGGTTTCTCGCCCTCTGTTTCAGCCCCTCTGTTTCTCGGCCTCTGTTTCAGCCACTCTGTTTCATCCCCTCTGTTTTAGACCCTCTGTTTCTCGCCCTCTGTTTCAGCCCCTCTGTTTCTCGCCCTCTGTTTCAGCCCCCCTGTTTCTCGCCCTCTGTTTCAGCCCCTCTGTTTCTGCCCCTCTGTTTCTGCCCCTCTGTTTCAGCCCCTCTGTTTCCCGCCCTCTGTTTCAGCCCCTCTGTTTCTCGCCCACTGTTTCAGCCCCTCTGTTTCAGCCCCTCTGTTTCTCGCCCTCTGTTTCTGCCCCTCTGTTTCTCGCCCTCTGTTTCAGGCTCTCTGTTTCAGCCCGTCTGTTTCAGCCCCTCTGTTTAACCCCTCTGTTTCTCGCCCTCTGTTTCTCGCCCGCTGTTTCAGCCCCTCTGTTTCTCGCCCTCTGTTTCAGCCCCTCTGTTTCAGCCCCTCTGATTCAGCCCCTCTGAATCAGCCCCTCTGTTTCTCGCCCTCTGTTTCAGCTCCTCTGTTTCTCGCCCTCTGTTTCAGCCCCTCTGTTTCAGCCTCTCTGTTTCTCGCCCTCTGTTTCTGCCCCTCTGTTTCTCGCCCTCTGTATCAGCCCCTCTGTTTCTCGCCCTCTGTTTCAGCCCCTCTGATTCAGCCCCTCTGAATCAGCCCCTCTGTTTATCGCCCTCTGTTTCAGCCCCTCTGTTTCAGCCCCTGTGTTTCAGCCCCTCTGTTTCAGCCCCTCTGTTTCTCACCCTCTGTTTCAGCTCCTCTGTTTCTCGCCCTCTGTTTCAGCGCCTCTGTTTCAGCCCCTCTGTTTCTCTCCCTCTGTTTTTGCCCCTCTGTTTCTCGCCCTCTGTTTCAGCCCCACTGTTTCTCGCCCTCTGTTTCAGCCCCGCTGATTCAGCCCCTCTGTTTCAGCCCCTCAGAATCAGCCCCTCTGATTCAGCTCCTCTGTTTCACTCCATCTGTTTCTCGCCCTCTGTTTCAGCCCCTCTGTTTCTCGCCCTCTGTTTCAGCCCCTCTGTTTCAGCCCCTCTGTTTCTCGCCCTCTGTTTCAGCCCCTCTGTTTATCGCCCTCTGTTTCAGCCCCACTGTTTCTCGCCCTCTGTTTCAGCCACTCTGATTCAGCCCCTCTGTTTCAGCCCCTCTGTTTCTCGCACACTGTTTGAGCCCATCTGATTCAGCCCCTCTGTTTCAGCCCCTCTGTTTCAGCCCCTCTGTTTCTCGCCCTCTGTTTCTCGCCCGCTGTTTCAGCCCCTCTGTTTCTCGCCCTTTGTTTCAGCCCCTCTGTTACAGCCCCTCTGATTCAGCCCCTCTGATTCAGCCCCTCAGTTTCTCGCCCTCTGTTTCAGCCCCTCTCTTTCAGCCCGTCTGTTTCAGCCCCTCGGTTTCTCGCCCTCTGTTTCAGCCCCTCTGTTTCTCGGCCTCTGTTTCAGCCACTCTGTTTCATCCCCTCTGTTTTAGACCCTCTGTTTCTCGCCCTCTGTTTCAGCCCCTCTGTTTCTCGCCCTCTGTTTCAGCCCCCCTGTTTCTCGCCCTCTGTTTCAGCCCCTCTGTTTCTGCCCCTCTGTTTCTGCCCCTCTGTTTCAGCCCCTCTGTTTCCCGCCCTCTGTTTCAGCCCCTCTGTTTCTCGCCCACTGTTTCAGCCCCTCTGTTTCAGCCCCTCTGTTTCTCGCCCTCTGTTTCTGCCCCTCTGTTTCTCGCCCTCTGTTTCAGGCTCTCTGTTTCAGCCCGTCTGTTTCAGCCCCTCTGTTTAACCCCTCTGTTTCTCGCCCTCTGTTTCTCGCCCGCTGTTTCAGCCCCTCTGTTTCTCGCCCTCTGTTTCAGCCCCTCTGTTTCAGCCCCTCTGATTCAGCCCCTCTGAATCAGCCCCTCTGTTTCTCGCCCTCTGTTTCAGCTCCTCTGTTTCTCGCCCTCTGTTTCAGCCCCTCTGTTTCAGCCTCTCTGTTTCTCGCCCTCTGTTTCTGCCCCTCTGTTTCTCGCCCTCTGTATCAGCCCCTCTGTTTCTCGCCCTCTGTTTCAGCCCCTCTGTTTCTGCCCCTCTGATTCAGCCCCTCTGATTCAGCCCCTCAGTTTCTCGCCCTCTGTTTCAGCCACTCTGTTTCAGCCCCTCTGTTTCTCGCCCTCTGTTTCAGCCCCGCTGATTCAGCCCCTCTGTTTCTCGCCCTCTGTTTCTGCCCCTCTGTTTCTCGCCCTCTGTTTCAGCCCCTCTGTTTCTCGTCCTCTGTTTCTGCCCCGCTGATTCAGCCTCTCTGTTTCATCCACTCAGAATCAGCCGCTCTGATTCAGCCCCTCTGTTTCAGCCCCTCTGTTCCAGCCCCTCTGTTTCTCGCCCTCTGTTTCAGCCCCTCTGTTTCTCGCCCTCTGTTTCAGCCCCTCTGTTTCTCGCCCTCTGTTTGAGCCCCTCTGATTCAGCCCCTCTGTTTCAGCCCCTCTGATTCAGCCCCTCTGATTCAGCCCCTCTGATTCAGCCCCTCTGTTTCTCGCCCTCTGTTTCAGCCCCTCTGTTTCAGCCCCTCTGTTTCATCCCCTCTGTTTCTCACCCTCTGTTTCAGCCCCTCTGATTCAGCGCCTCTGATTCAGCCACTCTGATTCAGCCCCTCTGATTCAGCCCCTCTGTTTCAGCCCCTCTGTTTCAGCCCCTGTGTTTCAGCCCCTCTGTTTCTCACCCTCTGTTTCAGCCCCTCTGTTTCTCGCCCTCTGTTTCAGCCCCTCTGATTCAGCCCCTCTGAATCAGCCCCTCTGTTTATCGCCCTCTGTTTCAGCCCCTCTGTTTCAGCCCCTGTGTTTCAGCCCCTCTGTTTCAGCCCCTCTGTTTCTCACCCTCTGTTTCAGCTCCTCTGTTTCTCGCCCTCTGTTTCAGCGCCTCTGTTTCAGCCCCTCTGTTTCTCTCCCTCTGTTTTTGCCCCTCTGTTTCTCGCCCTCTGTTTCAGCCCCACTGTTTCTCGCCCTCTGTTTCAGCCCCGCTGATTCAGCCCCTCTGTTTCAGCCCCTCAGAATCAGCCCCTCTGATTCAGCTCCTCTGTTTCACTCCATCTGTTTCTCGCCCTCTGTTTCAGCCCCTCTGTTTCTCGCCCTCTGTTTCAGCCCCTCTGTTTCAGCCCCTCTGTTTCTCGCCCTCTGTTTCAGCCCCTCTGTTTATCGCCCTCTGTTTCAGCCCCACTGTTTCTCGCCCTCTGTTTCAGCCACTCTGATTCAGCCCCTCTGTTTCAGCCCCTCTGTTTCTCGCACACTGTTTGAGCCCATCTGATTCAGCCCCTCTGTTTCAGCCCCTCTGATTCAGCCCCTCTGATTCAGCCACTCTGATGAAGCCCCTCTGCTTCTCGCCCTCTGTTTCAGCCCCTCTGTTTCTCGCCCTCTGTTTCTCGCCCGCTGTTTCAGCCCCTCTGTTTCTCGCCCTTTGTTTCAGCCCCTCTGTTACAGCCCCTCTGATTCAGCCCCTCTGATTCAGCCCCTCAGTTTCTCGCCCTCTGTTTCAGCCCCTCTCTTTCAGCCCGTCTGTTTCAGCCCCTCGGTTTCTCGCCCTCTGTTTCAGCCCCTCTGTTTCTCGGCCTCTGTTTCAGCCACTCTGTTTCATCCCCTCTGTTTTAGACCCTCTGTTTCTCGCCCTCTGTTTCAGCCCCTCTGTTTCTCGCCCTCTGTTTCAGCCCCTCTGTTTCTCGCCCTCTGTTTCAATCCCTCTGTTTCAGCCCCTCTGTTTCAGACCCTCTGTTGCAGCCCCTCTGTTTCTCGCCCTCTGTTTCAGCCCCTCTGTTTCTCGCCCTCTGTTTCAGCCCCTCTGTTTCAGCCCCTCTGTTTCTCGCCCTCTGTTTCTGCCCCTCTGTTTCTCGCCCTCTGTTTCAGGCTCTCTGTTTCAGCCCGTCTGTTTCAGCCCCTCTGTTTAAGCCCCTCTGTTTCTCGCCCTCTGTTTCTCGCCCGCTGTTTCAGCCCCTCTGTTTCTCGCCCTCTGTTTCAGCCCCTCTGGTTCAGCCCCTCTGATTCAGCCCCTCTGAATCAGCCCCACTGTTTCTCGCCCTCTGTTTCAGACCCTCTGTTTCAGCCCCACTGTTTCAGCCCCTCTGTTTCAGCCCCTCTGTTTCTCGCCCTCTATTTCAGCTCCTCTGTTTCTCGCCCTCTGTTTCAGCCCCTCTGTTTCAGCCCCTCTGTTTCTCGCCCTCTGTTTCTGCCCCTCTGTTTCTCGCCCTCTATTTCAGCCCCTCTGTTTCTCGCCCTCTGTTTCAGCCCCTCTGTTTCAGCCCCTCTGATTCAGCCCCTCTGATTCAGCCCCTCAGTTTCTCGCCCTCTGTTTCAGCCCCTCTGTTTCAGCCCCTCTGTTTCTCACCCTCTGTTTCAGCCCCTCTGTTTGTCGCCATCTGTTTCAGCCCCTCTGTTTCTCGGCCTCTGTTTCAGCCCCTCTGTTTCAGCCCCTCTGTTTCAGCCCCTCTGTTTCTCGCCCTCTGTTTCAGCCCCTCTGTTTCTCGCACTCTGTTTCAGCCCCTCTGTTTCTCGCCCTCTGTTTCAGCCCCTCTGTCTCAGCCCCTCTGTTTCAGCCCCTCTGTTTCTCGCCCTCTGTTTCAGCCCCTCTGTTTCTCGCCCTCTGTTTCAGCCCCTCTGATTCAGCCCCGCTGTTTCAGCCCCTCTGATTCAGCCCCTCTGTTTCAGCCCCTCTGTTTCAGCCCTCTGTTTCAGCCCCTCTGTTTCAACCACTCTGTTTCTCGCCCTCTGTTTCTCACCCTCTGTTTCTCGCCCTCTGTTTCAGCCCCTCTGTTTTTCGCCCTCTGTTTAAGCCCCTCTGTTTCTCGCCCTCTGTTTCAGGCTCTCTGTTTCAGCCCGTCTGTTTCAGCCCCTCTGTTTAAGCCCCTCTGTTTCTCGCCCTCTGTTTCTCGCCCGCTGTTTCAGCCCCTCTGTTTCTCGCCCTCTGTTTCAGCCCCTCTGTTTCAGCCCCTCTGATTCAGCCCCTCTGAATCAGCCCCTCTGTTTCTCGCCCTCTGTTTCAGACCCTCTGTTTCAGCCCCTCTGTTTCAGCCCCTCTGTTTCAGCCGCTCTGTTTCTCGCCCACTGTTTCAGCCCCTCTGTTTCTCGCCCTCTGTTTCAGCCCCTCTGTTTCTCCCCCTCTGTTTCAGCCCCTCTGTTTCAGCCCCTCTGTTTCTCGCCCTCTGTTTCAGCCCCGCTGATTCAGCCCCTCTGTTTCTCGCTCTCTGTTTCTGCCCCTCTGTTTCTCGCCCTCTGTTTCAGCCCCTCTGTTTCTCGTCCTCTGTTTCTGCCCCGCTTATTCAGCCCCTCTGTTTCATCCACTCAGAATCAGCCGCTCTGATTCAGCCCCTCTGTTTCAGCCCCTCTGTTCCAGCACCTCTGTTTCTCGCCCTCTGTTTCAGCCCCTCTGTTTCTCGCCCTCTGTTTCAGCCCCTCTGTTTCTCGCCCTCTGTTTGAGCCCCTCTGATTCAGCCCCTCTGTTTCAGCCCCTCTGATTCAGCCCCTCTGATTCAGCCCCTCTGATTCAGCCCCTCTGTTTCTCGCCCTCTGTTTCAGCCCCTCTGTTTCAGCCCCTCTGTTTCATCCCCTCTGTTTCAGCCCCTCTGTTTCTCGCCCTCTGTTTCAGCTCCTCTGTTTCTCGCCCTCTGTTTCAGCCCCTCTGTTTCAGCCCCTCTGTTTCTCGCCCTCTGTTTCTGCCCCTCTGTTTCTCGCCCTCTGTTTCAGCCCCTCTGTTTCTCGCCCTCTGTTTCAGCCCCTCTGTTTCAGCCCCTCTGATTCAGCCCCTCTGTTTCAACCCCTCAGTTTCTCGCCCTCTGTTTCAGCCCCTCTGTTTGAGCCCCTCTGTTTCTCACCCTCTGTTTCAGCCCCTCTGTTTGTCGCCCTCTGTTTCAGCCCCTCTGGTTCTCGCCCTCTGTTTCAGCCCCTCTGTTTCAGCCCCTCTGTTTCTCGCCCTCTGTTTCAGCCCCTCTGTTTCTCGCACTCTGTTTCAGCCCCTCTGTTTCTCGCCCTCTGTTTCAGCCCCTCTGTTTCAGCCCCTCTGTCTCAGCCCCTCTGTTTCAGCCCCTCTGTTTCTCGCCCTCTGTTTCAGCCCCTCTGTTTCTCGCCCTCTGTTTCAGCCCCTCTGATTCAGCCCCGCTGTTTCAGCCCCTCTGATTCAGCCCCTCTGTTTCAGCCCCTCTGTTTCAGCCCTCTGTTTCAGCCCCTCTGTTTCAACCACTCTGTTAATCGCCCTCTGTATCTCACCCTCTGTTTCTCGCCCTCTGTTTCAGCCCCTCTGTTTTTCGCCCTCTGTTTAAGCCCCTCTGTTTCTCGCCCTCTGTTTCAGGCTCTCTGTTTCAACCCGTCTGTTTCAGCCCCTCTGTTTAAGCCCCTCTGTTTCTCGCCCTCTGTTTCTCGCCCGCTGTTTCAGCCCCTCTGTTTCTCGCCCTCTGATTCAGCCCCTCTGATTCAGCCCCTCTGATTCAGCCCCTCTGTTTCAGCCCCTCTGTTTCAGCCCCTGTGTTTCAGCCCCTCTGTTTCTCACCCTCTGTTTCCCGCCCCTCTGTTTCAGACCCTCTGTTTCACGCCCCGTGTTTCAGCCCCTCTGTTTCTCGCCCTCTGTTTCAGCCCCTCTGATTCAGCCCCTCTGAATCAGCCCCTCTGTTTCTCGCCCTCTGTTTCAGCCCCTCTGTTTCAGCCCCTGTGTTTCAGCCCCTCTGTTTCAGCCCCTCTGTTTCTCACCCTCTGTTTCAGCTCCTCTGTTTCTCGCCCTCTGTTTCAGCCCCTATGTTTCAGCCCCTCTGTTTCTCGCCCTCTGTTTTTGCCCCTCTGTTTCTCGCCCTCTGTTTCAGCCCCTCTGTTTCTCGCCCTCTGTTTCAGCCCCGCTGATTCAGCCCCTCTGTTTCAGCCCCTCAGAATCAGCCCCTCTAATTCAGCTCCTCTGTTTCACTCCATCTGTTTCTCGCACTCTGTTTCAGCCCCTCTGTTTCTCGCCCTCTGTTTCAGCCCCTCTGTTTCAGCCCCTCTGTTTCTCGCCCTCTGTTTCACCCCCTCTGTTTATCCCCCTCTGTTTCAGCCCCACTGTTTCTCGCCCTCTGTTTCAGCCACTCTGATTCAGCCCCTCTGTTTCAGCCCCTCTGTTTCTCGCACACTGTTTGAGCCCATCTGATTCAGCCACTCTGATGAAGCCCCTCTGCTTCTCGCCCTCTGTTTCAGCCCCTCTGTTTCTCGCCCTCTGTTTCTCGCCCGCTGTTTCAGCCCCTCTGTTTCTCGCCCTCTGTTTCAGCACCTCTGTTTCAGCCCCTCTGATTCAGCCCCTCTGATTCAGCCCCTCAGTTTCTCGCCCTCTGTTTCAGCCCCTCTCTTTCAGCCCGTCTGTTTCAGCCCCTCGGTTTCTCGCCCTCTGTTTCAGCCCCTCTGTTTCTCGGCCTCTGTTTCAGCCACTCTGTTTCATCCCCTCTGTTTCAGACCCTCTGTTTCTCGCCCTCTGTTTCAGCCCCTCTGTTTCTCGCCCTCTGTTTCAGCCCCTCTGTTTCTCGCCCTCTGTTTCAATCCCTCTGTTTCAGCCCCACTGTTTCAGACCCTCTGTTGCAGCCCCTCTGTTTCTCGCCCTCTGTTTCAGCCCCTCTGTTTCTCGCCCTCTGTTTCAGCCCCTCTGTTTCAGCCCCTCTGTTTCTCGCCCTCTGTTTCTGCCCCTCTGTTTCTCGCCCTCTGTTTCAGGCTCTCTGTTTCAGCCCGTCTGTTTCAGCCCCTCTGTTTAAGCCCCTCTGTTTCTCGCCCTCTGTTTCTCGCCCGCTGTTTCAGCCCCTCTGTTTCTCGCCCTCTGTTTCAGCCCCTCTGGTTCAGCCCCTCTGATTCAGCCCCTCTGAATCAGCCCCACTGTTTCTCGCCCTCTGTTTCAGACCCTCTGTTTCAGCCCCACTGTTTCAGCCCCTCTGTTTCAGCCCCTCTGTTTCTCGCCCTCTATTTCAGCTCCTCTGTTTCTCGCCCTCTGTTTCAGCCCCTCTGTTTCAGCCCCTCTGTTTCTCGCCCTCTGTTTCTGCCCCTCTGTTTCTCGCCCTCTATTTCAGCCCCTCTGTTTCTCGCCCTCTGTTTCAGCCCCTCTGTTTCAGCCCCTCTGATTCAGCCCCTCTGATTCAGCCCCTCAGTTTCTCGCCCTCTGTTTCAGCCCCTCTGTTTCAGCCCCTCTGTTTCTCACCCTCTGTTTCAGCCCCTCTGTTTGTCGCCCTCTGTTTCAGCCCCTCTGTTTCTCGGCCTCTGTTTCAGCCCCTCTGTTTCAGCCCCTCTGTTTCAGCCCCTCTGTTTCTCGCACTCTGTTTCAGCCCCTCTGTTTCTCGCACTCTGTTTCAGCCCCTCTGTTTCTCGCCCTCTGTTTCAGCCCCTCTGTCTCAGCCCCTCTGTTTCAGCCCCTCTGTTTCTCGCCCTCTGTTTCAGCCCCTCTGTTTCTCGCCCTCTGTTTCAGCCCCTCTGATTCAGCCCCGCTGTTTCAGCCCCTCTGATTCAGCCCCTCTGTTTCAGCCCCTCTGTTTCAGCCCTCTGTTTCAGCCCCTCTGTTTCAACCACTCTGTTTCTCGCCCTCTGTTTCTCACCCTCTGTTTCTCGCCCTCTGTTTCAGCCCCTCTGTTTTTCGCCCTCTGTTTAAGCCCCTCTGTTTCTCGCCCTCTGTTTCAGGCTCTCTGTTTCAGCCCGTCTGTTTCAGCCCCTCTGTTTCTCGCCCTCTGTTTCTCGCCCGCTGTTTCAGCCCCTCTGTTTCTCGCCCTCTGTTTCAGCCCCTCTGTTTCAGCCCCTCTGATTCAGCCCCTCTGAATCAGCCCCTCTGTTTCTCGCCCTCTGTTTCAGACCCTCTGTTTCAGCCCCTCTGTTTCAGCCTCTCTGTTTCAGCCCCTCTGTTTCTCGCCCACTGTTTCAGCCCCTCTGTTTCTCGCCCTCTGTTTCAGCCCCTCTGTTTCTCCCCCTCTGTTTCAGCCCCTCTGTTTCAGCCCCTCTGTTTCTCGCCCTCTGTTTCAGCCCCGCTGATTCAGCCCCTCTGTTTCTCGCCCTCTGTTTCTGCCCCTCTGTTTCTCGCCCTCTGTTTCAGCCCCTCTGTTTCTCGTCCTCTGTTTCTGCCCCGCTGATTCAGCCCCTCTGTTTCATCCACTCAGAATCAGCCGCTCTGATTCAGCCCCTCTGTTTCAGCCCCTCTGTTCCAGCACCTCTGTTTCTCGCCCTCTGTTTCAGCCCCTCTGTTTCTCGCCCTCTGTTTCAGCCCCTCTGGTTCTCGCCCTCTGTTTGAGCCCCTCTGATTCAGCACCTCTGTTTCAGCCCCTCTGATTCAGCCCCTCTGATTCAGCCCCTCTGATTCAGCCCCTCTGTTTCTCGCCCTCTGTTTCAGCCCCTCTGTTTCAGCCCCTCTGTTTCATCCCCTCTGTTTCAGCCCCTCTGTTTCTCGCCCTCTGTTTCAGCTCCTCTGTTTCTCGCCCTCTGTTTCAGCCCCTCTGTTTCAGCCCCTCTGTTTCTCGCCCTCTGTTTCTGCCCCTCTGTTTCTCGCCCTCTGTTTCAGCCCCTCTGTTTCTCGCCCTCTGTTTCAGCCCCTCTGTTTCAGCCCCTCTGATTCAGCCCCTCTGTTTCAACCCCTCAGTTTCTCGCCCTCTGTTTCAGCCCCTCTGTTTCAGCCCCTCTGTTTCTCACCCTCTGTTTCAGCCCCTCTGTTTGTCGCCCTCTGTTTCAGCCCCTCTGTTTCTCGGCCTCTGTTTCAGCCCCTCTGTTTCAGCCCCTCTGTTTCTCGCCCTCTGTTTCAGCCCCTCTGTTTCTCGCACTCTGTTTCAGCCCCTCTGTTTCTCGCCCTCTGTTTCAGCCCCTCTGTTTCAGCCCCTCTGTCTCAGCCCCTCTGTTTCAGCCCCTCTGTTTCTCGCCCTCTGTTTCAGCCCCTCTGTTTCTCGCCCTCTGTTCCAGCCCCTCTGATTCAGCCCCGCTGTTTCAGCCCCTCTGATTCAGCCCCTCTGTTTCAGCCCCTCTGTTTCAGCCCTCTGTTTCAGCCCCTCTGTTTCAACCACTCTGTTAATCGCCCTCTGTTTCTCACCCTCTGTTTCTCGCCCTCTGTTTCAGCCCCTCTGTTTTTCGCCCTCTGTTTAAGCCCCTCTGTTTCTCGCCCTCTGTTTCAGGCTCTCTGTTTCAACCCGTCTGTTTCAGCCCCTCTGTTTAAGCCCCTCTGTTTCTCGCCCTCTGTTTCTCGCCCGCTGTTTCAGCCCCTCTGTTTCCTGCCCTCTGATTCAGCCCCTCTGATTCAGCTCCTCTGATTCAGCCCCTCTGTTTCAGCCCCTCTGTTTCAGCCCCTGTGTTTCAGCCCCTCTGTTTCTCACCCTCTGTTTCCCGCCCCTCTGTTTCAGACCCTCTGTTTCACGCCCCGTGTTTCAGCCCCTCTGTTTCTCGCCATCTGTTTCAGCCCCTCTGATTCAGCCCCTCTGAATCAGCCCCACTGTTTCTCGCCCTCTGTTTCAGCCCCTCTGTTTCAGCCCCTGTGTTTCAGCCCCTCTGTTTCAGCCCCTCTGTTTCTCACCCTCTGTTTCAGCTCCTCTGTTTCTCGCCCTCTGTTTCAGCCACTATGTTTCAGCCCCTCTGTTTCTCGCCCTCTGTTTTTGCCCCTCTGTTTCTCGCCCTCTGTTTCAGCCCCTCTGTTTCTCGCCCTCTGTTTCAGCCCCGCTGATTCAGCCCCTCTGTTTCAGCCCCTCAGAATCAGCCCCTCTAATTCAGCTCCTCTGTTTCACTCCATCTGTTTCTCGCCCTCTGTTTCAGCCCCTCTGTTTCTCGCCCTCTGTTTCAGCCCCTCTGTTTCAGCCCCTCTGTTTCTCGCACTCTGTTTCAGCCCCTCTGTTTATCCCCCTCTGTTTCAGCCCCACTGTTTCTCGCCCTCTGTTTCAGCCACTCTGATTCAGCCCCTCTGTTTCAGCCCCTCTGATTCAGCCCCTCTGATTCAGCCCCTCTGATTCAGCCCCTCTGTTTCTCGCCCTCTGTTTCAGCCCCTCTGTTTCAGCCCCTCTGTTTCATCCCCTCTGTTTCTCACCCTCTGTTTCAGCCCCTCTGATTCAGCGCCTCTGATTCAGCCCCTCTGATTCAGCCGCTCTGATTCAGCCCCTCTGTTTCAGCCCCTCTGTTTCAGCCCCTGTGTTTCAGCCCCTCTGTTTCTCACCCTCTGTTTCAGCCCCTCTGTTTCTCGCCCTCTGTTTCAGCCCCTCTGATTCAGCCCCTCTGAATCAGCCCCTCTGTTTATCGCCCTCTGTTTCAGCCCCTCTGTTTCAGCCCCTGTGTTTCAGCCCCTCTGTTTCAGCCCCTCTGTTTCTCACCCTCTGTTTCAGCTCCTCTGTTTCTCGCCCTCTGTTTCAGCGCCTCTGTTTCAGCCCCTCTGTTTCTCTCCCTCTGTTTTTGCCCCTCTGTTTCTCGCCCTCTGTTTCAGCCCCTCTGTTTCTCGCCCTCTGTTTCAGCCCCGCTGATTCAGCCCCTCTGTTTCAGCCCCTCAGAATCAGCCCCTCTGATTCAGCTCCTCTGTTTCACTCCATCTGTTTCTCGCCCTCTGTTTCAGCCCCTCTGTTTCTCGCCCTCTGTTTCAGCCCCTCTGTTTCAGCCCCTCTGTTTCTCGCCCTCTGTTTCAGCCCCTCTGTTTATCGCCCTCTGTTTCAGCCCCACTGTTTCTCACCCTCTGTTTCAGCCACTCTGATTCAGCCCCTCTGTTTCAGCCCCTCTGTTTCTCGCACACTGTTTGAGCCCATCTGATTCAGCCCCTCTGTTTCAGCCCCTCTGATTCAGCCCCTCTGATTCAGCCACTCTGATGAAGCCCCTCTGCTTCTCGCCCTCTGTTTCAGCCCCTCTGTTTCTCGCCCTCTGTTTCTCGCCCGCTGTTTCAGCCCCTCTGTTTCTCGCCCTCTGTTTCAGCCCCTCTGTTACAGCCCCTCTGATTCAGCCCCTCTGATTCAGCCCCTCAGTTTCTCGCCCTCTGTTTCTGCCCCTCTGTTTCTCGCCCTCTGTTTCAGCCCCTCTGTTTCTCGTCCTCTGTTTCTGCCCCGCTGATTCAGCCCCTCTGTTTCATCCACTCAGAATCAGCCGCTCTGATTCAGCCCCTCTGTTTCAGCCCCTCTGTTCCAGCACCTCTGTTTCTCGCCCTCTGTTTCAGCCCCTCTGTTTCTCGCCCTCTGTTTCAGCCCCTCTGTTTCTCGCCCTCTGTTTGAGCCCCTCTGATTCAGCACCTCTGTTTCAGCCCCTCTGATTCAGCCCCTCTGATTCAGCCCCTCTGATTCAGCCCCTCTGTTTCTCGCCCTCTGTTTCAGCCCCTCTGTTTCAGCCCCTCTGTTTCATCCCCTCTGTTTCAGCCCCTCTGTTTCTCGCCCTCTGTTTCAGCTCCTCTGTTTCTCGCCCTCTGTTTCAGCCCCTCTGTTTCAGCCCCTCTGTTTCTCGCCCTCTGTTTCTGCCCCTCTGTTTCTCGCCCTCTGTTTCAGCCCCTCTGTTTCTCGCCCTCTGTTTCAGCCCCTCTGTTTCAGCCTCTCTGATTCAGCCCCTCTGTTTCAACCCCTCAGTTTCTCGCCCTCTGTTTCAGCCCCTCTGTTTCAGCCCCTCTGTTTCTCACCCTCTGTTTCAGCCCCTCTGTTTGTCGCCCTCTGTTTCAGCCCCTCTGTTTCTCGGCCTCTGTTTCAGCCCCTCTGTTTCAGCCCCTCTGTTTCTCGCCCTCTGTTTCAGCCCCTCTGTTTCTCGCACTCTGTTTCAGCCCCTCTGTTTCTCGCCCTCTGTTTCAGCCCCTCTGTTTCAGCCCCTCTGTCTCAGCCCCTCTGTTTCAGCCCCTCTGTTTCTCGCCCTCTGTTTCAGCCCCTCTGTTTCTCGCCCTCTGTTCCAGCCCCTCTGATTCAGCCCCGCTGTTTCAGCCCCTCTGATTCAGCCCCTCTGTTTCAGCCCCTCTGTTTCAGCCCTCTGTTTCAGCCCCTCTGTTTCAACCACTCTGTTAATCGCCCTCTGTTTCTCACCCTCTGTTTCTCGCCCTCTGTTTCAGCCCCTCTGTTTTTCGCCCTCTGTTTAAGCCCCTCTGTTTCTCGCCCTCTGTTTCAGGCTCTCTGTTTCAACCCGTCTGTTTCAGCCTCTCTGTTTCAGCCCCTCTGTTTCTCGCCCACTGTTTCAGCACCTCTGTTTCTCGCCCTCTGTTTCAGCCCCTCTGTTTCTCCCCCTCTGTTTCAGCCCCTCTGTTTCAGCCCCTCTGTTTCTCGCCCTCTGTTTCAGCCCCGCTGATTCAGCCCCTCTGTTTCTCGCCCTCTGTTTCTGCCCCTCTGTTTCTCGCCCTCTGTTTCAGCCCCTCTGTTTCTCGTCCTCTGTTTCTGCCCCGCTGATTCAGCCCCTCTGTTTCATCCACTCAGAATCAGCCGCTCTGATTCAGCCCCTCTGTTTCAGCCCCTCTGTTCCAGCACCTCTGTTTCTCGCCCTCTGTTTCAGCCCCTCTGTTTCTCGCCCTCTGTTTCAGCCCCTCTGTTTCTCGCCCTCTGTTTGAGCCCCTCTGATTCAGCACCTCTGTTTCAGCCCCTCTGATTCAGCCCCTCTGATTCAGCCCCTCTGATTCAGCCCCTCTGTTTCTCGCCCTCTGTTTCAGCCCCTCTGTTTCAGCCCCTCTGTTTCATCCCCTCTGTTTCAGCCCCTCTGTTTCTCGCCCTCTGTTTCAGCTCCTCTGTTTCTCGCCCTCTGTTTCAGCCCCTCTGTTTCAGCCCCTCTGTTTCTCGCCCTCTGTTTCTGCCCCTCTGTTTCTCGCCCTCTGTTTCAGCCCATCTGTTTCTCGCCCTCTGTTTCAGCCCCTCTGTTTCAGCCCCTCTGATTCAGTCCCTCTGTTTCAACCCCTCAGTTTCTCGCCCTCTGTTTCAGCCCCTCTGTTTCAGCCCCTCTGTTTCTCACCCTCTGTTTCAGCCCCTCTGTTTTTCGCCCTCTGTTTCAGCCCCTCTGTTTCTCGGCCTCTGTTTCAGCCCCTCTGTTTCAGCCCCTCTGTTTCTCGCCCTCTGTTTCAGCCCCTCTGTTTCTCGCACTCTGTTTCAGCCCCTCTGTTTCTCGCCCTCTGTTTCAGCCCCTCTGTTTCAGCCCCTCTGTCTCAGCCCCTCTGTTTCAGCCCCTCTGTTTCTCGCCCTCTGTTTCAGCCCCTCTGTTTCTCGCCCTCTGTTTCAGCCCCTCTGATTCAGCCCCGCTGTTTCAGCCCCTCTGATTCAGCCCCTCTGTTTCAGCCCCTCTGTTTCAGCCCTCTGTTTCAGCCCCTCTGTTTCAACCACTCTGTTAATCGCCCTCTGTATCTCACCCTCTGTTTCTCGCCCTCTGTTTCAGCCCCTCTGTTTTTCGCCCTCTGTTTAAGCCCCTCTGTTTCTCGCCCTCTGTTTCAGGCTCTCTGTTTCAACCCGTCTGTTTCAGCCCCTCTGTTTAAGCCCCTCTGTTTCTCGCCCTCTGTTTCTCGCCCGCTGTTTCAGCCCCTCTGTTTCTCGCCCTCTGATTCAGCCCCTCTGATTCAGCCCCTCTGTTTCAGCCCCTCTGTTTCAGCCCCTGTGTTTCAGCCCCTCTGTTTCTCACCCTCTGTTTCCCGCCCCTCTGTTTCAGACCCTCTGTTTCACGCCCCGTGTTTCAGCCCCTCTGTTTCTCGCCCTCTGTTTCAGCCCCTCTGATTCAGCCCCTCTGAATCAGCCCCTCTGTTTCTCGCCCTCTGTTTCAGCCCCTCTGTTTCAGCCCCTGTGTTTCAGCCCCTCTGTTTCAGCCCCTCTGTTTCTCACCCTCTGTTTCAGCTCCTCTGTTTCTCGCCCTCTGTTTCAGCCCCTATGTTTCAGCCCCCCTGTTTCTCGCCCTCTGTTTTTGCCCCTCTGTTTCTCGCCCTCTGTTTCAGCCCCTCTGTTTCTCGCCCTCTGTTTCAGCCCCGCTGATTCAGCCCCTCTGTTTCAGCCCCTCAGAATCAGCCCCTCTAATTCAGCTCCTCTGTTTCACTCCATCTGTTTCTCGCCCTCTGTTTCAGCCCCTCTGTTTCTCGCCCTCTGTTTCAGCCCCTCTGTTTCAGCCCCTCTGTTTCTCGCCCTCTGTTTCACCCCCTCTGTTTATCCCCCTCTGTTTCAGCCCCACTGTTTCTCGCCCTCTGTTTCAGCCACTCTGATTCAGCCCCTCTGTTTCAGCCCCTCTGTTTCTCGCACACTGTTTGAGCCCATCTGATTCAGCCACTCTGATGAAGCCCCTCTGCTTCTCGCCCTCTGTTTCAGCCCCTCTGTTTCTCGCCCTCTGTTTCTCGCCCGCTGTTTCAGCCCCTCTGTTTCTCGCCCTCTGTTTCAGCACCTCTGTTTCAGCCCCTCTGATTCAGCCCCTCTGATTCAGCCCCTCAGTTTCTCGCCCTCTGTTTCAGCCCCTCTCTTTCAGCCCGTCTGTTTCAGCCCCTCGGTTTCTCGCCCTCTGTTTCAGCCCCTCTGTTTCTCGGCCTCTGTTTCAGCCACTCTGTTTCATCCCCTCTGTTTCAGACCCTCTGTTTCTCGCCCTCTGTTTCAGCCCCTCTGTTTCTCGCCCTCTGTTTCAGCCCCTCTGTTTCTCTCCCTCTGTTTCAATCCCTCTGTTTCAGCCCCTCTGTTTCAGACCCTCTGTTGCAGCCCCTCTGTTTCTCGCCCTCTGTTTCAGCCCCTCTGTTTCTCGCCCTCTGTTTCAGCCCCTCTGTTTCAGCCCCTCTGTTTCTCGCCCTCTGTTTCTGCCCCTCTGTTTCTCGCCCTCTGTTTCAGGCTCTCTGTTTCAGCCCGTCTGTTTCAGCCCCTCTGTTTAAGCCCCTCTGTTTCTCGCCCTCTGTTTCTCGCCCGCTGTTTCAGCCCCTCAGTTTCTCGCCCTCTGTTTCAGCACCTCTGTTTCAGCCCCTCTGATTCAGCCCCTCTGATTCAGCCCCTCAGTTTCTCGCCCTCTGTTTCAGACCCTCTCTTTCAGCCCGTCTGTTTCAGCCCCTCGGTTTCTCGCCCTCTGTTTCAGCCCCTCTGTTTCTCGGCCTCTGTTTCAGCCACTCTGTTTCATCCCCTCTGTTTCAGACCCTCTGTTTCTCGCCCTCTGTTTCAGCCCCTCTGTTTCTCGCCCTCTGTTTCAGCCCCTCTGTTTCTCGCCCTCTGTTTCAATCCCTCTGTTTCAGCCCCTCTGTTTCAGACCCTCTGTTGCAGCCCCTCTGTTTCTCGCCCTCTGTTTCATCCCCTCTGTTTCTCGCCCTCTGTTTCAGCCCCTCTGTTTCAGCCCCTCTGTTTCTCGCCCGTCTGTTTCTTTCCCTCTGTTTCTCGCCCTCTGTTTCAGCCCCTCTGTTTCTCGTCCTCTGTTTCTGCCCCGCTGATTCAGCCCCTCTGTTTCATCCACTCAGAATCAGCCGCTCTGATTCAGCCCCTCTGTTTCAGCCCCTCTGTTCCAGCACCTCTGTTTCTCGCCCTCTGTTTCAGCCCCTCTGTTTCTCGCCCTCTGTTTCAGCCCCTCTGTTTCTCGCCCTCTGTTTGAGCCCCTCTGATTCAGCACCTCTGTTTCAGCCCCTCTGATTCAGCCCCTCTGATTCAGCCCCTCTGATTCAGCCCCTCTGTTTCTCGCCCTCTGTTTCAGCCCCTCTGTTTCAGCCCCTCTGTTTCATCCCCTCTGTTTCAGCCCCTCTGTTTCTCGCCCTCTGTTTCAGCTCCTCTGTTTCTCGCCCTCTGTTTCAGCCCCTCTGTTTCAGCCCCTCTGTTTCTCGCCCTCTGTTTCTGCCCCTCTGTTTCTCGCCCTCTGTTTCAGCCCCTCTGTTTCTCGCCCTCTGTTTCAGCCCCTCTGTTTCAGCCCCTCTGATTCAGCCCCTCTGTTTCAACCCCTCAGTTTCTCGCCCTCTGTTTCAGCCCCTCTGTTTCAGCCCCTCTGTTTCTCACCCTCTGTTTCAGCCCCTCTGTTTGTCGCCCTCTGTTTCAGCCCCTCTGTTTCTCGGCCTCTGTTTCAGCCCCTCTGTTTCAGCCCCTCTGTTTCTCGCCCTCTGTTTCAGCCCCTCTGTTTCTCGCACTCTGTTTCAGCCCCTCTGTTTCTCGCCCTCTGTTTCAGCCCCTCTGTTTCAGCCCCTCTGTCTCAGCCCCTCTGTTTCAGCCCCTCTGTTTCTCGCCCTCTGTTTCAGCCCCTCTGTTTCTCGCCCTCTGTTCCAGCCCCTCTGATTCAGCCCCGCTGTTTCAGCCCCTCTGATTCAGCCCCTCTGTTTCAGCCCCTCTGTTTCAGCCCTCTGTTTCAGCCCCTCTGTTTCAACCACTCTGTTAATCGCCCTCTGTTTCTCACCCTCTGTTTCTCGCCCTCTGTTTCAGCCCCTCTGTTTTTCGCCCTCTGTTTAAGCCCCTCTGTTTCTCGCCCTCTGTTTCAGGCTCTCTGTTTCAACCCGTCTGTTTCAGCCTCTCTGTTTCAGCCCCTCTGTTTCTCGCCCACTGTTTCAGCCCCTCTGTTTCTCGCCCTCTGTTTCAGCCCCTCTGTTTCTCCCCCTCTGTTTCAGCCCCTCTGTTTCAGCCCCTCTGTTTCTCGCTCTCTGTTTCAGCCCCGCTGATTCAGCCCCTCTGTTTCTCGCCCTCTGTTTCTGCCCCTCTGTTTCTCGCCCTCTGTTTCAGCCCCTCTGTTTCTCGTCCTCTGTTTCTGCCCCGCTGATTCAGCCCCTCTGTTTCATCCACTCAGAATCAGCCGCTCTGATTCAGCCCCTCTGTTTCAGCCCCTCTGTTCCAGCACCTCTGTTTCTCGCCCTCTGTTTCAGCCCCTCTGTTTCTCGCCCTCTGTTTCAGCCCCTCTGTTTCTCGCCCTCTGTTTGAGCCCCTCTGATTCAGCACCTCTGTTTCAGCCCCTCTGATTCAGCCCCTCTGATTCAGCCCCTCTGATTCAGCCCCTCTGTTTCTCGCCCTCTGTTTCAGCCCCTCTGTTTCAGCCCCTCTGTTTCATCCCCTCTGTTTCAGCCCCTCTGTTTCTCGCCCTCTGTTTCAGCTCCTCTGTTTCTCGCCCTCTGTTTCAGCCCCTCTGTTTCAGCCCCTCTGTTTCTCGCCCTCTGTTTCTGCCCCTCTGTTTCTCGCCCTCTGTTTCAGCCCCTCTGTTTCTCGCCCTCTGTTTCAGCCCCTCTGTTTCAGCCCCTCTGATTCAGCCCCTCTGTTTCAACCCCTCAGTTTCTCGCCCTCTGTTTCAGCCCCTCTGTTTCAGCCCCTCTGTTTCTCACCCTCTGTTTCAGCCCCTCTGTTTGTCGCCCTCTGTTTCAGCCCCTCTGTTTCTCGGCCTCTGTTTCAGCCCCTCTGTTTCAGCCCCTCTGTTTCTCGCCCTCTGTTTCAGCCCCTCTGTTTCTCGCACTCTGTTTCAGCCCCTCTGTTTCTCGCCCTCTGTTTCAGCCCCTCTGTTTCAGCCCCTCTGTCTCAGCCCCTCTGTTTCAGCCCCTCTGTTTCTCGCCCTCTGTTTCAGCCCCTCTGTTTCTCGCCCTCTGTTTCAGCCCCTCTGATTCAGCCCCGCTGTTTCAGCCCCTCTGATTCAGCCCCTCTGTTTCAGCCCCTCTGTTTCAGCCCTCTGTTTCAGCCCCTCTGTTTCAACCACTCTGTTAATCGCCCTCTGTATCTCACCCTCTGTTTCTCGGCCTCTGTTTCAGCCCCTCTGTTTTTCGCCCTCTGTTTAAGCCCCTCTGTTTCTCGCCCTCTGTTTCAGGCTCTCTGTTTCAACCCGTCTGTTTCAGCCCCTCTGTTTAAGCCCCTCTGTTTCTCGCCCTCTGTTTCTCGCCCGCTGTTTCAGCCCCTCTGTTTCTCGCCCTCTGATTCAGCCCCTCTGATTCAGCCCCTCTGATTCAGCCCCTCTGTTTCAGCCCCTCTGTTTCAGCCCCTGTGTTTCAGCCCCTCTGTTTCTCACCCTCTGTTTCCCGCCCCTCTGTTTCAGACCCTCTGTTTCACGCCCCGTGTTTCAGCCCCTCTGTTTCTCGCCCTCTGTTTCAGCCCCTCTGATTCAGCCCCTCTGAATCAGCCCCTCTGTTTCTCGCCCTCTGTTTCAGCCCCTCTGTTTCAGCCCCTGTGTTTCAGCCCCTCTGTTTCAGCCCCTCTGTTTCTCACCCTCTGTTTCAGCTCCTCTGTTTCTCGCCCTCTGTTTCAGCCCCTATGTTTCAGCCCCTCTGTTTCTCGCCCTCTGTTTTTGCCCCTCTGTTTCTCGCCCTCTGTTTCAGCCCCTCTGTTTCTCGCCCTCTGTTTCAGCCCCTCTGTTTATCCCCCTCTGTTTCAGCCCCTCTGTTTCAGCCCCTCTGTTTCTCGCCCTCTGTTTCACCCCCTCTGTTTATCCCCCTCTGTTTCAGCCCCACTGTTTCTCGCCCTCTGTTTCAGCCACTCTGATTCAGCCCCTCTGTTTCTCGCACACTGTTTGAGCCCATCTGATTCAGCCACTCTGATGAAGCCCCTCTGCTTCTCGCCCTCTGTTTCAGCCCCTCAGAATCAGCCCCTCTAATTCAGCTCCTCTGTTTCACTCCATCTGTTTCTCGCCCTCTGTTTCAGCCCCTCTGTTTCTCGCCCTCTGTTTCAGCCCCTCTGTTTCAGCCCCTCTGTTTCTCGCCCTCTGTTTCACCCCCTCTGTTTATCCCCCTCTGTTTCAGCCCCACTGTTTCTCGCCCTCTGTTTCAGCCACTCTGATTCAGCCCCTCTGTTTCTCGCACACTGTTTGAGCCCATCTGATTCAGCCACTCTGATGAAGCCCCTCTGCTTCTCGCCCTCTGTTTCAGCCCCTCTGTTTCTCGCCCTCTGTTTCTCGCCCGCTGTTTCAGCCCCTCTGTTTCTCGCCCTCTGTTTCAGCACCTCTGTTTCAGCCCCTCTGATTCAGCCCCTCTGATTCAGCCCCTCAGTTTCTCGCCCTCTGTTTCAGCCCCTCTCTTTCAGCCCGTCTGTTTCAGCCCCTCGGTTTCTCGCCCTCTGTTTCAGCCCCTCTGTTTCTCGGCCTCTGTTTCAGCCACTCTGTTTCATCCCCTCTGTTTCAGACCCTCTGTTTCTCGCCCTCTGTTTCAGCCCCTCTGTTTCTCGCCCTCTGTTTCAGCCCCTCTGTTTCTCGCCCTCTGTTTCAATCCCTCTGTTTCAGCCCCTCTGTTTCAGACCCTCTGTTGCAGCCCCTCTGTTTCTCGCCCTCTGTTTCAGCCCCTCTGTTTCTCGCCCTCTGTTTCAGCCCCTCTGTTTCAGCCCCTCTGTTTCTCGCCCTCTGTTTCTGCCCCTCTGTTTCTCGCCCTCTGTTTCAGGCTCTCTGTTTCAGCCCGTCTGTTTCAGCCCCTCTGTTTAAGCCCCTCTGTTTCTCGCCCTCTGTTTCTCGCCCGCTGTTTCAGCCCCTCTGTTTCTCGCCCTCTGTTTCAGCCCCTCTGGTTCAGCCCCTCTGATTCAGCCCCACTGAATCAGCCCCACTGTTTCTCGCCCTCTGTTTCAGACCCTCTGTTTCAGCCCCACTGTTTCAGCCCCTCTGTTTCAGCCCCTCTGTTTCTCGCCCTCTATTTCAGCTCCTCTGTTTCTCGCCCTCTGTTTCAGCCCCTCTGTTTCAGCCCCTCTGTTTCTCGCCCTCTGTTTCTGCCCCTCTGTTTCTCGCCCTCTATTTCAGCCCCTCTGTTTCTCGCCCTCTGTTTCAGCCCCTCTGTTTCAGCCCCTCTGATTCAGCCCCTCTGATTCAGCCCCTCAGTTTCTCGCCCTCTGTTTCAGCCCCTCTGTTTCAGCCCCTCTGTTTCTCACCCTCTGTTTCAGCCCCTCTGTTTGTCGCCCTCTGTTTCAGCCCCTCTGTTTCTCGGCCTCTGTTTCAGCCCCTCTGTTTCAGCCCCTCTGTTTCAGCCCCTCTGTTTCTCGCCCTCTGTTTCAGCCCCTCTGTTTCTCGCACTCTGTTTCAGCCCCTCTGTTTCTCGCCCTCTGTTTCAGCCCCTCTGTCTCAGCCCCTCTGTTTCAGCCCCTCTGTTTCTCGCCCTCTGTTCGGGCCCCTCTGTTTCTCGCCCTCTGTTTCAGCCCCTCTGATTCAGCCCCGCTGTTTCAGCCCCTCTGATTCAGCCCCTCTGTTTCAGCCCCTCTGTTTCAGCCCTCTGTTTCAGCCCCTCTGTTTCAACCACTCTGTTTCTCGCCCTCTGTTTCTCACCCTCTGTTTCTCGCCCTCTGTTTCAGCCCCTCTGTTTTTCGCCCTCTGTTTAAGCCCCTCTGTTTCTCGCCCTCTGTTTCAGGCTCTCTGTTTCAGCCCGTCTGTTTCAGCCCCTCTGTTTAAGCCCCTCTGTTTCTCGCCCGCTGTTTCAGCCCCTCTGTTTCTCGCCCGCTGTTTCAGCCCCTCTGTTTCTCGCCCTCTGTTTCAGCCCCTCTGATTCAGCCCCTCTGATGAAGCCCCTCTGCTTCTCGCCCTCTGTTTCAGCCCCTCAGAATCAGCCCCTCTAATTCAGCTCCTCTGTTTCACTCCATCTGTTTCTCGCCCTCTGTTTCAGCCCCTCTGTTTCTCGCCCTCTGTTTCAGCCCCTCTGTTTCAGCCCCTCTGTTTCTCGCCCTCTGTTTCACCCCCTCTGTTTATCCCCCTCTGTTTCAGCCCCACTGTTTCTCGCCCTCTGTTTCAGCCACTCTGATTCAGCCCCTCTGTTTCTCGCACACTGTTTGAGCCCATCTGATTCAGCCACTCTGATGAAGCCCCTCTGCTTCTCGCCCTCTGTTTCAGCCCCTCTGTTTCTCGCCCTCTGTTTCTCGCCCGCTGTTTCAGCCCCTCTGTCTCAGCCCCTCTGTTTCAGCCCCTCTGTTTCTCGCCTTCTGTTTCAGCCCCTCTGATTCAGCCCCTCTGTTTCAGCCCCTCTGATTCAGCCCCTCTGATTCAGCCCCTCAGTTTCTCGCCCTCTGTTTCAGCCCCTCTCTTTCAGCCCGTCTGTTTCAGCCCCTCGGTTTCTCGCCCTCTGTTTCAGCCCCTCTGTTTCTCGGCCTCTGTTTCAGCCACTCTGTTTCATCCCCTCTGTTTCAGACGCTCTGTTTCTCGCCCTCTGTTTCAGCCCCTCTGTTTCTCGCCCTCTGTTTCAGCCCCTCTGTTTCTCGCCCTCTGTTTCAATCCCTCTGTTTCAGCCCCTCTGTTTCAGACCCTCTGTTGCATCCCCTCTGTTTCTCGCCCTCTGTTTCAGCCCCTCTGTTTCTCGCCCTCTGTTTCAGCCCCTCTGTTTCAGCCCCTCTGTTTCTCGCCCTCTGTTTCTGCCCCTCTGTTTCTCGCCCTCTGTTTCAGGCTCTCTGTTTCAGCCCGTCTGTTTCAGCCCCTCTGTTTAAGCCCCTCTGTTTCTCGCCCTCTGTTTCTCGCCCGCTGTTTCAGCCCCTCTGTTTCTCGCCCTCTGTTTCAGCCCCTCTGGTTCAGCCCCTCTGATTCAGCCCCACTGAATCAGCCCCACTGTTTCTCGCCCTCTGTTTCAGACCCTCTGTATCAGCCCCACTGTTTCAGCCCCTCTGTTTCAGCCCCTCTGTTTCTCGCCCTCTATTTCAGCTCCTCTGTTTCTCGCCCTCTGTTTCAGCCCCTCTGTTTCAGCCCCTCTGTTTCTCGCCCTCTGTTTCTGCCCCTCTGTTTCTCGCCCTCTATTTCAGCCCCTCTGTTTCTCGCCCTCTGTTTCAGCCCCTCTGTTTCAGCCCCTCTGATTCAGCCCCTCTGATTCAGCCCCTCAGTTTCTCGCCCTCTGTTTCAGCCCCTCTGTTTCAGCCCCTCTGTTTCTCACCCTCTGTTTCAGCCCCTCTGTTTGTCGCCCTCTGTTTCAGCCCCTCTGTTTCTCGGCCTCTGTTTCAGCCCCTCTGTTTCAGCCCCTCTGTTTCAGCCCCTCTGTTTCTCGCCCTCTGTTTCAGCCCCTCTGTTTCTCGCACTCTGTTTCAGCCCCTCTGTTTCTCGCCCTCTGTTTCAGCCCCTCTGTCTCAGCCCCTCTGTTTCAGCCCCTCTGTTTCTCGCCCTCTGTTCGGGCCCCTCTGTTTCTCGCCCTCTGTTTCAGCCCCTCTGATTCAGCCCCGCTGTTTCAGCCCCTCTGATTCAGCCCCTCTGTTTCAGCCCCTCTGTTTCAGCCCTCTGTTTCAGCCCCTCTGTTTCAACCACTCTGTTTCTCGCCCTCTGTTTCTCACCCTCTGTTTCTCGCCCTCTGTTTCAGCCCCTCTGTTTTTCGCCCTCTGTTTAAGCCCCTCTGTTTCTCGCCCTCTGTTTCAGGCTCTCTGTTTCAGCCCGTCTGTTTCAGCCCCTCTGTTTAAGCCCCTCTGTTTCTCGCCCGCTGTTTCAGCCCCTCTGTTTCTCGCCCGCTGTTTCAGCCCCTCTGTTTCTCGCCCTCTGTTTCAGCCCCTCTGATTCAGCCCCTCTGTTTCAGCCCCTCTGATTCAGCCCCTCTGAATCAGCCCCTCTGTTTCTCGCCCTCTGTTTCAGACCCTCTGTTTCAGCCCCTCTGTTTCAGCCTCTCTGTTTCAGCCCCTCTGTTTCTCGCCCACTGTTTCAGCCCCTCTGTTTCTCGCCCTCTGTTTCAGCCCCTCTGTTTCTCCCCCTCTGTTTCAGCCCCTCTGTTTCAGCCCCTCTGTTTCTCGCCCTCTGTTTCAGCCCCGCTGATTCAGCCCCTCTGTTTCTCGCCCTCTGTTTCTGCCCCTCTGTTTCTCGCCCTCTGTTTCAGCCCCTCTGTTTCTCGTCCTCTGTTTCTGCCCCGCTGATTCAGCCCCTCTGTTTCATCCACTCAGAATCAGCCGCTCTGATTCAGCCCCTCTGTTTCAGCCCCTCTGTTCCAGCACCTCTGTTTCTCGCCCTCTGTTTCAGCCCCTCTGTTTCTCGCCCTCTGTTTCAGCCCCTCTGTTTCTCGCCCTCTGTTTGAGCCCCTCTGATTCAGCACCTCTGTTTCAGCCCCTCCGATTCAGCCCCTCTGATTCAGCCCCTCTGATTCAGCCCCTCTGTTTCTCGCCCTCTGTTTCAGCCCCTCTGTTTCAGCCCCTCTGTTTCATCCCCTCTGTTTCAGCCCCTCTGTTTCTCGCCCTCTGTTTCAGCTCCTCTGTTTCTCGCCCTCTGTTTCAGCCCCTCTGTTTCAGCCCCTCTGTTTCTCGCCCTCTGTTTCTGCCCCTCTGTTTCTCGCCCTCTGTTTCAGCCCCTCTGTTTCTCGCCCTCTGTTTCAGCCCCTCTGTTTCAGCCCCTCTGATTCAGCCCCTCTGTTTCAACCCCTCAGTTTCTCGCCCTCTGTTTCAGCCCCTCTGTTTCAGCCCCTCTGTTTCTCACCCTCTGTTTCAGCCCCTCTGTTTGTCGCCCTCTGTTTCAGCCCCTCTGTTTCTCGGCCTCTGTTTCAGCCCCTCTGTTTCAGCCCCTCTGTTTCTCGCCCTCTGTTTCAGCCCCTCTGTTTCTCGCACTCTGTTTCAGCCCCTCTGTTTCTCGCCCTCTGTTTCAGCCCCTCTGTTTCAGCCCCTCTGTCTCAGCCCCTCTGTTTCAGCCCCTCTGTTTCTCGCCCTCTGTTTCAGCCCCTCTGTTTCTCGCCCTCTGTTCCAGCCCCTCTGATTCAGCCCCGCTGTTTCAGCCCCTCTGATTCAGCCCCTCTGTTTCAGCCCCTCTGTTTCAGCCCTCTGTTTCAGCCCCTCTGTTTCAACCACTCTGTTAATCGCCCTCTGTTTCTCACCCTCTGTTTCTCGCCCTCTGTTTCAGCCCCTCTGTTTTTCGCCCTCTGTTTAAGCCCCTCTGTTTCTCGCCCTCTGTTTCAGGCTCTCTGTTTCAACCCGTCTGTTTCAGCCCCTCTGTTTAAGCCCCTCTGTTTCTCGCCCTCTGTTTCTCGCCCGCTGTTTCAGCCCCTCTGTTTCTCGCCCTCTGATTCAGCCCCTCTGATTCAGCTCCTCTGATTCAGCCCCTCTGTTTCAGCCCCTCTGTTTCAGCCCCTGTGTTTCAGCCCCTCTGTTTCTCACCCTCTGTTTCCCGCCCCTCTGTTTCAGACCCTCTGTTTCTCGCCCTCTGTTTCAGCCCCTCTGTTTCTCGCCCTCTGTTTCAGCCCCTCTGATTCAGCCCCTCTGAATCAGCCCCACTGTTTCTCGCCCTCTGTTTCAGCCCCTCTGTTTCAGCCCCTGTGTTTCAGACCCTCTGTTTCAGCCCCTCTGTTTCTCACCCTCTGTTTCAGCTCCTCTGTTTCTCGCCCTCTGTTTCAGCCCCTATGTTTCAGCCCCTCTGTTTCTCGCCCTCTGTTTTTGCCCCTCTGTTTCTCGCCCTCTGTTTCAGCCCCTCTGTTTCTCGCCCTCTGTTTCAGCCCCGCTGATTCAGCCCCTCTGTTTCAGCCCCTCAGAATCAGCCCCTCTAATTCAGCTCCTCTGTTTTACTCCATCTGTTTCTCGCCCTCTGTTTCAGCCCCTCTGTTTCTCGCCCTCTGTTTCAGCCCCTCTGTTTCAGCCCCTCTGTTTCTCGCCCTCTGTTTCAGCCCCTCTGTTTATCCCCCTCTGTTTCAGCCCCACTGTTTCTCGCCCTCTGTTTCAGCCACTCTGATTCAGCCCCTCTGTTTCAGCCCCTCTGTTTATCGCACACTGTTTGAGCCCATCTGATTCAGCCCCTCTGTTTCAGCCCCTCTGATTCAGCCCCTCTGATTCAGCCACTCTGATGAAGCCCCTCTGTTTCTGCCCCGCTGATTCAGCCCCTCTGTTTCATCCACTCAGAATCAGCCGCTCTGATTCAGCCCCTCTGTTTCAGCCCCTCTGTTCCAGCACCTCTGTTTCTCGCCCTCTGTTTCAGCCCCTCTGTTTCTCGCCCTCTGTTTCAGCCCCTCTGTTTCTCGCCCTCTGTTTGAGCCCCTCTGATTCAGCACCTCTGTTTCAGCCCCTCCGATTCAGCCCCTCTGATTCAGCCCCTCTGATTCAGCCCCTCTGTTTCTCGCCCTCTGTTTCAGCCCCTCTGTTTCAGCCCCTCTGTTTCATCCCCTCTGTTTCAGCCCCTCTGTTTCTCGCCCTCTGTTTCAGCTCCTCTGTTTCTCGCCCTCTGTTTCAGCCCCTCTGTTTCAGCCCCTCTGTTTCTCGCCCTCTGTTTCTGCCCCTCTGTTTCTCGCCCTCTGTTTCAGCCCCTCTGTTTCTCGCCCTCTGTTTCAGCCCCTCTGTTTCAGCCCCTCTGATTCAGCCCCTCTGTTTCAACCCCTCAGTTTCTCGCCCTCTGTTTCAGCCCCTCTGTTTCAGCCCCTCTGTTTCTCACCCTCTGTTTCAGCCCCTCTGTTTGTCGCCCTCTGTTTCAGCCCCTCTGTTTCTCGGCCTCTGTTTCAGCCCCTCTGTTTCAGCCCCTCTGTTTCTCGCCCTCTGTTTCAGCCCCTCTGTTTCTCGCACTCTGTTTCAGCCCCTCTGTTTCTCGCCCTCTGTTTCAGCCCCTCTGTTTCAGCCCCTCTGTCTCAGCCCCTCTGTTTCAGCCCCTCTGTTTCTCGCCCTCTGTTTCAGCCCCTCTGTTTCTCGCCCTCTGTTCCAGCCCCTCTGATTCAGCCCCGCTGTTTCAGCCCCTCTGATTCAGCCCCTCTGTTTCAGCCCCTCTGTTTCAGCCCTCTGTTTCAGCCCCTCTGTTTCAAACACTCTGTTAATCGCCCTCTGTTTCTCACCCTCTGTTTCTCGCCCTCTGTTTCAGCCCCTCTGTTTTTCGCCCTCTGTTTAAGCCCCTCTGTTTCTCGCCCTCTGTTTCAGGCTCTCTGTTTCAACCCGTCTGTTTCAGCCCCTCTGTTTAAGCCCCTCTGTTTCTCGCCCTCTGTTTCTCGCCCGCTGTTTCAGCCCCTCTGTTTCTCGCCCTCTGATTCAGCCCCTCTGATTCAGCTCCTCTGATTCAGCCCCTCTGTTTCAGCCCCTCTGTTTCAGCCCCTGTGTTTCAGCCCCTCTGTTTCTCACCCTCTGTTTCCCGCCCCTCTGTTTCAGACCCTCTGTTTCTCGCCCTCTGTTTCAGCCCCTCTGTTTCTCGCCCTCTGTTTCAGCCCCTCTGATTCAGCCCCTCTGAATCAGCCCCACTGTTTCTCGCCCTCTGTTTCAGCCCCTCTGTTTCAGCCCCTGTGTTTCAGACCCTCTGTTTCAGCCCCTCTGTTTCTCACCCTCTGTTTCAGCTCCTCTGTTTCTCGCCCTCTGTTTCAGCCCCTATGTTTCAGCCCCTCTGTTTCTCGCCCTCTGTTTTTGCCCCTCTGTTTCTCGCCCTCTGTTTCAGCCCCTCTGTTTCTCGCCATCTGTTTCAGCCCCGCTGATTCAGCCCCTCTGTTTCAGCCCCTCAGAATCAGCCCCTCTAATTCAGCTCCTCTGTTTTACTCCATCTGTTTCTCGCCCTCTGTTTCAGCCCCTCTGTTTCTCGCCCTCTGTTTCAGCCCCTCTGTTTCAGCCCCTCTGTTTCTCGCCCTCTGTTTCAGCCCCTCTGTTTATCCCCCTCTGTTTCAGCCCCACTGTTTCTCGCCCTCTGTTTCAGCCACTCTGATTCAGCCCCTCTGTTTCAGCCCCTCTGTTTCTCGCACACTGTTTGAGCCCATCTGATTCAGCCCCTCTGTTTCAGCCCCTCTGATTCAGCCCCTCTGATTCAGCCACTCTGATGAAGCCCCTCTGCTTCTCGCCCTCTGTTTCAGCCCCTCTGTTTCAGCCCCTCTGTTTCAGCCCCTCTGTTTCTCGCCCTCTGTTTCTCGCCCGCTGTTTCAGCCCCTCTGTTTCTCGCCCTCTGTTTCAGCCCCTCTGTTTCAGTCCCTCTGATTCAGCCCCTCTGATTCAGCCCCCCAGTTTCTCGCCCTCTGTTTCAGCCCCTCTCTTTCAGCCCGTCTGTTTCAGCCCCTCGGTTTCTCGCCCTCTGTTTCAGCCCCTCTGTTTCTCGGCCTCTGTTTCAGCCACTCTGTTTCATCCCCTCTGTTTCAGACCCTCTGTTTCTCGCCCTCTGTTTCAGCCCCTCTGTTTCTCGCCCTCTGTTTCAGCCCCCCTGTTTCTCGCCCTCTGTTTCAGCCCCTCTGTTTCAGCCCCTCTGTTTCAGCCCCTCTGTTTCCCGCCCTCTGTTTCAGCCCCTCTGTTTCTCGCCCTCTGTTTCAGCCCCTCTGTTTCAGCCCCTCTGTTTCTCGCCCTCTGTTTCTGCCCCTCTGTTTCTCGCCCTCTGTTTCAGGCTCTCTGTTTCAGCCCGTCTGTTTCAGCCGCTATGTTTAACCCCTCTGTTTCTCGCCCGCTGTTTCAGCCCCTCTGTTTCTCGCCCTCTGTTTCAGCCCCTCTGTTATTGCCCCTCTGATTCAGCCCCTCTGAATCAGCCCCACTGTTTCTCGCCCTCTGTTTCAGACCCTCTGTTTCAGCCCCTCTGTTTCAGCCCCTCTGTTTCAGCCCCTCTGTTTCTCGCCCTCTGTTTCAGCTCCTCTGTTTCTCGCCCTCTGTTTCAGCCCCTCTGTTTCAGCCTCTCTGTTTCTCGCCCTCTGTTTCTGCCCCTCTGTTTCTCGCCCTCTGTTTCAGCCCCTCTGTTTCTCGCCCTCTGTTTCAGCCCCTCTGTTTCAGCCCCTCTGATTCAGCCCCTCTGATTCAGCCCCTCAGTTTCTCGCCCTCTGTTTCAGCCCCTCTGTTTCAGCCCCTCTGTTTCTCGCCCTCTGTTTCAGCCCCGCTGATTCAGCCCCTCTGTTTCTCGCCCTCTGTTTCTGCCCCTCTGTTTCTCGCCCTCTGTTTCAGCCCCTCTGTTTATCGTCCTCTGTTTCTGCCCCGCTGATTCAGCCCCTCTGTTTCATCCACTCAGAATCAGCCGCTCTGATTCAGCCCCTCTGTTTCAGCCCCTCTGTTCCAGCCCCTCTGTTTCTCGCCCTCTGTTTCAGCCCCTCTGTTTCTCGCCCTCTGTTTCAGCCCCTCTGTTTCTCGCCCTCTGTTTGAGCCCCTCTGATTCAGCCCCTCTGTTTCAGCCCCTCTGATTCAGCCCCTCTGATTCAGCCCCTCTGATTCAGCCCCTCTGTTTCTCGCCCTCTGTTTCAGCCCCTCTGTTTCAGACCCTCTGTTTCAGCCCCTCTGTTTCTCACCCTCTGTTTCAGCCCCTCTGATTCAGCGCCTCTGATTCAGCCCCTCTGATTCAGCCCCTCTGATTCAGCCCCTCTGTTTCAGCCCCTCTGTTTCAGCCCCTGTGTTTCAGACCCTCTGTTTCTCACCCTCTGTTTCCCGCCCCTCTGTTTCAGACCCTCTGTTTCACGCCCCGTGTTTCAGCCCCTCTGTTTCTCGCCCTCTGTTTCAGCCCCTCTGATTCAGCCCCTCTGAATCAGCCCCTCTGTTTATCGCCCTCTGTTTCAGCCCCTCTGTTTCAGCCCCTGTGTTTCAGCCCCTCTGTTTCAGCCCCTCTGTTTCTCACCCTCTGTTTCAGCTCCTCTGTTTCTCGCCCTCTGTTTCAGCCCCTCTGTTTCAGCCCCTCTGTTTCTCTCCCTCTGTTTCAGCCCCTATGTTTCAGCCCCTCTGTTTCTCGCTCTCTGTTTTTGCCCCTCTGTTTCTCGCCCTCTGTTTCAGCCCCTCTGTTTCTCGCCCTCTGTTTCAGCCCCTCTGTTTCAGCCCCTCTGTTTTTCGCCCTCTGTTTCTGCCCCTCTGTTTCTCGCCCTCTGTTTCAGGCTCTCTGTTTCAGCCCGTCTGTTTCAGCCCCTCTGTTTCAGCCCCTCTGTTTCTCGCCATCTGTTTCAGCCCCTCTGGTTCAGCCCCTCTGATTCAGCCCCTCTGAATCAGCCCCACTGTTTCTCGCCCTCTGTTTCAGACCCTCTGTTTCAGCCCCACTGTTTCAGCCCCTCTGTTTCAGCCCCTCTGTTTCTCGCCCTCTATTTCAGCTCCTATGTTTCTCGCCCTCTGTCTCAGCCCCTCTGTTTCAGCCCCTCTGTTTCTCGCCCTCTGTTTCAGCCCCTCTGTTTCTCGCCCTCTGTTTCAGCCCCTCTGATTCAGCCCCGCTGTTTCAGCCCCTCTGATTCAGCCCCTCTGTTTCAGCCCCTCTGTTTCAGCCCTCTGTTTCAGCCCCTCTGTTTCAACCACTCTGTTTCTCGCCCTCTGTTTCTCACCCTCTGTTTCTCGCCCTCTGTTTCAGCCCCTCTGTTTTTCGCCCTCTGTTTAAGCCCCTCTGTTTCTCGCCCTCTGTTTCAGGCTCTCTGTTTCAGCCCGTCTGTTTCAGCCCCTCTGTTTAAGCCCCTCTGTTTCTCGCCCTCTGTTTCTCGCCCGCTGTTTCAGCCCCTCTGTTTCTCGCCCTCTGTTTCAGCCCCTCTGTTTCAGCCCCTCTGATTCAGCCCCTCTGAATCAGCCCCTCTGTTTCTCGCCCTCTGTTTCAGACCCTCTGTTTCAGCCCCTCTGTTTCAGCCCCTCTGTTTCAGCCCCTCTGTTTCTCGCCCACTGTTTCAGCCCCTCTGTTTCTCGCCCTCTGTTTCAGCCCCTCTGTTTCTCCCCCTCTGTTTCAGCCCCTCTGTTTCAGCCCCTCTGTTTCTCGCCCTCTGTTTCAGCCCCTCTGGTTCAGCCCCTCTGATTCAGCCCCTCTGAATCAGCCCCACTGTTTCTCGCCCTCTGTTTCAGACCCTCTGTTTCAGCCCCACTGTTTCAGCCCCTCTGTTTCAGCCCCTCTGTTTCTCGCCCTCTATTTCAGCTCCTATGTTTCTCGCCCTCTGTTTCAGCCCCTCTGTTTCAGCCCCTCTGTTTCTCGCCCTCTGTTTCTGCCCCTCTGTTTCTCGCCCTCTATTTCAGCCCCTCTGTTTCTCGCCCTCTGTTTCAGCCCCTCTGTTTCAGCCCCTCTGATTCAGCCCCTCTGATTCAGCCCCTCAGTTTCTCGCCCTCTGTTTCAGCCCCTCTGTTTCAGCCCCTCTGTTTCTCACCCTCTGTTTCAGCCCCTCTGTTTGTCGCCCTCTGTTTCTCGCACTCTGTTTCAGCCCCTCTGTTTCTCGCCCTCTGTTTCAGCCCCTCTGTCTCAGCCCCTCTGTTTCAGCCCCTCTGTTTCTCGCCCTCTGTTTCAGCCCCTCTGTTTCTCGCCCTCTGTTTCAGCCCCTCTGATTCAGCCCCGCTGTTTCAGCCCCTCTGATTCAGCCCCTCTGTTTCAGCCCCTCTGTTTCAGCCCTCTGTTTCAGCCCCTCTGTTTCAACCACTCTGTTTCTCGCCCTCTGTTTCTCACCCTCTGTTTCTCGCCCTCTGTTTCAGCCCCTCTGTTTTTCGCCCTCTGTTTAAGCCCCTCTGTTTCTCGCCCTCTGTTTCAGGCTCTCTGTTTCAGCCCGTCTGTTTCAGCCCCTCTGTTTAAGCCCCTCTGTTTCTCGCCCTCTGTTTCTCGCCCGCTGTTTCAGCCCCTCTGTTTCTCGCCCTCTGTTTCAGCCCCTCTGTTTCAGCCCCTCTGATTCAGCCCCTCTGAATCAGCCCCTCTGTTTCTCGCCCTCTGTTTCAGACCCTCTGTTTCAGCCCCTCTGTTTCAGCCCCTCTATTTCAGCCCCTCTGTTTCTCGCCCACTGTTTCAGCCCCTCTGTTTCTCGCCCTCTGTTTCAGCCCCTCTGTTTCTCCCCCTCTGTTTCAGCCCCTCTGTTTCAGCCCCTCTGTTTCTCGCCCTCTGTTTCAGCCCCTCTGTTTCTCGCCCTCTGTTTCTGCCCCTCTGTTTCTCGCCCTCTGTTTCAGCCCCTCTGTTTCTCGTCCTCTGTTTCTGCCCCGCTGATTCAGCCCCTCTGTTTCATCCACTCAGAATCAGCCGCTCTGATTCAGCCCCTCTGTTTCAGCCCCTCTGTTCCAGCACCTCTGTTTCTCGCCCTCTGTTTCAGCCCCTCTGTTTCTCGCCCTCTGTTTCAGACCCTCTGTTTCTCGCCCTCTGTTTGAGCCCCTCTGATTCAGCCCCTCTGTTTCAGCCCCTCTGATTCAGCCCCTCTGATTCAGCCCCTCTGATTCAGCCCCTCTGTTTCTCGCCCTCTGTTTCAGCCCCTCTGTTTCAGCCCCTCTGTTTCATCCCCTCTGTTTCAGCCCCTCTGTTTCTCGCCCTCTGTTTCAGCTCCTCTGTTTCTCGCCCTCTGTTTCAGCCCCTCTGTTTCAGCCCCTCTGTTTCTCGCCCTCTGTTTCTGCCCCTCTGTTTCTCGCCCTCTGTTTCAGCCCCTCTGTTTCTCGCCCTCTGTTTCAGCCCCTCTGTTTCAGCCCCTCTGATTCAGCCCCTCTGTTTCAACCCCTCAGTTTCTCGCCCTCTGTTTCAGCCCCTCTGTTTCAGCCCCTCTGTTTCTCACCCTTTGTTTCAGCCCCTCTGTTTGTCGCCCTCTGTTTCAGCCCCTCTGTTTCTCGGCCTCTGTTTCAGCCCCTCTGTTTCAGCCCCTCTGTTTCTCGCCCTCTGTTTCAGCCCCTCTGTTTCTCGCACTCTGTTTCAGCCCCTCTGTTTCTCGCCCTCTGTTTCAGCCCCTCTGTTTCAGCCCCTCGGTCTCAGCCCCTCTGTTTCAGCCCCTCTGTTTCTCGCCCTCTGTTTCAGCCCCTCTGTTTCTCGCCCTCTGTTCCAGCCCCTCTGATTCAGCCCCGCTGTTTCAGCCCCTCTGATTCAGCCCCTCTGTTTCAGCCCCTCTGTTTCAGCCCTCTGTTTCAGCCCCTCTGTTTCAACCACTCTGTTAATCGCCCTCTGTTTCTCACCCTCTGTTTCTCACCCTCTGTTTCAGCCCCTCTGTTTTTCGCTCTCTGTTTAAGCCCCTCTGTTTCTCGCCCTCTGTTTCAGGCTCTCTGTTTCAACCCGTCTGTTTCAGCCCCTCTGTTTAAGCCCCTCTGTTTCTCGCCCTCTGTTTCTCGCCCGCTGTTTCAGCCCCTCTGTTTCTCGCCCTCTGTTTCAGCCCCTCTGTTTCAGCCCCTCTGATTCAGCCCCTCTGAATCAGCCCCTCTGTTTCTCGCCCTCTGTTTCAGACCCTCTGTTTCTCGCCCTCTGTTTCAGCCCCGCTGATTCAGCCCCTCTGTTTCAGTCCCTCCGTTTCAGCCCCTCTGTTTCAGTCCCTCTGTTTCTCTCCCTCTGTTTCAGCCCCTCTGTTTCTCGCCCTCTGTTTCAGCCCCTCTGTTTCTCGCCCTCTGTTTCAGCCCCTCTGTTTCAGCCCCTCTGTTTCAGCCCCTCTGTTTCTCGCCCTCTGTTTCAGCCACTCTGATTCAGCCCCTCTGTTTCAGCCCCTCTGTTTCTCGCCCTCTGTTTCAGCCCCTCTGTTTCTCGCCCTCTGTTTCAGCCCCTCTGTTTATCGCCCTCTGTTTCAGCCCAACTGTTTCTCGCCCTCTGTTTCAGCCACTCTGATTCAGCCCCTCTGTTTCAGCCCCTCTGTTTCTCGCACACTGTTTGAGCCCATCTGATTCAGCCCCTCTGTTTCAGCCCCTCTGATTCAGCCCCTCTGATTCAGCCACTCTGATGAAGCCCCTCTGCTTCTCGCCCTCTGTTTCAGCCGCTCTGTTTCAGCCCCTCTGTTTCAGCCCCTCTGTTTCTCGCCCTCTGTTTCTCGCCCGCTGTTTCAGCCCCTCTGTTTCTCGCCCTCTGTTTCAGCCCCTCTGTTTCAGCGCCTCTGATTCAGCCCCTCTGATTCAGCCCCTCTGTTTCTCGCCCTCTGTTTCAGCCCCTCTCTTTCAGCCCGTCTGTTTCAGCCCCTCGGTTTCTCGCCCTGTTTCAGCCCCTCTGTTTCTCGGCCTCTGTTTCAGCCACTCTGTTTCATCCCCTCTGTTTCAGACCCTCTGTTTCTCGCCCTATGTTTCAGCCCCTCTGTTTCTCTCCCTCTGTTTCAGCCCCTGTTTCTCGCCCTCTGTTTCAGTCCCTCTGTTTCAGCCCCTCTGTTTCAGCCCCTCTGTTTCTCGCCCTCTGTTTCAGCCCCTCTGTTTCTCGTCCTCTGTTTCAGCTCCTCTGTTTCAGCCCCTCTGTTTCTCGCCCTGTGTTTCTGCCCCTCTGTTTCTCGCCCTCTGTTTCAGGCTCTCTGTTTCAGCCCGTCTGTTTCAGCCCCTCTGTTTAAGCCCCTCTGTTTCTCACCCTCTGTTTCTCGCCCGCTGTTTCAGCCCCTCTGTTTCTCGCCCTCTGTTTCAGCCTCTCTGTTTCAGCCCCTCTGATTCAGCCACTCTGAATCAGCCCCACTGTTTCTCGCCCTGTGTTTCAGACCCTCTGTTTCAGCCCCTCTGTTTCAGCCCCTCTGTTTCAGCCCCTCTGTTTCTCGCCCTCTGTTTCAGCTCCTATGTTTCTCGCCCTCTGTTTCAGCCCCTCTGTTTCATTCCCTCTGTTTCTCGCCCTCTGTTTCTCGCCCTCTGTTTCAGCCCCTCTGTTTCTCGCACTCTGTTTCAGCCACTCTGTTTCTCGCCCTCTGTTTCAGCCCCTCTGTTTCAGCCCCTCGGTCTCAGCCCCTCTGTTTCAGCTCCTCTGTTTCTCGCCCTCTGTTTCAGCCCCTCTGTTTCTCGCCCTCTGTTTCAGCCCCTCTGATTCAGCCCCGCTGTTTCAGCCCCTCTGATTCAGCCCCTCTGTTTCAGCCCCTCTGTTTCAGACCTCTGTTTCAGCCCCTCTGTTTCAACCACTCTGTTTCTCGCCCTCTGTTTCTCACCCTCTGTTTCTCGCCCTCTGTTTCAGCCCCTCTGTTTTTCGCCCTCTGTTTAAGCCCCTCTGTTTCTCGCCCTCTGTTTCAGGCTCTCTGTTTCAACCCGTCTGTTTCAGCCCCTCTGTTTATGCCCCTCTGTTTCTTGCCCTCTGTTTCTCGCCCGCTGTTTCAGCCCCTCTGTTTCTCGCCCTCTGTTTCAGCCCCTCTGTTTCAGCCCCTCTGATTCAGCCCCTCTGAATCAGCCCCTCTGTTTCTCGCCCTCTGTTTCAGACCCTATGTTTCAGCCCCTCTGTTTCAGCCCCTCTGTTTCAGCCCCTCTGTTTCTCGCCCTCTGTTTCAGCTCCTCTGTTTCTCGCCCTCTGTTTCAGCCCCTCTGTTTCAGCCCCTCTGTTTCTCGCCCTCTGTTTCTGCCCCTCTGTTTCTCGCCCTCTGTTTCAGCCCCTCTGTTTCAGCCCCTCTGATTCAGCCCCTCTGAATCAGCCCCTCTGTTTCTCGCCCTCTGTTTCAGACCCTATGTTTCAGCCCCTCTGTTTCAGCCCCTCTGTTTCAGCCCCTCTGTTTCTCGCCCTCTGTTTCAGCTCCTCTGTTTCTCGCCCTCTGTTTCAGCCCCTCTGTTTCAGCCCCTCTGTTTCTCGCCCTCTGTTTCTGCCCCTCTGTTTCTCGCCCTCTGTTTCAGCCCCTCTGTTTCTCGCCCTCTGTTTCAGCCCCGCTGATTCAGCCCCTCTGTTTCAGTCCCTCCGTTTCAGCCCCTCTGTTTCAGTCCCTCTGTTTCTCGCCCTCTGTTTCAGCCCCTCTGTTTCTCGCCCTCTGTTTCAGCCCCTCTGTTTCTCGCCCTCTGTTTCAGCCCCTCTGTTTCAGCCCCTCTGTTTCAGCCCCTCTGTTTCTCGCCCTCTGTTTCAGCCACTCTGATTCAGCCCCTCTGTTTCAGCGCCTCTGTTTCTCGCCCTCTGTTTCAGCCCATCTGTTTCTCGCCCTCTGTTTCAGCCCCTCTGTTTATCGCCCTCTGTTTCAGCCCCACTGTTTCTCGCCCTCTGTTTCAGCCCCTCTGATTCAGCCCCTCTGTTTCAGCCTCTCTGTTTCTCGCACACTGTTTGAGCCCATCTGATTCAGCCCCTCTGTTTCAGCCCCTCTGATTCAGCCCCTCTGATTCAGCCATCCTGATGAAGCCCCTCTGCTTCTCGCCCTCTGTTTCAGCCGCTCTCTTTCAGCCCCTCTGTTTCAGCCCCTCTGTTTCTCGCCCTCTGTTTCTCGCCCGCTGTATCAGCCCCACTGTTTCTCGCCCTCTGTTTCAGCCCCTCTGTTTCAGCCCCTCTGATTCAGCCCCTCTGATTCAGCCCCTCAGTTTCTCGCCCTCTGTTTCAGCCCCTCTCTTTCAGCCCGTCTGTTTCAGCCCCTCGGTTTCTCGCCCTCTGTTTCAGCCCCTCTGTTTCTCGGCCTCTGTTTCAGCCACACTGTTTCATCTCCTCTGTTTCAGACCCTCTGTTTCTCGCCCTCTGTTTCAGCCCCTCTGTTTCTCGCCCTCTGTTTCAGCCCCTCTGTTTCTCGCCCTCTGTTTCAGCCCCTCTGTTTCAGCCCCTCTGTTTCAGCCCCTCTGTTTCTCGCCCTCTGTTTCAGCTCCTCTGTTTCAGCCCCTCTGTTTCTCGCCCTCTGTTTCTGCCCCTCTGTTTCTCGCCCTCTGTTTCAGGCTCTCTGTTTCAGCCCATCTGTTTCAGCCCCTCTGTTTAAGCCCCTCTGTTTCTCGCCCTCTGTTTCTCGCCCGCTGTTTCAGCCCCTCTGTTTCTCGCCCTCTGTTTCAGCCTCTCTGTTTCAGCCCCTCTGATTCAGCCCCTCTGAATCAGCCCCACTGTTTCTCGCCCTGTGTTTCAGACCCTCTGTTTCAGCCCCTCTGTTTCAGCCCCTCTGTTTCAGCCCCTCTGTTTCTCGCCCTCTGTTTCAGCCCCTCTGTTTCTCGCCCTCTGTTTCAGCTCCTCTGTTTCTCGCCCTCTGTTTCAGCCCCTCTGTTTCAGCCCCTCTGTTTCTCGCCCTCTGTTTCTGCCCCTCTGTTTCTCGCCCTCTGTTTCAGCCCCTCTGTTTCTCGCCCTCTGTTTCAGCCCCGCTGATTCAGCCCCTCTGTTTCAGTCCCTCCGTTTCAGCCCCTCTGTTTCAGTCCCTCTGTTTCTCGCCCTCTGTTTCAGCCCCTCTGTTTCTCGCCCTCTGTTTCAGCCCCTCTGTTTCTCGCCCTCTGTTTCAGCCCCTCTGTTTCAGCCCCTCTGTTTCAGCCCCTCTGTTTCTCGCCCTCTGTTTCAGCCACTCTGATTCAGCCCCTCTGTTTCAGCGCCTCGGTTTCTCGCCCTCTGTTTCAGCCCATCTGTTTCTCGCCCTCTGTTTCAGCCCCTCTGTTTATCGCCCTCTGTTTCAGCCCCACTGTTTCTCGCCCTCTGTTTCAGCCCCTCTGATTCAGCCCCTCTGTTTCAGCCTCTCTGTTTCTCGCACACTGTTTGAGCCCATCTGATTCAGCCCCTCTGTTTCAGCCCCTCTGATTCAGCCCCTCTGATTCAGCCATCCTGATGAAGCCCCTCTGCTTCTCGCCCTCTGTTTCAGCCGCTCTCTTTCAGCCCCTCTGTTTCAGCCCCTCTGTTTCTCGCCCTCTGTTTCTCGCCCGCTGTTTCAGCCCCACTGTTTCTCGCCCTCTGTTTCAGCCCCTCTGTTTCAGCCCCTCTGATTCAGCCCCTCTGATTCAGCCCCTCAGTTTCTCGCCCTCTGTTTCAGCCCCTCTCTTTCAGCCCGTCTGTTTCAGCCCCTCGATTTCTCGCCCTCTGTTTCAGCCCCTCTGTTTCTCGGCCTCTGTTTCAGCCACACTGTTTCATCTCCTCTGTTTCAGACCCTCTGTTTCTCGCCCTCTGTTTCAGCCCCTCTGTTTCTCGCCCTCTGTTTCAGCCCCTCTGTTTCTCGCCCTCTGTTTCAGCCCCTCTGTTTCAGCCCCTCTGTTTCAGCCCCTCTGTTTCTCGCCCTCTGTTTCAGCTCCTCTGTTTCAGCCCCTCTGTTTCTCGCCCTCTGTTTCTGCCCCTCTGTTTCTCGCCCTCTGTTTCAGGCTCTCTGTTTCAGCCCATCTGTTTCAGCCCCTCTGTTTAAGCCCCTCTGTTTCTCGCCCTCTGTTTCTCGCCCGCTGTTTCAGCCCCTCTGTTTCTCGCCCTCTGTTTCAGCCTCTCTGTTTCAGCCCCTCTGATTCAGCCCCTCTGAATCAGCCCCACTGTTTCTCGCCCTGTGTTTCAGACCCTCTGTTTCAGCCCCTCTGTTTCAGCCCCTCTGTTTCAGCCCCTCTGTTTCTCGCCCTCTGTTTCAGCTCCTCTGTTTCTCGCCCTCTGTTTCAGCCCCTCTGTTTCAGCCCCTCTGTTTCTCGCCCTCTGTTTCAGCCCCTCTGTTTCTCGCCCTCTGTTTCATCCCCTCTGTTTCTCGCCCTCTGTTTCAGCCCCTCTGTTTCAGCCCCTCTGATTCAGCCCCTCAGTTTCTCGCCCTCTGTTTCAGCCCCTCTGTTTCAGCCCCTCTGTTTCTCACCCTCTGTTTCAGCCCCTCTGTTTCAGCCCCTCTGTTTCTCGCCCTCTGTTTCAGCTCCTCTGTTTCTCGCCCTCTGTTTCAGCCCCTCTGTTTCAGCCCCTCTGTTTCTCGCCCTCTGTTTCTGCCCCTCTGTTTCTCGCCCTCTGTTTCAGCCCCTCTGTTTCTCGCCCTCTGTTTCAGCCCCGCTGATTCAGCCCCTCTGTTTCAGTCCCTCCGTTTCAGCCCCTCTGTTTCAGTCCCTCTGTTTCTCGCCCTCTGTTTCAGCCCCTCTGTTTCTCGCCCTCTGTTTCAGCCCCTCTGTTTCTCGCCCTCTGTTTCAGCCCCTCTGTTTCAGCCCCTCTGTTTCAGCCCCTCTGTTTCTCGCCCTCTGTTTCAGCCACTCTGATTCAGGCCCTCTGTTTCAGCCCCTCTGTTTCTCGCCCTCTGTTTCAGCCCCTCTGTTTCTCGCCCTCTGTTTCAGCCCCTCTGTTTATCGCCCTCTGTTTCAGCCCCACTGTTTCTCGCCCTCTGTTTCAGCCCTTCTGATTCAGCCCCTCTGTTTCAGCCCCTCTGTTTCTCGCACACTGTTTGAGCCCATCTGATTCAGCCCCTCTGTTTCAGCCCCTCTGATTCAGCCCCTCTGATTCAGCCACTCTGATGAAGCCCCTCTGCTTCTCGCCCTCTGTTTCAGCCGCTCTGTTTCAGCCCCTCTGTTTCAGCCCCTCTGTTTCTCGCCCTCTGTTTCTCGCCCGCTGTTTCAGCCCCACTGTTTCTCGCCCTCTGTTTCAGCCCCTCTGTTTCAGCCCCTCTGATTCAGCCCCTCTGATTCAGCCCCTCAGTTTCTCGCCCTCTGTTTCAGCCCCTCTCTTTCAGCCCGTCTGTTTCAGCCCCTCGGTTTCTCGCCCTCTGTTTCAGCCCCTCTGTTTCTCGGCCTCTGTTTCAGCCACTCTGTTTCATCCCCTCTGTTTCAGACCCTCTGTTTCTCGCCCTCTGTTTCAGCCCCTCTGTTTATCGCCCTCTGTTTCAGCCCCTCTGTTTCTCGCCCTTTGTTTCAGCCCCTCTGTTTCAGCCCCTCTGTTTCAGCCCCTCTGTTTCTCGCCCTCTGTTTCAGCCCCTCTGTTTCTCGCCCTCTGTTTCAGCTCCTCTGTTTCAGCCCCTCTGTTTCTCGCCCTCTGTTTCTGCCCCTCTGTGTCTCGCCCTCTGTTTCAGGCTCTCTGTTTCAGCCCATCTGTTTCAGCCCCTCTGTTTAAGCCCCTCTGTTTCTCGCCCTCTGTTTCTCACCCGCTGTTTCAGCCCCTCTGTTTCTCGCCCTCTGTTTCAGCCTCTCTGTTTCACCCCCTCTGATTCAGCCCCTCTGAATCAGCCCCACTGTTTCTCGCCCTGTGTTTCAGACCCTCTGTTTCAGCCCCTCTGTTTCAGCCCCTCTGTTTCAGCCCCTCTGTTTCTCGCCCTCTGTTTCAGCTCCTCTGTTTCTCGCCCTCTGTTTCAGCCCCTCTGTTTCAGCCCCTCTGTTTCTCGCCCTCTGTTTCTGCCCCTCTGTTTCTCGCCCTCTGTTTCATCCCCTCTGTTTCTCGCCCTCTGTTTCAGCCCCTCTGTTTCAGCCCCTCTGATTCAGCCCCTCTGATTCAGCCCCTCAGTGTCTCGCCCTCTGTTTCAGCCCCTCTGTTTCAGCCCCTCTGTTTCTCACCCTCTGTTTCAGCCCCTCTGTTTGTCGCCCACTGTTTCAGCCCCTCTGTTTCTCGGCCTCTGTTTAAGCCCCTCTGTTTCAGCCCCTCTGTTTCAGCCCCTCTGTTTCTCGCCCTCTGTTTCAGCCCCTCTGTTTCTCGCACTCTGTTTCAGCCCCTCTGTTTCTCGCCCTCTGTTTCAGCCCCTCTGTTTCAGCCCCTCTGTCTCAGCCCCTCTGTTTAAGCCCCTCTGTTTCTCGCCCTCTGTTTCAGCCACTCTGTTTCTCGCCCTCTGTTTCAGACCCTCTGATTCAGCCCCGCTGTTTCAGCCCCTCTGATTCAGACCCTCTGTTTCAGCCCCTCTGTTTCAGCCCCTCTGTTTCAGCCCCTCTGTTTCAACCACTCTGTTTCTCGCCCTCTGTTTCTCACCCTCTGTTTCTCGCCCTCTGTTTCAGCCCCTCTGTTTTTCGCCCTCTGTTTAAGCCCCTCTGTTTCTCGCCCTCTGTTTCAGGCTCTCTGTTTCAGCCCGTCTGTTTCAGCCCCTCTGTTTAAGCCCCTCTGTTTCTCGCCCTCTGTTTCTGCCCCACTGTTTCTCGCCCTCTGTTTCAGCCCCTCTGTTTCTCCCCCGCTGTTTCAGCCCCGCTGATTCAGCCCCTCTGTTTCAGTCCCTCCGTTTCAGACCCTCTGTTTCAGTCCCTCTGTTTCTTGCCCTCTGTTTCAGCCCCTCTGTTTCTCGCCCTCTGTTTCAGCCCCTCTGTTTCTCGCCCTCTGTTTCAGCCCCTCTGTTTCAGCCCCTCTGTTTCAGCCCCTCTGTTTCTCGCCCTCTGTTTCAGCCACTCTGATTCAGCCCCTCTGTTTCAGCCCCTCTGTTTCTCGCCCTCTGTTTCTCACCCTCTGTTTCTCGCCCTCTGTTTCAGCCCCTCTGTTTTTCGCCCGCTGTTTCAGCCCCTCTGTTTCTCGCCCTCTGTTTCAGCCCCTCTGTTTCAGCCCCTCTGATTCAGCCCCTCTGATTCAGCCCCTCAGTTTCTCGCCTTCAGTTTCTCACCCTCTGTTTCAGCCCCTCTGTTTCAGCCCCTCTGTTACAGCCCCTCTGTTTCTCGCCCTGTGTTTCAGCCCCTCTGTTTCAGCCCCTCTGTTTCTCGCCCTCTGTTTCTGCCCCTCTGTTTCTCGCCCTCTGTTTCAGCCCCTCTGTTTCTCGCCCTCTGTTTCAGCCCCGCTGATTCAGCCCCTCTGTTTCAGTCCCTCCGTTTCAGCCCCTCTGTTTCAGTCCCTCTGTTTCTCGCCCTCTGTTTCAGCCCCTCTATTTCTCGCCCTCTGTTTCAGCCCCTCTGTTTCTCGCCCTCTGTTTCAGCCCCTCTGTTTCAGCCCCTCTGTTTCAGCCCCTCTGTTTCTCGCCCTCTGTTTCAGCCACTCTGATTCAGGCCCTCTGTTTCAGCCCCTCTGTTTCTCGCCCTCTGTTTCAGCCCCTCTGTTTCTCGCCCTCTGTTTCAGCCCCTCTGTTTATCGCCCTCTGTTTCAGCCCCACTGTTTCTCGCCCTCTGTTTCAGCCCTTCTGATTCAGCCCCTCTGTTTCAGCCCCTCTGTTTCTCGCACACTGTTTGAGCCCATCTGATTCAGCCCCTCTGTTTCAGCCCCTCTGATTCAGCCCCTCTGATTCAGCCACTCTGATGAAGCCCCTCTGCTTCTCGCCCTCTGTTTCAGCCGCTCTGTTTCAGCCCCTCTGTTTCAGCCCCTCTGTTTCTCGCCCGCTGTTTCAGCCCCACTGTTTCTCGCCCTCTGTTTCAGCCCCTCTGTTTCAGCCCCTCTGATTCAGCCCCTCTGATTCAGCCCCTCAGTTTCTCGCCCTCTGTTTCAGCCCCTCTCTTTCAGCCCGTCTGTTTCAGCCCCTCGGTTTCTCGCCCTCTGTTTCAGCCCCTCTGTTTCTCGGCCTCTGTTTCAGCCACTCTGTTTCATCCCCTCTGTTTCAGACCCTCTGTTTCTCGCCCTCTGTTTCAGCCCCTCTGTTTCTCGCCCTCTGTTTCAGCCCCTCTGTTTCTCGCCCTTTGTTTCAGCCCCTCTGTTTCAGCCCCTCTGTTTCAGCCCCTCTGTTTCTCGCCCTCTGTTTCAGCCCCTCTGTTTCTCGCCCTCTGTTTCAGCTCCTCTGTTTCAGCCCCTCTGTTTCTCGCCCTCTGTTTCTGCCCCTCTGTGTCTCGCCCTCTGTTTCAGGCTCTCTGTTTCAGCCCATCTGTTTCAGCCCCTCTGTTTAAGCCCCTCTGTTTCTCGCCCTCTGTTTCTCGCCCGCTGTTCCAGCCCCTCTGTTTCTCGCCCTCTGTTTCAGCCTCTCTGTTTCACCCCCTCTGATTCAGCCCCTCTGAATCAGCCCCACTGTTTCTCGCCCTGTGTTTCAGACCCTCTGTTTCAGCCCCTCTGTTTCAGCCCCTCTGTTTCAGCCCCTCTGTTTCTCGCCCTCTGTTTCAGCTCCTCTGTTTCTCGCCCTCTGTTTCAGCCCCTCTGTTTCAGCCCCTCTGTTTCTCGCCCTCTGTTTCTGCCCCTCTGTTTCTCGCCCTCTGTTTCATCCCCTCTGTTTCTCGCCCTCTGTTTCAGCCCCTCTGTTTCAGCCCCTCTGATTCAGCCCCTCTGATTCAGCCCCTCAGTGTCTCGCCCTCTGTTTCAGCCCCTCTGTTTCAGCCCCTCTGTTTCTCACCCTCTGTTTCAGCCCCTCTGTTTGTCGCCCACTGTTTCAGCCCCTCTGTTTCTCGGCCTCTGTTTAAGCCCCTCTGTTTCAGCCCCTCTGTTTCAGCCCCTCTGTTTCTCGCCCTCTGTTTCAGCCCCTCTGTTTCTCGCACTCTGTTTCAGCCCCTCTGTTTCTCGCCGTCTGTTTCAGCCCCTCTGTTTCAGCCCCTCTGTCTCAGCCCCTCTGTTTAAGCCCCTCTGTTTCTCGCCCTCTGTTTCAGCCACTCTGTTTCTCGCCCTCTGTTTCAGACCCTCTGATTCAGCCCCGCTGTTTCAGCCCCTCTGATTCAGACCCTCTGTTTCAGCCCCTCTGTTTCAGCCCCTCTGTTTCAGCCCCTCTGTTTCAACCACTCTGTTTCTCGCCCTCTGTTTCTCACCCTCTGTTTCTCGCCCTCTGTTTCAGCCCCTCTGTTTTTCGCCCTCTGTTTAAGCCCCTCTGTTTCTCGCCCTCTGTTTCAGGCTCTCTGTTTCAGCCCGTCTGTTTCAGCCCCTCTGTTTAAGCCCCTCTGTTTCTCGCCCTCTGTTTCTGCCCCTCTGTTTCAGCCGCGCTGTTTCAGCCCCTCTGTTTCAGTCCCTCCGTTTCAGACCCTCTGTTTCAGTCCCTCTGTTTCTTGCCCTCTGTTTCAGCCCCTCTGTTTCTCGCCCTCTGTTTCAGCCCCTCTGTTTCTCGCCCTCTGTTTCAGCCCCTCTGTTTCAGCCCCTCTGTTTCAGCCCCTCTGTTTCTCGCCCTCTGTTTCAGCCACTCTGATTCAGCCCCTCTGTTTCAGCCCCTCTGTTTCTCGCCCTCTGTTTCTCACCCTCTGTTTCTCGCCCTCTGTTTCAGCCCCTCTGTTTTTCGCCCGCTGTTTCAGCCCCTCTGTTTCTCGCCCTCTGTTTCAGCCCCTCTGTTTCAGCCCCTCTGATTCAGCCCCTCTGATTCAGCCCCTCAGTTTCTCGCCTTCAGTTTCTCACCCTCTGTTTCAGCCCCTCTGTTTCAGCCCCTCTGTTACAGTCCCTCTGTTTCTCGCCCTCTGTTTCAGCCCCTCTGTTTCAGCCCCTCTGTTTCTCGCCCTCTGTTTCTGCCCCTCTGTTTCTCGCCCTCTGTTTCAGCCCCTCTGTTTCTCGCCCTCTGTTTCAGCCCCGCTGATTCAGCCCCTCTGTTTCAGTCCCTCCGTTTCAGCCCCTCTGTTTCAGTCCCACTGTTTCTCGCCCTCTGTTTCAGCCCCTCTGTTTCTCGCCCTCTGTTTCAGCCCCTCTGTTTCAGCCCCTCTGTTACAGCCCCTCTGTTTCTCGCCCTCTGTTTCAGCCCCTCTGTTTCAGCCCCTCTGTTTCTCGCCCTCTGTTTCTGCCCCTCTGTTTCTCGCCCTCTGTTTCAGCCCCTCTGTTTCTCGCCCTCTGTTTCAGCCCCGCTGATTCAGCCCCTCTGTTTCAGCCCCTCTGAATCAGCCCCTCTGATTCAGCCCCTCTGTTTCAGCCCCTCTGTTTCTCGCCCTCTGTTTCTCGCCCTCTGTTTCTCGCCCTCTGTTTCAGCCCCTCTGTTTCAGCCCCTCTGTTTATCGCCCTCTGTTTCAGCCCCTCTGTTTCTCGCCCTCTGTTTCAGCCCCTCTGTTTCAGCCCCTCTGATTCAGCCCCTCTGATACAGCCCCTCAGTTTCTCGCCCTCTGTTTCAGCCCCTCTGTTTCAGCCCCTCTGTTTCTCACCCTCTCTTTCAGCCCCTCTGTTTGTCGCCCTCTGTTTCAGCCCCTCTGTTTCTCGGCCTCTGTTTCAGCCCCTCTGTTTCAGCCCCTCTGTTTCAGCCCCTCTGTTTCTCGCCCTCTGTTTCAGCCCCTCTGTTTCTCGCACTCTGTTTCAGCCCCCCTGTTTCTCGCCCTCTGTTTCAGCCCCTCTGTTTCAGCCCCTCTGTCTCAGCACCTCGGTTTCAGCCCCTCTGTTTCTCGCCCTCTGTTTCAGCCCCTCTGTTTCTCGCCCTCTGTTTCAGCCCCTCTGTTTCTCGCCCTCTGTTTCAGCCCCTCTGATTCAGCCCCGCTGTTTCAGCCCCTCTGATTCAGCCCCTCTGTTTCAGCCCCTCTGTTTCAGCCCCTCTGTTTCCGCCCCTCTGTTTCAACCACTCTGTTTCTCGCCCTCTGTTTCTCACCCTCTGTTTCTCGCTCTCTGTTTCAGCCCCTCTGTTTTCCGCCCTCTGTTTAAGCCCCTCTGTTTCTCGCCCTCTGTTTCAGGCTCTCTGTTTCCGCCCGTCTGTTTCAGCACCTCTGTTTCAGCCCCTCTGTTTCTCGCCCTCTGTTTCAGCCCCTCTGTTTCGCGCACTCTGTTTCAGCCCCGCTGATTCAGCCCCTCTGTTTCAGCCCCTCTGAATCAGCCCCTCTGATTCAGCCCCTCTGTTTCAGCCCCTCTGTTTCTCGCACTCTGTTTCAGCCCCTCTGTTTCTCGCCCTCTGTTTCAGCCCCTCTGTTTCAGCCCCTCTGTTTATCGCCATCTGTTTCAGCCCCTCTGTTTCGCGCCCTCTGTTTCAGCCCCTCTGTTTAAGCCCCTCTGTTTCTCGCCCTCTGTTTCAGCCCCTCTGTTTCAGCCCCTCTGTTTCTCGCACTCTGTTTCTGCCCCTCTGTTTCTTCGCCCTCTGTTTCAGCCCCTCTGTTTCTCGTCCTCTGTTTCTGCCCCGCTGATTCAGCCCCTCTGTTTGATCCACTCAGAATCAGCCGCTCTGATTCAGCCCCTCTGTTTCAGCCCCTCTGTTTCAGCCCCTCTGTTTCTCGCCCTCTGTTTCAGCCCCTCTGTTTCTCGCCCTCTGTTTCAGCCCCTCTGTTTCTCGCCCTCTGTTTCAGCCCCTCTGATTCAGCCCCTCTGTTTCAGCCCCTCTGATTCAGCCCCTCTGATTCAGCCCCTCTGATTCAGCCCCTCTGTTTCTCGCCCTCTGTTTCAGCCCCTCTGTTTCAGCCCCTCTGTTTCAGCCCCTCTGTTTCTCACCCTCTGTTTCAGCCCCTCTGATTCAGCGCCTCTGATTCAGCCCCTCTGATTCAGCCCCTCTGATTCAGCCCCTCTATTTCCCGCCCCTCAGTTTCCCGCCCCTCTGTTTCAGACCCTCTGTTTCACGCCCCGTGTTTCAGCCCCTCTGTTTCTCGCCCTCTGTTTCAGCCCCTCTGATTGAGCCCCTCTGAATCAGCCCTTCTGTTTCTCGCCCTCTGTTTCAGCCCCTCTGTTTCAGCCCCTGTGTTTCAGCCCCTCTGTTTCAGCCCCTCTGTTTCTCACCCACTGTTTCAGCTCCACTGTTTCTCGCCCTCTGTTTCAGCCCCTCTGTTTCAGCCCCTCTGTTTCTCGCCCTCTGTTTCTGCCCCTCTGTTTCTCGCCCTCTGTTTCAGCCCCTCTGTTTCAGCCCCTCTGTTTCAGCCCCTCTGTTTCATCCCCTCTGTTTCAGCCCCTCTGTTTCTCGCCCTCTGTTTCTCACCCTCTGTTTCTCGCCCTCTGTTTCAGCCCCTCTGTTTTTCGCCCGCTGTTACAGCTCCTTTGTTTCTCGCCCTCTGTTTCAGCCCCTCTGTTTCAGCCCCTCTGATTCAGCCCCTCTGATTCAGCCCCTCAGTTTCTCGCCCTCAGTTTCACGCCCTCTGTTTCAGCCACTCTGTTTCAGCTCCTCTGTTACAGCCCCTCTGTTTCTCGCCCTCTATTTCAGGCTCTCTGTTTCAGGCCGTCTGTTTCAGCCCCTCTGTTTAAGCCCCTCTCTTTCTCGCCCTGTGTTTCTCGCCCGCTGTTTCAGCCCCTCTCTTTCTCGCCCTGTGTTTCAGCCCGTCTGTTTCAGCCCCTCTGATTCAGCCTCTCTGAATCAGGCCCACTGTTTCGCGCCCTCTGTTTCAGACCCTCTGTTTCAGCCCCTCTGTTTCAGCCCCTCTGTTTCAGCCCCTCTGTTTCTCGCCCTCTGTTTCAGCTCCTCTGTTTCTCGCCCTCTGTTTCAGCCCCTCTGTTTCAGCCCCTCTGTTTCTCGCCCTCTGTTTCTGCCCCTCTGTTTCTCGCCCTCTGTTTCAGCCCCTCTGTTTCTCGCCCTCTGTTTCAGCCCCTCTGTTTCAGCCCCTCTGATTCAGCCCCTCTGATACAGCCCCTCAGTTTCTCACCCTCTGTTTCAGCCCCTCTGTTTCAGCCCCTCTGTTTCTCACCCTCTCTTTCAGCCCCTCTGTTTGTCGCCCTCTGTTTCAGCCCCTCTGTTTCTCGGCCTCTGTTTCAGCCCCTCTGTTTCAGCCCCTCTGTTTCAGCCCCTCTGTTTCTCGCCCTCTGTTTCAGCCCCTCTGTTTCTCGCACTCTGTTTCAGCCCCCCTGTTTCTCACCCTCTGTTTCAGCCCCTCTGTTTCAGCCCCTCTGTCTCAGCCCCTCTGTTTCAGCCCCTCTGTTTCTCGCCCTCTGTTTCAGCCCCTCTGTTTCTCGCCCTCTGTTTCAGCCCCTCTGATTCAGCCCCGCTGTTTCAGCCCCTCTGATTCAGCCCCTCTGTTTCAGCCCCTCTGTTTCAGCCCCTCTGTTTCAGCCCCTCTGTTTCAACCACTCTGTTTCTCGCCCTCTGTTTCTCACCCTCTGTTTCTCGCTCTCTGTTTCAGCCCCTCTGTTTTTCGCCCTCTGTTTAAGCCCCTCTGTTTCTCGCCCTCTGTTTCAAGCTCTCTGTTTCCGCCCGTCTGTTTCAGCCCCTCTGTTTAAGCCCCTCTGTTTCTCGCCCTCTGTTTCTCGCCCGCTGTTTCAGCCCCTCTGTTTCTCGCCCTCTGTTTCAGCCCCTCTGATTCAGCCCCTCTTAATGAGCCCCTCTGTTTCTCGCCCACTGTTTCAAACCCTCTGTTTCAGCCCCTCTGTTTCAGCCCCTCTGTTTCAGCCCAATTGTTTCAGCCCCTCTGTTTCTCGCCCTCTGTTTCAGCCCCTCTGATTCAGCCCCTCTGAATCAGCCCCTCTGTTTCTCGCCCTCTGTTTCAAACCCTCTGTTTCAGCCCCTCTGTTTCTGCCCCTCTGTTTCTCGCCCTCTGTTTCAGCCCCTCTGTTTCTCGCCCTCTGTTTCAGCCCCTCTGTTTCAGCCCCTCTGATTCAGCCCCTCTGATTCAGCCCCTCAGTTTCTCGCCCTCTGTTTCAGCCCCTCTGTTTCAGCCCCTCTGTTTCTCACCCTCTGTTTCAGCCCCTCTGTTTGTCGCCCTCTGTTTCAGCCCCTCTGTTTCTCGGCCTCTGTTTAAGCCCCTCTGTTTCAGCCCCTCTGTTTCAGCCCCTCTGTTTCTCGCCCTCTGTTTCAGCCCCTCTGTTTCTCGCACTCTGTTTCAGCCCCTCTGTTTCTCGCCCTCTGTTTCAGCCCCTCTGTCTCAGCACCTCTGTTTCAGCCCCTCTGTTTCTCGCCCTGTGTTTCAGCCCCTCTGTTTCTCGCCCTCTGTTTCAGTACCTCTGATTCAGCCCCGCTGTTTCAGCCCCTCTGATTCAGCCCCTCTGTTTCAGCCCCTCTGTTTCAGCCCCTCTGTTTCAGCCCCTCTGTTTCAAACACTCTGTTTCTCGCCCTCTGTTTCTCACCCTCTGTTTCTCGCCCTCTGTTTAAGCCCCTCTGTTTCTCGCCCTCTGTTTCAGGCTCTCTGTTTCAGCCCGTCTGTTTCAGCCCCTCTGTTTAAGCCCCCCTGTTTCTCGCCCTCTGTTTCTCGCCCGCTGTTTCAGCCCCTCTGTTTCTCGCCCTCTGTTTCAGCCCCTCTGTTTCAGCCCCTCTGATTCAGCCCCTCTGAATCAGCCCCTCTGTTTCTCGCCCTCTGTTTCAGACCCTCTGTTTCAGCCCCTCTGTTTCAGCCCCTCTGTTTCAGCCCCTCTGTTTCTCGCCCTCTGTTTCAGCTCCTCTGTTTCTCGCCCTCTGTTTCAGCCCCTCTGTTTCAGCCCCTCTGTTTCTCGCCCTCTGTTTCAGCCCCTCTGTTTCTCGCCCTCTGTTTCAGCCCCTCTGTTTCTCGCCCTCTGTTTCAGCCCCGCTGATTCAGCCCCTCTGTTTCAGCCCCTCTGTTTCTCGCCCTCTGTTTCAGCCCCTCTGTTTCTCGCACTCTGCTTCAGCCCCTCTGTTTCTCGCCCTCTGTTTCAGCCGCTCTGTTTCAGCCCCTCAGTTTCTCGCCCTCTGTTTCAGCCCCTCTGTATCAGCCCCTCTGTTTCTCACCCTCTGTTTCAGCCCCTCTGTTTGTCGCCCTCTGTTTCAGCCCCTCTGTTTCTCGGCCTCTGTTTCAGTCCCTCTGTTTCAGCCCCTCTGTTTCAGCCCCTCTGTTTCTCGCCCTCAGTTTCAGCCCCTCTGTTTCTCGCACTCTGTTTCAGCCCCTCTGTTTCTCGCCCTCTGTTTCAGCCCCTCTGTTTCAGCCCCTCTGTCTCAGCCCCTCTGTTTCAGCCCCTCTGTTTCTCGCTCTCTGTTTCAGCCCCTCTGTTTCTCGCTCTCTGTTTCAGCCCCTCTGATTCAGCCCCGCTGTTTCAGCCCCTCTGATTCAGCCCCTCTGTTTCAGCCCCTCTGTTTCAGCCCTCTGTTTCAGCCCCTCTGTTTCAACCACTCTGTTTCTCGCCCGCTGTTTCTCACCCTCTGTTTCTCGCCCTCTGTTTCAGCCCCTCTGTTTTTCGCCCTCTGTTTAAGCCCCTCTGTTTCTCGCCCTCTGTTTCAGCCCCTCTGTTTCTCGCCCTCTGTTTCAGCCCCTCTGTTTCTTGCCCTCTGTTTCAGCCCCTCTGTTTCAGCCCCACTGTTTCAGCCCCTCTGTTTCAGCCCCTCTGTTTCAGCCCCTCTGTTTCTCGCCATGTTTCAGCGACTCTGTTTCTCGCCCTCTGTTTCAGCCCCTCTGTTTCTCACCCTCTGTATCAGCCGCTTTGTTTCACCCCCTCTGTTTCAGCCCCTCTGTTTCAGCCTCTCTGTTTCTCGCCCTCTGTTTCTCGCCCTCTGTTTCAGCCCCTCTGTTTCTCGCCCTCTGTTTCAGCCCCTCTGTTTCAGCACCTCTATTTCAGCCCCTCTGTTCCAGCCCCTCTGTTTCTCGCCCTCTGTTTCAGTCCCTCTGTTTCGCGCTCTCTGTTTCAGCCCCTCTGTTTCAGCCCCTCTGTTTCTCGCCCACTGTTTCTGCCCGTCTGGTTCTCGCCCTCTGTTTCAGTCCCTCTGTTTCGCGCCCTCTGTTTCAGCCCCTCTGATTCAGCCCCTCTGTTTCAGCCCCTGTGAATCGGCCCCTCTGATTCAGCCCCTCTGTTTCTTGCCCTCTGTTTCAGCCCCTCTCTTTCTCACCCTCTGTTTCAGCCCCTCTGTTTCTCGCCGTCTGTTTCAGCCCCTCTGTTTCTCGCCCTCTGTTTCAGCCCCTCTGTTTCTGCCCCTCTGTTTCTCGCCCTCTGTTTCAGCCCCTCTGTTTCTCGCCCTCTGTTTCAGCCCCTCTGTTTCAGCCCCTCTGATTCAGCCCCTCTGATTCAGCCCCTCAGTTTCTCGCCCTCTGTTTCAGCCCCTCTGTTTCAGCCCCTCTGTTTCTCACCCTCTGTTTCAGCCCCTCTGTTTGTCGCCCTCTGTTTCAGCCCCTCTGTTTCTCGGCCTCTGTTTAAGCCCCTCTGTTTCAGCCCCTCTGTTTCAGCCCCTCTGTTTCTCGCCCTCTGTTTCAGCCCCTCTGTTTCTCGCACTCTGTTTCAGCCCCTCTGTTTCTCGCCCTCTGTTTCAGCCCCTCTGTTTCAGCCCCTCTGTCTCAGCCCCTCTGTTTCAGCCCCTCTGTTTCTCGCCCTCTGTTTCAGCCCCTCTGTTTCTCGCCCTCTGTTTCAGCACCTCTGATTCAGCCCCGCTGTTTCAGCCCCTCTGATTCGGCCCCTCTGTTTCAGCCCCTCTGTTTCAGCCCCTCTGTTTCAGCCCCTCTGTTTCAAACACTCTGTTTCTCGCCCTCTGTTTCTCACCCTCTGTTTCTCGCCCTCTGTTTAAGCCCCTCTGTTTCTCGCCCTCTGTTTCAGGCTCTCTGTTTCAGCCCGTCTGTTTCTGCCCCTCTGTTTAAGCCCCTCTGTTTCTCGCCCTCTGTTTCTCGCCCGCTGTTTCAGCCCCTCTGTTTCTCGCCCTCTGTTTCAGCCCCTCTGATTCAGCCCCTCTGAATCAGCCCCTCTGTTTCTCGCCCTCTGTTTCAGACCCTCTGTTTCAGCCCCTCTGTTTCAGCCCCTCTGTTCCAGCCCCTCTGTTTCTCGCCCTCTGTTTCAGTCCCTCTGTTTCGCGCTCTCTGTTTCAGCCCCTCTGTTTCAGCCCCTCTGTTTCTCGCCCACTGTTTCTGCCCGTCTGGTTCTCGCCCTCTGTTTCAGTCCCTCTGTTTCGCGCCCTCTGTTTCAGCCCCTCTGATTCAGCCCCTCTGTTTCAGCCCCTGTGAATCAGCCCCTCTGATTCAGCCCCTCTGTTTCTTGCCCTCTGTTTCAGCCCCTCTGTTTCTCGCCCTCTGTTTCAGCCCCTCTGTTTCTCGCCGTCTGTTTCAGCCCCTCTGTTTCTCGCCCTCTGTTTCAGCCCCTCTGTTTCTGCCCCTCTGTTTCTCGCCCTCTGTTTCAGCCCCTCTGTTTCTCGCCCTCTGTTTCAGCCCCTCTGTTTCAGCCCCTCTGATTCAGCCCCTCTGATTCAGCCCCTCAGTTTCTCGCCCTCTGTTTCAGCCCCTCTGTTTCAGCCCCTCTGTTTCTCACCCTCTGTTTCAGCCCCTCTGTTTGTCGCCCTCTGTTTCAGCCCCTCTGTTTCTCGGCCTCTGTTTAAGCCCCTCTGTTTCAGCCCCTCTGTTTCAGCCCCTCTGTTTCTCGCCCTCTGTTTCAGCCCCTCTGTTTCTCGCACTCTGTTTCAGCCCCTCTGTTTCTCGCCCTCTGTTTCAGCCCCTCTGTTTCAGCCCCTCTGTCTCAGCCCCTCTGTTTCAGCCCCTCTGTTTCTCGCCCTCTGTTTCAGCCCCTCTGTTTCTCGCCCTCTGTTTCAGCACCTCTGATTCAGCCCCGCTGTTTCAGCCCCTCTGATTCGGCCCCTCTGTTTCAGCCCCTCTGTTTCAGCCCCTCTGTTTCAGCCGCTCTGTTTCAAACACTCTGTTTCTCGCCCTCTGTTTCTCACCCTCTGTTTCTCGCCCTCTGTTTAAGCCCCTCTGTTTCTCGCCCTCTGTTTCAGGCTCTCTGTTTCAGCCCGTCTGTTTCAGCCCCTCTGTTTAAGCCCCTCTGTTTCTCGCCCTCTGTTTCTCGCCCGCTGTTTCAGCCCCTCTGTTTCTCGCCCTCTGTTTCAGCCCCTCTGTTTCAGCCCCTCTGATTCAGCCCCTCTGAATCAGCCCCTCTGTTTCTCGCCCTCTGTTTCAGACCCTCTGTTTCAGCCCCTCTGTTTCAGCCCCTCTGTTTCAGCCCCTCTGTTTCTCGCCCTCTGTTTCAACTCCTCTGTTTCTCGCCCTCTGTTTCAGCCCCTCTGTTTCAGCCCCTCTGTTTCTCGCCCTCTGTTTCAGCCCCTCTGTTTCTCGCCGTCTGTTTCAGCCCCGCTGATTCAGCCCCTCTGTTTCAGCCCCTCTGTTTCTCGCCCTCTGTTTCAGCCCCTCTGTTTCTCGCACTCTGCTTCAGCCCCTCTGTTTCTCGCCCTCTGTTTCAGCCCCTCTGTTTCAGCCCCTCAGTTTCTCGCCCTCTGTTTCAGCCCCTCTGTATCAGCCCCTCTGTTTCTCACCCTCTGTTTCAGCCCCTCTGTTTGTCGCCCTCTGTTTCAGCCCCTCTGTTTCTCGGCCTCTGTTTCAGTCCCTCTGTTTCAGCCCCTCTGTTTCAGCCCCTCTGTTTCTCGCCCTCAGTTTCAGCCCCTCTGTTTCTCGCACTCTGTTTCAGCCCCTCTGTTTCTCGCCCTCTGTTTCAGCCCCTCTGTTTCAGCCCCTCTGTCTCAGCCCCTCTGTTTCAGCCCCTCTGTTTCTCGCTCTCTGTTTCAGCCCCTCTGTTTCTCGCTCTCTGTTTCAGCCCCTCTGATTCAGCCCCGCTGTTTCAGCCCCTCTGATTCAGCCCCTCTGTTTCAGCCCCTCTGTTTCAGCCCTCTGTTTCAGCCCCTCTGTTTCAACCACTCTGTTTCTCGCCCGCTGTTTCTCACCCTCTGTTTCTCGCCCTCTGTTTCAGCCCCTCGGTTTTTCGCCCTCTGTTTAAGCCCCTCTGTTTCTCGCCCTCTGTTTCAGCCCCTCTGTTTCTCGCCCTCTGTTTCAGCCCCTCTGTTTCTTGCCCTCTGTTTCTTGCCCTCTGTTTCAGCCCCACTGTTTCAGCCCCTCTGTTTCAGCCCCTCTGTTTCAGCCCCTCTGTTTCTCGCCATGTTTCAGCGACTCTGTTTCTCGCCCTCTGTTTCAGCCCCTCTGTTTCTCACCCTCTGTATCAGCCGCTTTGTTTCACCCCCTCTGTTTCAGCCCCTCTGTTTCAGCCTCTCTGTTTCTCGCCCTCTGTTTCTCGCCCTCTGTTTCAGCCCCTCTGTTTCTCGCCCTCTGTTTCAGCCCCTCTGTTTCAGCACCTCTATTTCAGCCCCTCTGTTCCAGCCCCTCTGTTTCTCGCCCTCTGTTTCAGTCCCTCTGTTTCGCGCTCTCTGTTTCAGCCCCTCTGTTTCAGCCCCTCTGTTTCTCGCCCACTGTTTCTGCCCGTCTGGTTCTCGCCCTCTGTTTCAGTCCCTCTGTTTCGCGCCCTCTGTTTCAGCCCCTCTGATTCAGCCCCTCTGTTTCAGCCCCTGTGAATCAGCCCCTCTGATTCAGCCCCTCTGTTTCTTGCCCTCTGTTTCAGCCCCTCTGTTTCTCGCCCTCTGTTTCAGCCCCTCTGTTTCTCGCCGTCTGTTTCAGCCCCTCTGTTTCTCGCCCTCTGTTTCAGCCCCTCTGTTTCAGCCCCTCTGTTTCAGCCCCTCTGTTTCAGCCCCTCTGTTTCTCGCCCTCTGTTTCAGCCCCTCTGGTTCTCGCCCTCTGTTTCAGCCCCTCTGTTTCTCGCCCTCTGTTTCTCGCCCTCTGTTTCAGCCCTTCTGTTTCTCGCCGTCTGTTTCAGCCCCTCTGTTTCTCGCACTCTGTTTCAGCCCCTATCTTTCAGCCCCTCTGTTTCAGCCCCTCCGTTTCTCGCCCTCTGTTTCTGCCCCTCTGTTTCTAGCCCTCTGTTTCAGCCCCTCTGTTTCTCGCCCTCTGTTTCAGCCCCTCTGTTTCTTGCCCTCTGTTTCAGCCACTCTGTTTCTCGCCCTCTGTTTCAGCCACTCTGTTTCTCGCCCTCTGTTTCAGCCCCTCTGTTTCAGCCCCTCTGTTTCTCGCCCTCTGTTTCAGCCCCTCTGTTTCTCGCCCTCTGTTTCAGCCCCTCTGTTTCTTGCCCTCTGTTTCAGCCCCTCTGTTTCAGCCCCACTGTTTCAGCCCCTCAGTTTCAGCCCCTCTGTTTCAGCCCCTCTGTTTCTCGCCATGTTTCAGCGACTCTGTTTCTCGCCCTCTGTTTCAGCCCCACTGTTTCTCACCCTCTGTATCAGCCGCTTTGTTTCAGCCCCTCTGTTTCAGCCCCTCTGTTTCAGCCTCTCTGTTTCTCGCCCTCTGTTTCTCGCCCTCTGTTTCAGCCCCACTGTTTCTCGCCCTCTGTTTCAGCCCCTCTGTTTCAGCACCTCTATTTCAGCCCCTCTGTTCCAGCCCCTCTGTTTCTCGCCCTCTGTTTCAGTCCCTCTGTTTCGCGCTCTCTGTTTCAGCCCCTCTGTTTCAGCCCCTCTGTTTCTCGCCCACTGTTTCTGCCCGTCTGGTTCTCGCCCTGTGTTTCAGTCCCTCTGTTTCGCGCCCTCTGTTTCAGCCCCTCTGTTTCGCACCCTCTGTTTCAGCCCCTCTGATTCAGCGCCTCTGTTTCAGCCCCTGTGAATCAGCCCCTCTGATTCAGCCCCTCTGTTTCAGCCCCTCTGTTTAAGCCCCTCTGTTTCTCGCCCTCTGTTTCAGCCCCTCTGTTTCAGCCCTTCTGTTTCAGCCACTCAGTTTCAGCCCCTCTGTTTCTTGCCCTCTGTTTCAGCCCCTCTGTTTCTCGCCGTCTGTTTCAGCCCCTCTGTTTCTCGCCCTCTGTTTCCGTCACTCTGTTTCGCGCTCTCTGTTTCAGCCCCTCTGTTTCAGCCCCTCTGTTTCTCGCCCTCTGTTTCTGCCCGTCTGGTTCTCGCCCTCTGTTTCAGTCCCTCTGTTTCAGCCCCTCTGTCTCAGCCCCTCTGTTTCAGCCCCTCTGTTTCTCGCTCTCTGTTTCAGCCCCTCTGATTCAGCCCCGCTGTTTCAGCCCCTCTGATTCAGCCCCTCTGTTTCAGCCCCTCTGTTTCAGCCCTCTGTTTCAGCCCCTCTGTTTCAACCACTCTGTTTCTCGCCCTCTGTTTCTCACCCTCTGTTTCTCGCCCTCTGTTTCAGCCCCTCGGTTTTTCGCCCTCTGTTTAAGCCCCTCTGTTTCTCGCCCTCTGTTTCAGGCTCTCTGTTTCAACCCGTCTGTTTCAGCCCCTCTGTTTAAGCCCCTCTGTTTCTCGCCCTCTGTTTCTCGCCCGCTGTTTCAGCCCCTCTGTTTCTCGCCCTCTGTTTCAGCCCCTCTGTTTCAGCCCCTCTGATTCAGCCCCTCTGAATCAGCCCCTCTGTTTCTCGCCCTCTGTTTCAGACCCTCTGTTTCAGCCCCTCTGTTTCAGCCCCTCTGTTTCAGTCCCTCTGTTTCTCGCCCTCTGTTTCAGCTCCTCTGTTTCTCGCCCTCTGTTTCAGCCCCTCTGTTTCAGCCCCTCTGTTTCTCGCCCTCTGTTTCTGCCCCTCTGTTTCACGCCCTCTGTTTCAGCCCCTCTGTTTCTCGCCCTCAGTTTCAGCCCCGCTGATTCAGCCCCTCTGTTTCAGTCCCTCCGTTTCAGCCCCTCTGTTTCAGTCCCTCTGTTTCTCGCCCTCTGTTTCAGCCCCTCTGTTTCTCGCCCTCTGTTTCAGCCCCTCTGTTTATCGCCCTCTGTTTCTGCCCCTCTGTTTCTCGCCCTCTGTTTCAGCCCCTCTGTTTCTCGCCCTCTGTTTCAGCCCCGCTGATCCAGCCCCTCTGTTTCAGCCCCTCTGTTTCTCGCCCTCTGTTTCAGCCCCTCTGTTTCTCGCCCTCTGTTTCAGCCCCTCTGTTTATCGCCCTCTGTTTCAGCCCCACTGTTTCTCGCCCTCTGTTTCAGCCACTCTGATTCAGCCACTCTGATTCAGCCACTCTGTTTCAGCCCCTCTGTTTCTCGCACACTGTTTGAGCCCATCTGATTCAGCCCCTCTGTTTCAGCCCCTCTGATTCAGCCCCTCTGATTCAGCCACTCTGATGAAGCCCCTCTGCTTCTCGCCCTCTGTTTCAGCCGCTCTGTTTCAGCCCCTCTGTTTCAGCCCCTCTGTTTCTCGCGCTCTGTTTCTCGCCCGCTGTTTCAGCCCCTCTGTTTCTCGCCCTCTGTTTCAGCCCCTCTGTTTCAGCCCCTCTGATTCAGCCCCTCTGATTCAGCCCCTCAGTTTCTCGCCCTCTGTTTCAGCCCCTCTCTTTCAGCCCGTCTGTTTCAGCCCCTCGGTTTCTCGACCTCTGTTTCAGCCCCTCTGTTTCTCGGCCTCTGTTTCAGCCACTCTGTTTCATCCCCTCTGTTTCAGACCCTCTGTTTCTCGCCCTCTGTTTCAGCCCCTCTGTTTCTCGCCCTCTGTTTCAGCCCCTCTGTTTCTCGCCCTCTGTTTCAGCCCCTCTGTTTCAGCCCCTCTGTTTCAGCCCCTCTGTTTCTCGCCCTCTGTTTCAGCCCCTCTGTTTCTCGCCCTCTGTTTCAGCTCCTCTGTTTCAGCCCCTCTGTTTCTCGCCCTCTGTTTCTGCCCCTCTGTTTCTCGCCCTCTGTTTCAGGCTCTCTGTTTCAGCCCGTCTGTTTCAGCCCCTCTGTTTAAGCCCCTCTGTTTCTCACCCTCTGTTTCTCGCCCGCTGTTTCAGCCCCTCTGTTTCTCGCCCTCTGTTTCAGCCTCTCTGTTTCTCACCCTCTGTATCAGCCGCTTTGTTTCACCCCCTCTGTTTCAGCCCCTCTGTTTCAGCATCTCTGTTTCTCGCCCTCTGTTTCTCGCCCTCTGTTTCAGCCCCTCTGTTTCTCGCCCTCTGTTTCAGCCCCTCTGTTTCAGCACCTCTATTTCAGCCCCTCTGTTCCAGCCCCTCTGTTTCTCGCCCTCTGTTTCAGTCCCTCTGTTTCGCGCTCTCTGTTTCAGCCCCTCTGTTTCAGCCCCTCTGTTTCTCGCCCACTGTTTCCGCCCGTCTGGTTCTCGCCCTCTGTTTCAGTCCCTCTGTTTCGCGCCCTCTGTTTCAGCCCCTCTGATTCAGCCCCTCTGTTTCAGCCCCTGTGAATCAGCCCCTCTGATTCAGCCCCTCTGTTTCTTGCCCTCTGTTTCAGCCCCTCTGTTTCTCGCCCTCTGTTTCAGCCCCTCTGTTTCTCGCCGTCTGTTTCAGCCCCTCTGTTTCTCGCCCTCTGTTTCAGCCCCTCTGTTTCCGCCCCTCTGTTTCAGCCCCTCTGTTTCAGCCCCTCTGTTTCTCGCCCTCTGTTTCAGCCCCTCTGGTTCTCGCCCTCTGTTTCAGCCCCTCTGTTTCTCGCCCTCTGTTTCTCGCCCTCTGTTTCAGCCCTTCTGTTTCTCGCCCTCTGTTTCAGCCCCTCTGTTTCTCGCACTCTGTTTCAGCCCCTATCTTTCAGCCCCTCTGTTTCAGCCCCTCCGTTTCTCGCCCTCTGTTTCTGCCCCTCTGTTTCTAGCCCTCTGTTTCAGCCCCTCTGTTTCTCGCCCTCTGTTTCAGCCACTCTGTTTCTCGCCCTCTGTTTCAGCCACTCTGTTTCTCGCCCTCTGTTTCAGCCCCTCTGTTTCAGCCCCTCTGTTTCTCGCCCTCTGTTTCAGCCCCTCTGTTTCTCGCCCTCTGTTTCAGCCCCTCTGTTTCTCGCCCTCTGTTTCAGCCCCTCTGTTTCAGCACCTCTATTTCAGCCCCTCTGTTCCAGCCCCTCTGTTTCTCGCCCTCTGTTTCAGTCCCTCTGTTTCGCGCTCTCTGTTTCAGCCCCTCTGTTTCAGCCCCTCTGTTTCTCGCCCACTGTTTCCGCCCGTCTGGTTCTCGCCCTCTGTTTCAGTCCCTCTGTTTCGCGCCCTCTGTTTCAGCCCCTCTGATTCAGCCCCTCTGTTTCAGCCCCTGTGAATCAGCCCCTCTGATTCAGCCCCTCTGTTTCTTGCCCTCTGTTTCAGCCCCTCTGTTTCTCGCCCTCTGTTTCAGCCCCTCTGTTTCTCGCCGTCTGTTTCAGCCCCTCTGTTTCTCGCCCTCTGTTTCAGCCCCTCTGTTTCCGCCCCTCTGTTTCAGCCCCTCTGTTTCAGCCCCTCTGTTTCTCGCCCTCTGTTTCAGCCCCTCTGGTTCTCGCCCTCTGTTTCAGCCCCTCTGTTTCTCGCCCTCTGTTTCTCGCCCTCTGTTTCAGCCCTTCTGTTTCTCGCCCTCTGTTTCAGCCCCTCTGTTTCTCGCACTCTGTTTCAGCCCCTATCTTTCAGCCCCTCTGTTTCAGCCCCTCCGTTTCTCGCCCTCTGTTTCTGCCCCTCTGTTTCTCGCCCTCTGTTTCAGCCCCTCTGTTTCTCGCCCTCTGTTTCAGCCACTCTGTTTCTCGCCCTCTGTTTCAGCCACTCTGTTTCTCGCCCTCTGTTTCAGCCCCTCTGTTTCAGCCCCTCTGTTTCTCGCCCTCTGTTTCAGCCCCTCTGTTTCTCGCCCTCTGTTTCAGCCCCTCTGTTTCTTGCCCTCTGTTTCAGCCCCTCTGTTTCAGCCCCACTGTTTCAGCCCCTCTGTTTCAGCCCCTCTGTTTCAGCCCCTCTGTTTCTCGCCATGTTTCAGCGACTCTGTTTCTCGCCCTCTGTTTCAGCCCCTCTGTTTCTCACCCTCTGTATCAGCCGCTTTGTTTCAGCCCCTCTGTTTCAGCCCCTCTGTTTCAGCCTCTCTGTTTCTCGCCCTCTGTTTCTCGCCCTCTGTTTCAGCCCCTCTGTTTCTCGCCCTCTGTTTCAGCCCCTCTGTTTCAGCACCTCTATTTCAGCCCCTTTGTTCCAGCCCCTCTGTTTCTCGCCCTCTGTTTCAGTCCCTCTGTTTCGCGCTCTCTGTTTCAGCCCCTCTGTTTCAGCCCCTCTGTTTCTCGCCCACTGTTTCTGCCCGTCTGGTTCTCGCCCTCTGTTTCAGTCCCTCTGTTTCGCGCCCTCTGTTTCAGCCCCTCTGTTTCGTGCCCTCTGTTTCAGCCCCTCTGATTCAGCGCCTCTGTTTCAGCCCCTGTGAATCAGCCCCTCTGATTCAGCCCCTCTGTTTCAGCCCCTCTGTTTAAGCCCCTCTGTTTCTCGCCCTCTGTTTCAGCCCCTCTGTTTCAGCCCTTCTGTTTCAGCCACTCAGTTTCAGCCCCTCTGTTTCTTGCCCTCTGTTTCAGCCCCTCTGTTTCTCGCCCTCTGTTTCAGCCCCTCTGTTTCTCGCCGTCTGTTTCAGCCCCTCTGTTTCTCGCCCTCTGTTTCCGTCCCTCTGTTTCACGCTCTCTGTTTCAGCCCCTCTGTTTCAGCCCCTCTGTTTCTCGCCCTCTGTTTCTGCCCGTCTGGTTCTCGCCCTCTGTTTCAGTCCCTCTGTTTCAGCCCCTCTGTCTCAGCCCCTCTGTTTCAGCCCCTCTGTTTCTCGCTCTCTGTTTCAGCCCCTCTGTTTCTCGCTCTCTGTTTCAGCCCCTCTGATTCAGCCCCGCTGTTTCAGCCCCTCTGATTCAGCCCCTCTGTTTCAGCCCCTCTGTTTCAGCCCTCTGTTTCAGCCCCTCTGTTTCAACCACTCTGTTTCTCGCCCTCTGTTTCTCACCCTCTGTTTCTCGCCCTCTGTTTCAGCCCCTCGGTTTTTCGCCCTCTGTTTAAGCCCCTCTGTTTCTCGCCCTCTGTTTCAGGCTCTCTGTTTCAACCCGTCTGTTTCAGCCCCTCTGTTTAAGCCCCTCTGTTTCTCGCCCTCTGTTTTTCGCCAGCTGTTTCAGCCCCTCTGTTTCTCGCCCTCTGTTTCAGCCCCTCTGTTTCAGCCCCTCTGATTCAGCCCCTCTGAATCAGCCCCTCTGTTTCTCGCCCTCTGTTTCAGACCCTCTGTTTCAGCCCCTCTGTTTCAGCCCCTCTGTTTCAGTCCCTCTGTTTCTCGCCCGCTGTTTCAGCCCCTCTGTTTCTCGCCCTCTGTTTCAGCCCCTCTGTTTCAGCCCCTCTGATTCAGCCCCTCTGAATCAGCCCCTCTGTTTCTCGCCCTCTGTTTCAGACCCTCTGTTTCAGCCCCTCTGTTTCAGCCCCTCTGTTTCAGTCCCTCTGTTTCTCGCCCTCTGTTTCAGCCCCTCTGTTTCAGCCCCTCTGTTTCTGCCCCTCTGTTTCAGCCCCTCTGTTTCAGCCCCTCTGTTTCTCGCCCTCTGTTTCAGCCCCGCTGATTCAGCCCCTCTGTTTCAGTCCCTCCGTTTCAGCCCCTCTGTTTCAGTCCCTCTGTTTCTCGCCCTCTGTTTCAGCCCCTCTGTTTCTCGCCCTCTGTTTCAGCCCCTCTGTTTATCGCCCTCTGTTTCTGCCCCTCTGTTTCTCGCCCTCTGTTTCAGCCCCTCTGTTTCTCGCCCTCTGTTTCAGCCCCGGTGATCCAGCCCCTCTGTTTCAGCCCCTCTGTTTCTCGCCCTCTGTTTCAGCCCCTCTGTTTCTCGCCCTCTGTTTCAGCCCCTCTGTTTATCGCCCTCTGTTTCAGCCCCACTGTTTCTCGCCCTCTGTTTCAGCCACTCTGATTCAGCCACTCTGATTCAGCCACTCTGTTTCAGCCCCTCTGTTTCTCGCACACTGTTTGAGCCCATCTGATTCAGCCCCTCTGTTTCAGCCCCTCTGATTCAGCCCCTCTGATTCAGCCACTCTGATGAAGCCCCTCTGCTTCTCGCCCTCTGTTTCAGCCGCTCTGTTTCAGCCCCTCTGTTTCAGCCCCTCTGTTTCTCGCCCTCTGTTTCTCGCCCGCTGTTTCAGCCCCTCTGTTTCTCGCCCTCTGTTTCAGCCCCTCTGTTTCAGCCCCTCTGATTCAGCCCCTCTGATTCAGCCCCTCAGTTTCTCGCCCTCTGTTTCAGCCCCTCTCTTTCAGCCCGTCTGTTTCAGCCCCTCTGTTTCTCGCCCTCTGTTTCAGCCCCTCTGTTTCTCGCCGTCTGTTTCAGCCCCTCTGTTTCTCGCCCTCTGTTTCAGCCCCTCTGTTTCAGCCCCTCTGTTTCAGCCCCTCTGTTTCAGCCCCTCTGTTTCTCGCCCTCTGTTTCAGCCCCTCTGGTTCTCGCCCTCTGTTTCAGCCCCTCTGTTTCTCGCCCTCTGTTTCTCGCCCTCTGTTTCAGCCCTTCTGTTTCTCGCCCTCTGTTTCAGCCCCTCTGTTTCTCGCACTCTGTTTCAGCCCCTATCTTTCAGCCCCTCTGTTTCAGCCCCTCCGTTTCTCGCCCTCTGTTTCTGCCCCTCTGTTTCTAGCCCTCTGTTTCAGCCCCTCTGTTTCTCGCCCTCTGTTTCAGCCCCTCTGTTTCTTGCCCTCTGTTTCAGCCACTCTGTTTCTCGCCCTCTGTTTCAGCCACTCTGTTTCTCGCCCTCTGTTTCAGCCCACCTGTTTCAGCCCCTCTGTTTCTCGCCCTCTGTTTCAGCCCCTCTGTTTCTCGCCCTCTGTTTCAGCCCCTCTGTTTCTTGCCCTCTGTTTCAGCCCCTCTGTTTCAGCCCCACTGTTTCAGCCCCTCTGTTTCAGCCCCTCTGTTTCAGCCCCTCTGTTTCTCGCCATGTTTCAGCGACTCTGTTTCTCGCCCTCTGTTTCAGCCCCTCTGTTTCTCACCCTCTGTATCAGCCGCTATGTTTCAGCCCCTCTGTTTCAGCCCCTCTGTTTCAGCCTCTCTGTTTCTCGCCCTCTGTTTCTCGCCCTCTGTTTCAGCCCCTCTGTTTCTCGCCCTCTGTTTCAGCCCCCCTGTCTCAGCACCTCTATTTCAGCCCCTCTGTTCCAGCCCCTCTGTTTCTCGCCCTCTGTTTCAGTCCCTCTGTTTCGCGCTCTCTGTTTCAGCCCCTCTGTTTCAGCCCCTCTGTTTCTCGCCCACTGTTTCTGCCCGTCTGGTTCTCGCCCTCTGTTTCAGTCCCTCTGTTTCGCGCCCTCTGTTTCAGCCCCTCTGTTTCTCGCCCTCTGTTTCAGCCCCTCTGATTCAGCGCCTCTGTTTCAGCCCCTGTGAATCAGCCCCTCTGATTCAGCCCCTCTGTTTCAGCCCCTCTGTTTAAGCCCCTCTGTTTCTCGCCCTCTGTTTCAGCCCCTCTGTTTCAGCCCTTCTGTTTCAGCCACTCAGTTTCAGCCCCTCTGTTTCTTGCCCTCTGTTTCAGCCCCTCTGTTTCTCGCCCTCTGTTTCAGCCCCTCTGTTTCTCGCCGTCTGTTTCAGCCCCTCTGTTTCTCGCCCTCTGTTTCCGTCCCTCTGTTTCGCGCTCTCTGTTTCAGCCCCTCTGTTTCAGCCCCTCTGTTTCTCGCCCTCTGTTTCTGCCCGTCTGGTTCTCGCCCTCTGTTTCAGTCCCTCTGTTTCAGCCCCTCTGTCTCAGCCCCTCTGTTTCAGCCCCTCTGTTTCTCGCTCTCTGTTTCAGCCCCTCTGTTTCTCGCTCTCTGTTTCAGCCCCTCTGATTCAGCCCCGCTGTTTCAGCCCCTCTGATTCAGCCCCTCTGTTTCAGCCCCTCTGTTTCAGCCCTCTGTTTCAGCCCCTCTGTTTCAACCACTCTGTTTCTCGCCCTCTGTTTCTCACCCTCTGTTTCTCGCCCTCTGTTTCAGCCCCTCGGTTTTTCGCCCTCTGTTTAAGCCCCTCTGTTTCTCGCCCTCTGTTTCAGGCTCTCTGTTTCAACCCGTCTGTTTCAGCCCCTCTGTTTAAGCCCCTCTGTTTCTCGCCCTCTGTTTCTCGCCCGCTGTTTCAGCCCCTCTGTTTCTCGCCCTCTGTTTCAGCCCCTCTGTTTCAGCCCCTCTGATTCAGCCCCTCTGAATCAGCCCCTCTGTTTCTCGCCCTCTGTTTCAGACCCTCTGTTTCAGCCCCTCTGTTTCAGCCCCTCTGTTTCAGTCCCTCTGTTTCTCGCCCTCTGTTTCAGCTCCTCTGTTTCTCGCCCTCTGTTTCAGCCCCTCTGTTTCAGCCCCTCTGTTTCTCGCCCTCTGTTTCTGCCCCTCTGTTTCACGCCCTCTGTTTCAGCCCCTCTGTTTCTCGCCCTCTGTTTCAGCCCCGCTGATTCAGCCCCTCTGTTTCAGTCCCTCCGTTTCAGCCCCTCTGTTTCAGTCCCTCTGTTTCTCGCCCTCTGTTTCAGCCCCTCTGTTTCTCGCCCTCTGTTTCTGCCCCTCTGTTTCACGCCCTCTGTTTCAGCCCCTCTGTTTCTCGCCCTCTGTTTCAGCCCCGCTGATTCAGCCCCTCTGTTTCAGTCCCTCCGTTTCAGCCCCTCTGTTTCAGTCCCTCTGTTTCTCGCCCTCTGTTTCAGCCCCTCTGTTTCTCGCCCTCTGTTTCAGCCCCTCTGTTTCTCGCCCTCTGTTTCTGCCCCTCTGTTTCTCGCCCTCTGTTTCAGCCCCTCTGTTTCTCGCCCTCTGTTTCAGCCCCGCTGATCCAGCCCCTCTGTTTCAGCCCCTCTGTTTCTCGCCCTCTGTTTCAGCCCCTCTGTTTCTCGCCCTCTGTTTCAGCCCCTCTGTTTATCGCCCTCTGTTTCAGCCCCACTGTTTCTCGCCCTCTGTTTCAGCCACTCTGATTCAGCCACTCTGATTCAGCCACTCTGTTTCAGCCCCTCTGTTTCTCGCACACTGTTTGAGCCCATCTGATTCAGCCCCTCTGTTTCAGCCCCTCTGATTCAGCCCCTCTGATTCAGCCACTCTGATGAAGCCCCTCTGCTTCTCGCCCTCTGTTTCAGCCGCTCTGTTTCAGCCCCTCTGTTTCAGCCCCTCTGTTTCTCGCGCTCTGTTTCTCGCCCGCTGTTTCAGCCCCTCTGTTTCTCGCCCTCTGTTTCAGCCCCTCTGTTTCAGCCCCTCTGATTCAGCCCCTCTGATTCAGCCCCTCAGTTTCTCGCCCTCTGTTTCAGCACCTCTCTTTCAGCCCGTCTGTTTCAGCCCCTCGGTTTCTCGACCTCTGTTTCAGCCACTCTGTTTCTCGGCCTCTGTTTCAGCCACTCTGTTTCATCCCCTCTGTTTCAGACCCTCTGTTTCTCGCCCTCTGTTTCAGCCCCTCTGTTTCTCGCCCTCTGTTTCAGCCCCTCTGTTTCTCGCCCTCTGTTTCAGCCCCTCTGTTTCAGCCCCCCTGTTTCAGCCCCTCTGTTTCTCGCCCTCTGTTTCAGCCCCTCTGTTTCTCGCCCTCTGTTTCAGCTCCTCTGTTTCAGCCCCTCTGTTTCTCGCCCTCTGTTTCTGCCCCTCTGTTTCTCGCCCTCTGTTTCAGGCTCTCTGTTTCAGCCCGTCTGTTTCAGCCCCTCTGTTTAAGCCCCTCTGTTTCTCGCCCTCTGTTTCTCGCCCGCTGTTTCAGCCCCTCTGTTTCTCGCCCTCTGTTTCAGCCTCTCTGTTTCTCACCCTCTGTATCAGCCGCTTTGTTTCACCCCCTCTGTTTCAGCCCCTCTGTTTCAGCCTCTCTGTTTCTCGCCCTCTGTTTCTCGCCCTCTGTTTCAGCCCCTCTGTTTCTCGCCCTCTGTTTCAGCCCCTCTGTTTCAGCACCTCTATTTCAGCCCCTCTGTTCCAGCCCCTCTGTTTCTCGCCCTCTGTTTCAGTCCCTCTGTTTCGCGCTCTCTGTTTCAGCCCCTCTGTTTCAGCCCCTCTGTTTCTCGCCCACTGTTTCCGCCCGTCTGGTTCTCGCCCTCTGTTTCAGTCCCTCTGTTTCGCGCCCTCTGTTTCAGCCCCTCTGATTCAGCCCCTCTGTTTCAGCCCCTGTGAATCAGCCCCTCTGATTCAGCCCCTCTGTTTCTTGCCCTCTGTTTCAGCCCCTCTGTTTCTCGCCCTCTGTTTCAGCCCCTCTGTTTCTCGCCGTCTGTTTCAGCCCCTCTGTTTCTCGCCCTCTGTTTCAGCCCCTCTGTTTCAGCCCCTCTGTTTCCGCCCCTCTGTTTCAGCCCCTCTGTTTCTCGCCCTCTGTTTCAGCCCCTCTGGTTCTCGCCCTCTGTTTCAGCCCCTCTGTTTCTCGCCCTCTGTTTCTCGCCCTCTGTTTCAGCCCTTCTGTTTCTCGCCCTCTGTTTCAGCCCCTCTGTTTCTCGCACTCTGTTTCAGCCCCTATCTTTCAGCCCCTCTGTTTCAGCCCCTCCGTTTCTCGCCCTCTGTTTCTGCCCCTCTCTTTCTAGCCCTCTGTTTCAGCCCCTCTGTTTCTCGCCCTCTGTTTCAGCCCCTCTGTTTCTTGCCCTCTGTTTCAGCCACTCTGTTTCTCGCCCTCTGTTTCAGCCACTCTGTTTCTCGCCCTCTGTTTCAGCCCCTCTGTTTCAGCCCCTCTGTTTCTCGCCCTCTGTTTCAGCCCCTCTGTTTCACGCCCTCTGTTTCAGCCCCTCTGTTTCTTGCCCTCTGTTTCAGCCCCTCTGTTTCAGCCCCACTGTTTCAGCCCCTCTGTTTCAGCCCCTCTGTTTCAGCCCCTCTGATTCAGCCCCTCTGAATCAGCCCCTCTGTTTCTCGCCCTCTGTTTCAGACCCTCTGTTTCAGCCCCTCTGTTTCAGCCCCTCTGTTTCAGTCCCTCTGTTTCTCGCCCTCTGTTTCAGCTCCTCTGTTTCTCGCCCTCTGTTTCAGCCCCTCTGTTTCAGCCCCTCTGTTTCTCGCCCTCTGTTTCTGCCCCTCTGTTTCACGCCCTCTGTTTCAGCCCCTCTGTTTCTCGCCCTCTGTTTCAGCCCCGCTGATTCAGCCCCTCTGTTTCAGTCCCTCCGTTTCAGCCCCTCTGTTTCAGTCCCTCTGTTTCTCGCCCTCTGTTTCAGCCCCTCTGTTTCTCGCCCTCTGTTTCTGCCCCTCTGTTTCACGCCCTCTGTTTCAGCCCCTCTGTTTCTCGCCCTCTGTTTCAGCCCCGCTGATTCAGCCCCTCTGTTTCAGTCCCTCCGTTTCAGCCCCTCTGTTTCAGTCCCTCTGTTTCTCGCCCTCTGTTTCAGCCCCTCTGTTTCTCGCCCTCTGTTTCAGCCCCTCTGTTTCTCGCCCTCTGTTTCTGCCCCTCTGTTTCTCGCCCTCTGTTTCAGCCCCTCTGTTTCTCGCCCTCTGTTTCAGCCCCGCTGATCCAGCCCCTCTGTTTCAGCCCCTCTGTTTCTCGCCCTCTGTTTCAGCCCCTCTGTTTCTCGCCCTCTGTTTCAGCCCCTCTGTTTATCGCCCTCTGTTTCAGCCCCACTGTTTCTCGCCCTCTGTTTCAGCCACTCTGATTCAGCCACTCTGATTCAGCCACTCTGTTTCAGCCCCTCTGTTTCTCGCACACTGTTTGAGCCCATCTGATTCAGCCCCTCTGTTTCAGCCCCTCTGATTCAGCCCCTCTGATTCAGCCACTCTGATGAAGCCCCTCTGCTTCTCGCCCTCTGTTTCAGCCGCTCTGTTTCAGCCCCTCTGTTTCAGCCCCTCTGTTTCTCGCGCTCTGTTTCTCGCCCGCTGTTTCAGCCCCTCTGTTTCTCGCCCTCTGTTTCAGCCCCTCTGTTTCAGCCCCTCTGATTCAGCCCCTCTGATTCAGCCCCTCAGTTTCTCGCCCTCTGTTTCAGCACCTCTCTTTCAGCCCGTCTGTTTCAGCCCCTCGGTTTCTCGACCTCTGTTTCAGCCACTCTGTTTCTCGGCCTCTGTTTCAGCCACTCTGTTTCATCCCCTCTGTTTCAGACCCTCTGTTTCTCGCCCTCTGTTTCAGCCCCTCTGTTTCTCGCCCTCTGTTTCAGCCCCTCTGTTTCTCGCCCTCTGTTTCAGCCCCTCTGTTTCAGCCCCCCTGTTTCAGCCCCTCTGTTTCTCGCCCTCTGTTTCAGCCCCTCTGTTTCTCGCCCTCTGTTTCAGCTCCTCTGTTTCAGCCCCTCTGTTTCTCGCCCTCTGTTTCTGCCCCTCTGTTTCTCGCCCTCTGTTTCAGGCTCTCTGTTTCAGCCCGTCTGTTTCAGCCCCTCTGTTTAAGCCCCTCTGTTTCTCGCCCTCTGTTTCTCGCCCGCTGTTTCAGCCCCTCTGTTTCTCGCCCTCTGTTTCAGCCTCTCTGTTTCTCACCCTCTGTATCAGCCGCTTTGTTTCACCCCCTCTGTTTCAGCCCCTCTGTTTCAGCCTCTCTGTTTCTCGCCCTCTGTTTCTCGCCCTCTGTTTCAGCCCCTCTGTTTCTCGCCCTCTGTTTCAGCCCCTCTGTTTCAGCACCTCTATTTCAGCCCCTCTGTTCCAGCCCCTCTGTTTCTCGCCCTCTGTTTCAGTCCCTCTGTTTCGCGCTCTCTGTTTCAGCCCCTCTGTTTCAGCCCCTCTGTTTCTCGCCCACTGTTTCCGCCCGTCTGGTTCTCGCCCTCTGTTTCAGTCCCTCTGTTTCGCGCCCTCTGTTTCAGCCCCTCTGATTCAGCCCCTCTGTTTCAGCCCCTGTGAATCAGCCCCTCTGATTCAGCCCCTCTGTTTCTTGCCCTCTGTTTCAGCCCCTCTGTTTCTCGCCCTCTGTTTCAGCCCCTCTGTTTCTCGCCGTCTGTTTCAGCCCCTCTGTTTCTCGCCCTCTGTTTCAGCCCCTCTGTTTCAGCCCCTCTGTTTCCGCCCCTCTGTTTCAGCCCCTCTGTTTCTCGCCCTCTGTTTCAGCCCCTCTGGTTCTCGCCCTCTGTTTCAGCCCCTCTGTTTCTCGCCCTCTGTTTCTCGCCCTCTGTTTCAGCCCTTCTGTTTCTCGCCCTCTGTTTCAGCCCCTCTGTTTCTCGCACTCTGTTTCAGCCCCTATCTTTCAGCCCCTCTGTTTCAGCCCCTCCGTTTCTCGCCCTCTGTTTCTGCCCCTCTCTTTCTAGCCCTCTGTTTCAGCCCCTCTGTTTCTCGCCCTCTGTTTCAGCCCCTCTGTTTCTTGCCCTCTGTTTCAGCCACTCTGTTTCTCGCCCTCTGTTTCAGCCACTCTGTTTCTCGCCCTCTGTTTCAGCCCCTCTGTTTCAGCCCCTCTGTTTCTCGCCCTCTGTTTCAGCCCCTCTGTTTCACGCCATCTGTTTCAGCCCCTCTGTTTCTTGCCCTCTGTTTCAGCCCCTCTGTTTCAGCCCCACTGTTTCAGCCCCTCTGTTTCAGCCCCTCTGTTTCAGCCCCTCTGTTTCTCGCCATGTTTCAGCGACTCTGTTTCTCGCCCTCTGTTTCAGCCCCTCTGTTTCTCACCCTCTGTATCAGCCGCTTTGTTTCAGCCCCTCTGTTTCAGCCCCTCTGTTTCAGCCTCTCTGTTTCTCGCCCTCTGTTTCTCGCCCTCTGTTTCAGCCCCTCTGTTTCTCGCCCTCTGTTTCAGCCCCTCTGTTTCAGCACCTCTATTTCAGCCCCTCTGTTCCAGCCCCTCTGTTTCTCGCCCTCTGTTTCAGTCCCTCTGTTTCGCGCTCTCTGTTTCAGCCCCTCTGTTTCAGCCCCTCTGTTTCTCGCCCACTGTTTCTGCCCGTCTGGTTCTCGCCCTCTGTTTCAGTCCCTCTGTTTCGCGCCCTCTGTTTCAGCCCCTCTGTTTCGCGCCCTCTGTTTCAGCCCCTCTGATTCAGCGCCTCTGTTTCAGCCCCTGTGAATCAGCCCCTCTGATTCAGCCCCTCTGTTTCAGCCCCTCTGTTTAAGCCCCTCTGTTTCTCGCCCTCTGTTTCAGCCCCTCTGTTTCAGCCCTTCTGTTTCAGCCACTCAGTTTCAGCCCCTCTGTTTCTTGCCCTCTGTTTCAGCCCCTCTGTTTCTCGCCCTCTGTTTCAGCCCCTCTGTTTCTCGCCGTCTGTTTCAGCCCCTCTGTTTCTCGCCCTCTGTTTCCGTCCCTCTGTTTCGCGCTCTCTGTTTCAGCCCCTCTGTTTCAGCCCCTCTGTTTCTCGCCCTCTGTTTCTGCCCGTCTGGTTCTCGCCCTCTGTTTCAGTCCCTCTGTTTCAGCCCCTCTGTCTCAGCCCCTCTGTTTCAGCCCCTCTGTTTCTCGCTCTCTGTTTCAGCCCCTCTGTTTCTCGCTCTCTGTTTCAGCCCCTCTGATTCAGCCCCGCTGTTTCAGCCCCTCTGATTCAGCCCCTCTGTTTCAGCCCCTCTGTTTCAGCCCTCTGTTTCAGCCCCTCTGTTTCAACCACTCTGTTTCTCGCCCTCTGTTTCTCACCCTCTGTTTCTCGCCCTCTGTTTCAGCCCCTCGGTTTTTCGCCCTCGGTTTAAGCCCCTCTGTTTCTCGCCCTCTGTTTCAGGCTCTCTGTTTCAACCCGTCTGTTTCAGCCCCTCTGTTTAAGCCCCTCTGTTTCTCGCCCTCTGTTTCTCGCCCGCTGTTTCAGCCCCTCTGTTTCTCGCCCTCTGTTTCAGCCCCTCTGTTTCAGCCCCTCTGATTCAGCCCCTCTGAATCAGCCCCTCTGTTTCTCGCCCTCTGTTTCAGACCCTCTGTTTCAGCCCCTCTGTTTCAGCCCCTCTGTTTCAGTCCCTCTGTTTCTCGCCCTCTGTTTCAGCTCCTCTGTTTCTCGCCCTCTGTTTCAGCCCCTCTGTTTCAGCCCCTCTGTTTCTCGCACTCTGTTTCTGCCCCTCTGTTTCACGCCCTCTGTTTCAGCCCCTCTGTTTCTCGCCCTCTGTTTCAGCCCCGCTGATTCAGCCCCTCTGTTTCAGTCCCTCCGTTTCAGCCCCTCTGTTTCAGTCCCTCTGTTTCTCGCCCTCTGTTTCAGCCCCTCTGTTTCTCGCCCTCTGTTTCAGCCCCTCTGTTTCTCGCCCTCTGTTTCTGCCCCTCTGTTTCTCGCCCTCTGTTTCAGCCCCTCTGTTTCTCGCCCTCTGTTTCAGCCCCGGTGATCCAGCCCCTCTGTTTCAGCCCCTGTGTTTCTCGCCCTCTGTTTCAGCCCCTCTGTTTCTCGCCCTCTGTTTCAGCCCCTCTCTTTATCGCCCTCTGTTTCAGCCCCACTGTTTCTCGCCCTCTGTTTCAGCCACTCTGATTCAGCCACTCTGATTCAGCCACTCTGTTTCAGCCCCTCTGTTTCTCGCACACTGTTTGAGCCCATCTGATTCAGCCCCTCTGTTTCAGCCCCTCTGATTCAGCCCCTCTGATTCAGCCACTCTGATGAAGCCCCTCTGCTTCTCGCCCTCTGTTTCAGCCGCTCTGTTTCAGCCCCTCTGTTTCAGCCCCTCTGTTTCTCACCCTCTGTTTCTCGCGCGCAGTTTCAGCCCCTCTGTTTCTCGCCCTCTGTTTCAGCCCCTCTGTTTCAGCCCCTCTGATTCAGCCCCTCTGATTCAGCCCCTCAGTTTCTCGCCCTCTGTTTCAGCCCCTCTCTTTCAGCCCGTCTGTTTCAGCCCCTCTGTTTCTCGCCCTCTGTTTCAGCCCCTCTGTTTCTCGCCGTCTGATTCAGCCCCTCTGTTTCTCGCCCTCTGTTTCAGCCCCTCTGTTTCAGCCCCTCTGTTTCAGCCCCTCTGTTTCAGCCCCTCTGTTTCTCGCCCTCTGTTTCAGCCCCTCTGGTTCTCGCCCTCTGTTTCAGCCCCTCTGTTTCTCGCCCTCTGTTTCTCGCCCTCTGTTTCAGCCCTTCTGTTTCTCGCCCTCTGTTTCAGCCCCTCTGTTTCTCGCACTCTGTTTCAGCCCCTATCTTTCAGCCCCTCTGTTTCAGCCCCTCCGTTTCTCGCCCTCTGTTTCTGCCCCTCTCTTTCTAGCCCTCTGTTTCAGCCCCTCTGTTTCTCGCCCTCTGTTTCAGCCCCTCTGTTTCTTGCCCTCTGTTTCAGCCACTCTGTTTCTCGCCCTCTGTTTCAGCCACTCTGTTTCTCGCCCTCTGTTTCAGCCCCTCTGTTTCAGCCCCTCTGTTTCTCGCCCTCTGTTTCAGCCCCTCTGTTTCTCGCCCTCTGTTTCAGCCCCTCTGTTTCTTGCCCTCTGTTTCAGCCCCTCTGTTTCAGCCCCACTGTTTCAGCCCCTCTGTTTCAGCCCCTCTGTTTCAGCCCCTCTGTTTCTCGCCATGTTTCAGCGACTCTGTTTCTCGCCCTCTGTTTCAGCCCCTCTGTTTCTCACCCTCTGTATCAGCCGCTATGTTTCAGCCCCTCTGTTTCAGCCCCTCTGTTTCAGCCTCTCTGTTTCTCGCCCTCTGTTTCTCGCCCTCTGTTTCAGCCCCTCTGTTTCTCGCCCTCTGTTTCAGCCCCTCTGTTTCAGCACCTCTATTTCAGCCCCTCTGTTCCAGCCCCTCTGTTTCTCGCCCTCTGTTTCAGTCCCTCTGTTTCGCGCTCTCTGTTTCAGCCCCTCTGTTTCAGCCCCTCTGTTTCTCGCCCACTGTTTCTGCCCGTCTGGTTCTCGCCCTCTGTTTCAGTCCCTCTGTTTCGCGCCCTCTGTTTCAGCCCCTCTGTTTCGCGCCCTCTGTTTCAGCCCCTCTGATTCAGCGCCTCTGTTTCAGCCCCTGTGAATCAGCCCCTCTGATTCAGCCCCTCTGTTTCAGCCCCTCTGTTTAAGCCCCTCTGTTTCTCGCCCTCTGTTTCAGCCCCTCTGTTTCAGCCCTTCTGTTTCAGCCACTCAGTTTCAGCCCCTCTGTTTCTTGCCCTCTGTTTCAGCCCCTCTGTTTCTCGCCCTCTGTTTCAGCCCCTCTGTTTCTCGCCGACTGTTTCAGCCCCTCTGTTTCTCGCCCTCTGTTTCCGTCCCTCTGTTTCGCGCTCTCTGTTTCAGCCCCTCTGTTTCAGCCCCTCTGTTTCTCGCCCTCTGTTTCTGCCCGTCTGGTTCTCGCCCTCTGTTTCAGTCCCTCTGTTTCAGCCCCTCTGTCTCAGCCCTTCTGTTTCAGCCCCTCTGTTTCTCGCTCTCTGTTTCAGCCCCTCTGTTTCTCGCTCTCTGTTTCAGCCCCTCTGATTCAGCCCCGCTGTTTCAGCCCCTCTGATTCAGCCCCTCTGTTTCAGCCCCTCTGTTTCAGCCCTCTGTTTCAGCCCCTCTGTTTCAACCACTCTGTTTCTCGCCCTCTGTTTCTCACCCTCTGTTTCTCGCCCTCTGTTTCAGCCCCTCGGTTTTTCGCCCTCTGTTTAAGCCCCTCTGTTTCTCGCCCTCTGTTTCAGGCTCTCTGTTTCAACCCGTCTGTTTCAGCCCCTCTGTTTAAGCCCCTCTGTTTCTCGCACTCTGTTTCTCGCCCGCTGTTTCAGCCCCTCTGTTTCTCGCCCGCTGTTTCAGCCCCTCTGTTTCAGCCCCTCTGATTCAGCCCCTCTGAATCAGCCCCTCTGTTTCTCGCCCTCTGTTTCAGACCCTCTGTTTCAGCCCCTCTGTTTCAGCCCCTCTGTTTCAGTCCCTCTGTTTCTCGCCCTCTGTTTCAGCTCCTCTGTTTCTCGCCCTCTGTTTCAGCCCCTCTGTTTCAGCCCCTCTGTTTCTCGCCCTCTGTTTCTGCCCCTCTGTTTCACGCCCTCTGTTTCAGCCCCTCTGTTTCTCGCCCTCTGTTTCAGCCCCGCTGATTCAGCCCCTCTGTTTCAGTCCCTCCGTTTCAGCCCCTCTGTTTCAGTCCCTCTGTTTCTCGCCCTCTGTTTCAGCCCCTCTGTTTCTCGCCCTCTGTTTCAGCCCCTCTGTTTATCGCCCTCTGTTTCTGCCCCTCTGTTTCTCGCCCTCTGTTTCAGCCCCTCTGTTTCTCGCCCTCTGTTTCAGCCCCGGTGATCCAGCCCCTCTGTTTCAGCCCCTCTGTTTCTCGCCCTCTGTTTCAGCCCCTCTGTTTCTCGCCCTCTGTTTCAGCCCCTCTGTTTATCGCCCTCTGTTTCAGCCCCACTGTTTCTCGCCCTCTGTTTCAGCCACTCTGATTCAGCCACTCTGATTCAGCCACTCTGTTTCAGCCCCTCTGTTTCTCGCACACTGTTTGAGCCCATCTGATTCAGCCCCTCTGTTTCAGCCCCTCTGATTCAGCCCCTCTGATTCAGCCACTCTGATGAAGCCCCTCTGCTTCTCGCCCTCTGTTTCAGCCGCTCTGTTTCAGCCCCTCTGTTTCAGCCCCTCTGTTTCTCGCCCTCTGTTTCTCGCCCGCTGTTTCAGCCCCTCTGTTTCTCGCCCTCTGTTTCAGACCCTCTGTTTCAGCCCCTCTGATTCAGCCCCTCTGATTCAGCCCCTCAGTTTCTCGCCCTCTGTTTCAGCCCCTCTCTTTCAGCCCGTCAATTTCAGCCCCTCGGTTTCTCGCCCTCTGTTTCAGCCCCTCTGTTTCTCGGCCTCTGTTTCAGCCACTCTGTTTCATCCCCTCTGTTTCAGACCCTCTGTTTCTCGCCCTCTGTTTCAGCCCCTCTGTTTCTCGCCCACTGTTTCAGCCCCTCTGTTTCTCGCCCTCTGTTTCAGCCCCTCTGTTTCAGCCCCTCTGTTTCAGCCCCTCTGTTTCTCGCCCTCTGTTTCAGCCCCTCTGTTTCTCGCCCTCTGTTTCAGCTCCTCTGTTTCAGCCCCTCTGTTTCTCGCCCTCTGTTTCTGCCCCTCTGTTTCTCGCCCTCTGTTTCAGGCTCTCTGTTTCAGCCCGTCTGTTTCAGCCCCTCTGTTTAAGCCCCTCTGTTTCTCGCCCTCTGTTTCTCGCCCGCTGTTTCAGCCCCTCTGTTTCAGCCCCTCTGTTTCAGCCCCTCTGTTTCTCGCCCTCTGTTTCAGCCCCTCTGGTTCTCGCCCTCTGTTTCAGCCCCTCTGTTTCTCGCCCTCTGTTTCTCGCCCTCTGTTTCAGCCCTTCTGTTTCTCGCCCTCTGTTTCAGCCCCTCTGTTTCTCGCACTCTGTTTCAGCCCCTATCTTTCAGCCCCTCTGTTTCAGCCCCTCGGTTTCTCGCCCTCTGTTTCTGCCCCTCTGTTTCTAGCCCTCTGTTTCAGCCCCTCTGTTTCTCGCCCTCTGTTTCAGCCCCTCTGTTTCTTGCCCTCTGTTTCAGCCACTCTGTTTCTCGCCCTCTGTTTCAGCCACTCTGTTTCTCGCCCTCTGTTTCAGCCCCTCTGTTTCAGCCCCTCTGTTTCTCGCCCTCTGTTTCAGCCCCTCTGTTTCTCGCCCTCTGTTTCAGCCCCTCTGTTTCTTGCCCTCTGTTTCAGCCCCTCTGTTTCAGCCCCACTGTTTCAGCCCCTCTGTTTCAGCCCCTCTGTTTCAGCCCCTCTGTTTCTCGCCATGTTTCAGCGACTCTGTTTCTCGCCCTCTGTTTCAGCCCCTCTGTTTCTCACCCTCTGTATCAGCCGCTATGTTTCAGCCCCTCTGTTTCAGCCCCTCTGTTTCAGCCTCTCTGTTTCTCGCCCTCTGTTTCTCGCCCTCTGTTTCAGCCCCTCTGTTTCTCGCCCTCTGTTTCAGCCCCTCTGTTTCAGCACCTCTATTTCAGCCCCTCTGTTCCAGCCCCTCTGTTTCTCGCCCTCTGTTTCAGTCCCTCTGTTTCGCGCTCTCTGTTTCAGCCCCTCTGTTTCTCGCCCACTGTTTCTGCCCGTCTGGTTCTCGCCCTCTGTTTCAGTCCCTCTGTTTCGCGCCCTCTGTTTCAGCCCCTCTGTTTCGCGCCCTCTGTTTCAGCCCCTCTGATTCAGCGCCTCTGTTTCAGCCCCTGTGAATCAGCCCCTCTGATTCAGCCCCTCTGTTTCAGCCCCTCTGTTTAAGCCCCTCTGTTTCTCGCCCTCTGTTTCAGCCCCTCTGTTTCAGCCCTTCTGTTTCAGCCACTCAGTTTCAGCCCCTCTGTTTCTTGCCCTCTGTTTCAGCCCCTCTGTTTCTCGCCCTCTGTTTCAGCCCCTCTGTTTCTCGCCGTCTGTTTCAGCCCCTCTGTTTCTCGCCCTCTGTTTCCGTCCCTCTGTTTCGCGCTCTCTGTTTCAGCCCCTCTGTTTCAGCCCCTCTGTTTCTCGCCCTCTGTTTCTGCCCGTCTGGTTCTCGCCCTCTGTTTCAGTCCCTCTGTTTCAGCCCCTCTGTCTCAGCCCCTCTGTTTCAGCCCCTCTGTTTCTCGCTCTCTGTTTCAGCCCCTCTGTTTCTCGCTCTCTGTTTCAGCCCCTCTGATTCAGCCCCGCTGTTTCAGCCCCTCTGATTCAGCCCCTCTGTTTCAGCCCCTCTGTTTCAGCCCTCTGTTTCAGCCCCTCTGTTTCAACCACTCTGTTTCTCGCCCTCTGTTTCTCACCCTCTGTTTCTCGCCCTCTGTTTCAGCCCCTCGGTTCTTCGCCCTCTGTTTAAGCCCCTCTGTTTCTCGCCCTCTGTTTCAGGCTCTCTGTTTCAACCCGTCTGTTTCAGCCCCTCTGTTTAAGCCCCTCTGTTTCTCGCCCTCTGTTTCTCGCCCGCTGTTTCAGCCCCTCTGTTTCTCGCCCTCTGTTTCAGCCCCTCTGTTTCAGCCCCTCTGATTCAGCCCCTCTGAATCAGCCCCTCTGTTTCCCGCCCTCTGTTTCAGACCCTCTGTTTCAGCCCCTCTGTTTCAGCCCCTCTGTTTCAGTCCCTCTGTTTCTCGCCCTCTGTTTCAGCTCCTCTGTTTCTCGCCCTCTGTTTCAGCCCCTCTGTTTCAGCCCCTCTGTTTCTCGCCCTCTGTTTCTGCCCCTCTGTTTCACGCCCTCTGTTTCAGCCCCTCTGTTTCTCGCCCTCTGTTTCAGCCCCGCTGATTCAGCACCTCTGTTTCAGTCCCTCCGTTTCAGCCCCTCTGTTTCAGTCCCTCTGTTTCTCGCCCTCTGTTTCAGCCCCTCTGTTTCTCGCCCTCTGTTTCAGCCCCTCTGTTTATCGCCCTCTGTTTCTGCCCCTCTGTTTCTCGCCCTCTGTTTCAGCCCCTCTGTTTCTCGCCCTCTGTTTCAGCCCCGCTGATCCAGCCCCTCTGTTTCAGCCCCTCTGTTTCTCGCCCTCTGTTTCAGCCCCTCTGTTTCTCGCCCTCTGTTTCAGCCCCTCTGTTTATCGCCCTCTGTTTCAGCCCCACTGTTTCTCGCCCTCTGTTTCAGCCACTCTGATTCAGCCACTCTGATTCAGCCACTCTGTTTCAGCCCCTCTGTTTCTCGCACACTGTTTGAGCCCATCTGATTCAGCCCCTCTGTTTCAGCCCCTCTGATTCAGCCCCTCTGATTCAGCCACTCTGATGAAGCCCCTCTGCTTCTCGCCCTCTGTTTCAGCCGCTCTGTTTCAGCCCCTCTGTTTCAGCCCCTCTGTTTCTCGCCCTCTGTTTCTCGCCCGCTGTTTCAGCCCCTCTGTTTCTCGCCCTCTGTTTCAGCCCCTCTGTTTCAGCCCCTCTGATTCAGCCCCTCTGATTCAGCCCCTCAGTTTCTCGCCCTCTGTTTCAGCCCCTCTCTTTCAGCCCGTCTGTTTCAGCCCCTCGGTTTCTCGCCCTCTGTTTCAGCCCCTCTGTTTCTCGGCCTCTGTTTCAGCCACTCTGTTTCATCCCCTCTGTTTCAGACCCTCTGTTTCTCGCCCTCTGTTTCAGCCCCTCTGTTTCTCGCCCACTGTTTCAGCCCCTCTGTTTCTCGCCCTCTGTTTCAGCCCCTCTGTTTCAGCCCCTCTGTTTCAGCCCCTCTGTTTCTCGCCCTCTGTTTCAGCCCCTCTGTTTCTCGCCCTCTGTTTCAGCTCCTCTGTTTCAGCCCCTCTGTTTCTCGCCCTCTGTTTCTGCCCCTCTGTTTCTCGCCCTCTGTTTCAGGCTCTCTGTTTCAGCCCGTCTGTTTCAGCCCCTCTGTTTAAGCCCCTCTGTTTCTCGCCCTCTGTTTCTCGCCCGCTGTTTCAGCCCCTCTGTTTCTCGCCCTCTGTTTCAGCCTCTCTGTTTCAGCCCCTCTGAATCAGCCCCTCTCAATCAGCCCCACTGTTTCTCGCCCTGTGTTTCAGACCCTCTGTTTCAGCCCCTCTGTTTCAGCCCCTCTGTTTCAGCCCCTCTCTTTCTTGCCCTCTGTTTCAGCTCCTCTGTTTCTCGCCCTCTGTTTCAGCCCCTCTGTTTCAGCCCCTCTGTTTCTCGCCCTCTGTTTCTGCCCCTCTGTTTCTCGCCCTCTGTTTCAGCCCCTCTGTTTCTCGCCCTCTGTTTCAGCCCCTCTGTTTCAGCCCCTGTGATTCAGCCCCTCTGATTCAGCCCCTCAGTTTCTCGCCCTCTGTTTCAGCCCCTCTGTTTCTGCCCCTCTGTTTCTCACCCTCTGTTTCAGCCCCTCTGTTTGTCGCCCTCTGTTTCAGCCCCTCTGTTTCTCGGCCTCTGTTTAAGCCCCTCTGTTTCAGCCCCTCTGTTTCAGACCCTCTGTTTCAGACCCTCTGTTTCAGCCCCTCTGTTTCTCGCCCTCTGTTTCAGCCCCTCTGTTTCAGCCCCTCTGTCTCAGCCCCTCTGTTTCAGCCCCTCTGTTTCTCGCCCTCTGTTTCAGCCCCTCTGTTTCTCGCCTTCTGTTTCAGCCCCTCTGATTCAGCCCCGCTGTTTCAGCCCCTCTGATTCAGCCCCTCTGTTTCAGCCCCTCTGTTTCAGCCCCTCTGTTTCAGCCCCTCTGTTTCAACCACTCTGTTTCTCGCCCTCTGTTTCTCACCCTCTGTTTCTCGCCCTCTGTTTCAGCCCCTCTGTTTTTCGCCCTCTGTTTAAGCCCCTCTGTGTCTCGCCCTCTGTTTCTCGCCCGCTGTTTCAGCCCCTTTGTTTCTCGCTCTCTGTTTCAGCCCCTCTGTTTCAGCCCCTCTGATTCAGCCCCTCTGAATCAGCCCCTCTGTTTCTCGCCCTCTGTTTCAGACCCTCTGTTTCAGCCCCTCTGTTTCAGCCCCTCTGTTTCAGCCCCTCTGTTTCTCGCTCTCTGTTTCAGCTCCTCTGTTTATCGCCCTCTGTTTCAGCCCCTCTGTTTCTTGCCCTCTGTTTCAGCCCCTCTGTTTGAGCCCCTCTGTTTCTCGCCCTCTGTTTCAGCCCCTCTGTTTCAGCCCCTCTGTTTCTCGCACTCTGTTTCTGCCCCTCTGTTTCTTCGCCCTCTGTTTCAGCCCCTCTGTTTCTCGTCCTCTGTTTCTGCCCCGCTGATTCAGCCCCTCTGTTTGATCCACTCAGAATCAGCCGCTCTGATTCAGCCCCTCTGTTTCAGCCCCTCTGTTTCAGCCCCTCTGTTTCTCGCCCTCTGTTTCAGCCCCTCTGTTTCTCGCCCTCTGTTTGAGCCCCTCTGATTCAGCCCCTCTGTTTCAGCCCCTCTGATTCAGCCCCTCTGATTCAGCCCCTCTGATTCAGCCCCTCTGTTTCTCGCCCTCTGTTTCAGCCCCTCTGTTTCAGCCCCTCTGTTTCAGCCCCCCCCGGTTTCTCACCCTCTGTTTCAGCCCCTCTGATTCAGCGCCTCTGATTCAGCCCCTCTGATTCAGCCCCTCTGATTCAGCCCCTCTATTTCCCGCCCCTCAGTTTCCCGCCCCTCTGTTTCAGACCCTCTGTTTCACGCCCCGTGTTTCAGCCCCTCTGTTTCTCGCCCTCTGTTTCAGCCCCTGTGTTTCAGCCCCTCTGTTTCAGCCCCTCTGTTTCAGCTCCTCTGTTTCTCGCCCTCTGTTTCAGCCCCTCTGTTTCAGCCCATCTGTTTCTCGCCCTCTGTTTCTGCCCCTCTGTTTCTCGCCCTCTGTTTCAGCCCCTCTGTTTCAGCCCCTCTGTTTCATCCCCTCTGTTTCAGCCCCTCTGTTTCTCGCCCTCTGTTTCTCACCCTCTGTTTCTCGCCCTCTGTTTCAGCCCCTCTGTTTTTCGCCCGCTGTTTCAGCTCCTCTGTTTCTTGCCCTCTGTTTCAGCCCCTCTGTTTCAGCCCCTCTGATTCAGCCCCTCTGATTCAGCCCCTCAGTTTCTCGCCCTCAGTTTCACGCCCTCTGTTTCAGCCACTCTGTTTCAGCACCTCTGTTACAGCCCCTCTGTTTCTCGCCCTCTGTTTCAGGCTCTCTGTTTCAGCCCGTCTGTTTCAGCCCCTCTGTTTAAGCCCCTCTGTTTCTCGCCCGCTGTTTCTCGCCCGCTGTTTCCGCCCCTCTGTTTCTTGCCCTCTGTTTCAGCCCCTCTGTTTCAGCCCCTCTGATTCAGCCCCTCTGAATCAGCCCCACTGTTTCTCGCCCTCTGTTTCAGACCCTCTGTTTCAGCCCCTCTGTTTCAGCCCCTCTGTTTCAGCCCCTCTGTTTCTCGCCCTCTGTTTCAGCTCCTCTGTTTCTCGCCCTCTGTTTCAGCCCCTCTGTTTCAGCCCCTCTGTTTCTCGCCCTCTGTTTCTGCCCCTCTGTTTCTCGCCCTCTGTTTCAGCCCCTCTGTTTCTCGCCCTCTGTTTCAGCCCGTCTGTTTCAGCCCCTCTGATTCAGCCCCTCTGATACAGCTCCTCAGTTTCTCGCCCTCTGTTTCAGCCCCTCTGTTTCAGCCCCTCTGTTTCTCACCCTCTCTTTCAGCCCCTCTGTTTGTCGCCCTCTGTTTCAGCCCCTCTGTTTCTCGGCCTCTGTTTCAGCCCCTCTGTTTCAGCCCCTCTGTTTCTCGCACTCTGTTTCAGCCCCCCTGTTTCTCGCCCTCTGTTTCAGCCCCTCTGTTTCAGCCCCTCTGTCTCAGCCCCTCTGTTTCAGCCCCACTGTTTCTCGCCCTCTGTTTCAGCCCCTCTGTTTCTCTCCCTCTGTTTCAGCCCCTCTGTTTCTCGCCCTCTGTTTCAGCCCCTCTGATTCAGCCCCGCTGTTTCAGCCCCTCTGATTCAGCCCCTCTGTTTCAGCCCCTCTGTTTCAGCCCCTCTGTTTCAACCACTCTGTTTCTCGCCCTCTGTTTCTCACCCTCTGTTTCTCGCTCTCTGTTTCAGCCCCTCTGTTTTTCGCCCTCTGTTTAAGCCCCTCTGTTTCTCTCCCTCTGTTTCAGGCTCTCTGTTTCCGCCCGTCTGTTTCAGCCCCTCTGTTTCAGCCCCTCTGTTTCTCGCCCTCTGTTTCAGCCCCTCTGTTTCTCGCCCTCTGTTTCAGCCCCGCTGATTCAGCCCCTCTGTTTCAGCCCCTCTGAATCAGCCCCTCTGATTCAGCCCCTCTGTTTCAGCCCCTCTGTTTCTCGCCCTCTGTTTCAGCCCCTCTGTTTCTCGCCCTCTGTTTCAGCCCCTCTGTTTCAGCCCCTCTGTTTATCGCCCTCTGTTTCAGCCCCTCTGTTTCTCGCCCTCTGTTTCAGCCCCTCTGTTTAAGCCCCTCTGTTTCTCGCCCTCTGTTTCAGCCCCTCTGTTTCAGCCCCTCTGTTTCTCGCACTCTGTTTCTGCCCCTCTGTTTCTTCGCCCTCTGTTTCAGCCCCTCTGTTTCGCGTCCTCTGTTTCTGCCCCGCTGATTCAGCCCCTCTGTTTGATCCACTCAGAATCAGCCGCTCTGATTCAGCCCCTCTGTTTCAGCCCCTCTGTTTCAGCCCCTCTGTTTCTCGCCCTCTGTTTCAGCCCCTCTGTTTCTCGCCCTCTGTTTCAGCCCCTCTGTTTCTCGCCCTCTGTTTCAGCCCCTCTGATTCAGCCCCTCTGTTTCAGCCCCTCTGATTCAGCCCCACTGATTCAGCCCCTCTGATTCAGCCCCTCTGTTTCTCGCCCTCTGTTTCAGCCCGTCTGTTTCAGCCCCTCTGGTTCAGCCCCTCTGTTTCTCACCCTCTGTTTCAGCCCCTCTGATTCAGCGCCTCTGATTCAGCCCCTCTGATTCAGCACCTCTGATTCAGCCCCTCTATTTCCCGCCCATCAGTTTCCCGCCCCTCTGTTTCAGACCCTCTGTTTCACGCCCCGTGTTTCAGCCCCTCTGTTTCTCGCCCTCTGTTTCAGCCCCTCTGATTGAGCCCCTCTGAATCAGCCCCTCTGTTTCTCGACCTCTGTTTCAGCCCCTCTGTTTCAGCCCCTGTGTTTCAGCCCCTCTGTGTCAGCCCCTCTGTTTCTCACCCACTGTTTCAGCTCCTCTGTTTCTCGCCCTCTGTTTCAGCCCCTCTGTTTCATCCCCTCTGTTTCTCGCCCTCTGTTTCTGCACCTCTGTTTCTCGCCCTCTGTTTCAGCCCCTCTGTTTCAGCCCCTCTGTTTAAGCCCCTCTGTTTCTCGCCCTCTGTTTCTCGCCCGCTGTTTCAGCCCCTCTGTTTCTTGCCCTCTGTTTCAGCCCCTCTGTTTCAGCCCCTCTGATTCAGCCCCTCTGAATCAGCCTCACTGTTTCTCGCCCTCTGTTTCAGACCCTCTGTTTCAGACCCTCTGTTTCAGCCCCTCTGTTTCAGCCCCTCTGTTTCTCGCCCTCTGTTTCAGCCCCTCTGTTTCAGCCCCTCTGTCTCAGCCCCTCTGTTTCAGCCCCTCTGTTTCTCGCCCTCTGTTTCAGCCCCTCTGTTTCTCGCCCTCTGTTTCAGCCCCTCTGATTCAGCCCCGCTGTTTCAGCCCCTCTGATTCAGCCCCTCTGTTTCAGCCCCTCTGTTTCAGCCCCTCTGTTTCAGCCCCTCTGTTTCAGCCCCTCTGTTTCTCGCCCTCTGTTTCAGCCCCTCTGTTTCTCGCCCTCTGTTTCAGCCCCTCTGATTCAGCCCCGCTGTTTCAGCCCCTCTGATTCAGCCCCTCTGTTTCAGCCCCTCTGTTTCAGCCCCTCTGTCTCAGCCCCTCTGTTTCAGCCCCTCTGTTTCTCGCCCTCTGTTTCAGCCCCTCTGTTTCTCGCCCTCTGTTTCAGCCCCTCTGATTCAGCCCCGCTGTTTCAGCCCCTCTGTTTCAGCCCCTCTGTTTCAGCCCCTCTGTTTCAGCCCCTCTGTTTCAGCCCCTCTGTTTTTCGCCCTCTGTTTAAGCCCCTCTGTTTCTCGCCCTCTGTTTCTCGCCCGCTGTTTCAGCCCCTTTGTTTCTCGCTCTCTGTTTCAGCCCCTCTGTTTCAGCCCCTCTGATTCAGCCCCTCTGAATCAGCCACTCTGTTTCTCGCCCTCTGTTTCAGACCCTCTGTTTCAGCCCCTCTGTTTCAGCCCCTCTGTTTCAGCCCCTCTGTTTCTCGCTCTCTGTTTCAGCTCCTCTGTTTCTCGCCCTCTGTTTCAGCCCCTCTGTTTCAGCCCCTCTGTTTCTCGCCCTCTGTTTCTGCCCCTCTGTTTCTCGCCCTCTGTTTCAGCCCCTCTGTTTCTCGCCCTCTGTTTCAGCCCCGCTGATCCAGCCCCTCTGTTTCAGTCCCTCCGTTTCAGCTCCTCTCTTTCAGTCCCTCTGTTTCTCGCCCTCTGTTTCAGCCCCTCTGTTTCTCGCCCTCTGTTTCTCGCCCTCTGTTTCAGCCCCTCTGTTTCAGCCCCTCTGTTTCAGCCCCTCTGTTTCTCGCCCTCTGTTTCAGCCCCTCTGTTTCAGCCCCTCTGTTTCAGCCCCTCTGTTTCATCCCCTCTGTTTCAGCCCCTCTGTTTCTCGCCCTCTGTTTCTCACCCTTTGTTTCTCGCCCTCTGTTTCAGCCCCTCTGTTTTTCGCCCGCTGTTTCAGCCCCTCTGTTTCTCGCCCTCTGTTTCAGCCCCTCTGTTTCAGCCCCTCTTGTTCAGCCCCTCTGATTCAGCCCCTCAGTTTCTCGCCTTCAGTTTCTCACCCTCTGTTTCAGCCCCTCTGTTTCAGCCCCTCTGTTACAGCCCCTCTGTTTCTCGCCCTCTGTTTCAGCCCCTCTGTTTCTCGGCCTCTGTTTCAGCCCATCTGTTTCAGCCCCTCTGTTTCAGCCCCTCTGTTTCTCGCCCTCTGTTTCAGCCCCTCTGTTTCTCGCCCTCTGTTTCAGCCCCTCTGTTTCTCGCACTCTGTTTCAGCCCCTCTGTTTCAGCCCCTCTGTTTCTCGCCCTCTGTTTCAGCCCCTCTGTTTCTCGCCCTCTGTTTCAGCCCCTCTGTTTCAGCCCCTCTGTTTCTTGCCCTCTGTTTCTGCCCCTCTGTTTCTCGCCCTCTGTTTTAGCCCCGCTAATTCAACCCCTCTGTTTGAGCCCCTCTTAATCAGCCCCTCGGATTCAGCCCCTCTGTTTCAGCCCCTCTGTTTCAGCCCCTCTGTTTCAGCCCCTCTGTTTCTCGCCCTCTGTTTCAGCCCCTCTGTTTCTCGCCCTCTGTTTCAGCCCCGCTGATTCAGCCCCTCTGTTTGAGCCCCTCTTAATCAGCCCCTCGGATTCAGCCCCTCTGTTTCAGCCCCTCTGTTTCAGCCGCTCTGTTTTAGACCCTCTGTTTCTCGCCCTCTGTTTCAGCCCCTCTGTTTCTCGCCCTCTGTTTCAGCCCCGCTGATTCAGCCCCTCTGTTTCAGCCGCTCTGAATCAGCCCCTCTGATTCAGCCCCTCTGTTTCAGCCCCTCTGTTTCTCGCCCTCTGTTTCAGCCCCTCTGTTTCTCGCCCTCTGTTTCAGCCCCTCTGTTTCAGCCCCTCTGTTTATCGCCCTCTGTTTCAGCCCCTCTGTTTCTTGCCCTCTGTTTCAGCCCCTCTGTTTAAGCCCCTCTGTTTCTCGCCCTCTGTTTCAGCCCCTCTGTTTCAGCCCCTCTGTTTCTCGCACTCTGTTTCTGCCCCTCTGTTTCTTCGCCCTCTGTTTCAGCTCCTCTGTTTCTCGTCCTCTGTTTCTGCCCCGCTGATTCAGCCCCTCTGTTTGATCCACTCAGAATCAGCCGCTCTGATTCAGCCCCTCTGTTTCAGCCCCTCTGTTTCAGCCCCTCTGTTTCTCGCCCTCTGTTTCAGCCCCTCTGTTTCTCGCCCTTGTTTCAGCCCCTCTGTTTCTCGCCGTCTGTTTGAGCCCCTCTGATTCAGCCCCTCTGTTTCAGCCCCTCTGATTCAGCCCCTCTGATTCAGCCCCTCTGTTTCTCGCCCTCTGTTTCAGCCCCTCTGTTTCAGCCCCTCTGTTTCAGCCCCTCTGTTTCTCACCCTCTGTTTCAGCCCCTCTGATTCAGCGCCTCTGATCCAGCCCCTCTGATTCAGCCCCTCTGATTCAGCCCCTCTATTTCCCGCCCCTCAGTTTCCCGCCCCTCTGTTTCAGACCCTCTGTTCCACGCCCCGTGTTTCAGCCCCTCTGTTTCTCGCCCTCTGTTTCAGCCCCTCTGATTGAGCCCCTCTGAATCAGCCCCTCTGTTTCTCGCCCTCTGTTTCAGCCCCTCTGTGTCAGCCCCTGTGTTTCAGCCCCTCTGTTTCAGCCCCTCTGTTTCTCACCCACTGTTTCAGCTCCTCTGTTTCTCGTCCTCTGTTTCAGCCCCTCTGTTTCAGCCCCTCTGTTTCTCGCCCTCTGTTTCTGCCCCTCTGTTTCTCGCACTCTGTTTCAGCCCCTCTGTTTCAGCCCCTCTGTTTCATCCCCTCTGTTTCAGCCCCTCTGTTTCTCGCCCTCTGTTTCTCACCCTCTGTTTCTCCCCCTCTGTTTCAGCCCCTCTGTTTTTCGCCCGCTGTTTCAGCTCCTCTGTTTCTTGCCCTCTGTTTCAGCCCCTCTGTTTCAGCCCCTCTGATTCAGCCCCTCAGTTTCTCGCCCTCAGTTTCACGCCCTCTGTTTCAGCCACTCTGTTTCAGCCCCTCTGTTACAGTCCCTCTGTTTCTCGCCCTCTGTTTCAGGCTCTCTGTTTCAGCCCGTCTGTTTCAGCCCCTCTGTTTAAGCCCCTCTGTTTCTCGCCCTCTGTTTCTCGCCCGCTGTTTCAGCCCCTCTGTTTCTTGCCCTCTGTTTCAGCCTCTCTGTTTCAGCCCCTCTGATTCAGCCCCTCTGAATCAGCCCCACTGTTTCTCGCCCTCTGTTTCAGACCCTCTGTTTCAGCCCCTCTGTTTCAGCCCCTCTGTTTCAGCCCCTCTGTTTCTCGCCCTCTGTTTCAGCTCCTCTGTTTCTCGATCCTCTGTTTCAGCCCCTCTGTTTCAGCCCCTCTGTTTCTCGCCCTCTGTTTCTGCCCCTCTGATTCTCGCCCTCTGTTTCAGCCCCTCTGTTTCAGCCCCTCTGTTTCAGCCCATCTGTTTCATTCCCTCTGTTTCAGCCCCTCTGTTTCTCGCCCTCTGTTTCTCACCCTGTTTCTCGCCCTCTGTTTCAGCCCCTCTGTTTTTCGCCCGCTGTTTCAGCCCCTCTGTTTCTCGCCCTCTGTTTCAGACCCTCTGTTTCAGCCCCTCTGTTTCAGCCCCTCTGTTACAGCCCCTCTGTTTCTCGCCCTCTGTTTCAGCCCCTCTGTTTCTCGGCCTCTGTTTCAGCCCCTCTGTTTCAGCCCCTCTGTTTCAGCCCCTCTGTTTCTCGCCCTCTGTTTCAGCCCCTCTGTTTCTCGCCCTCTGTTTCAGCCCTTCTGTTTCAGCCCCTCTGTTTCTCGCCCTCTGTTTCAGCCCCTCTGTTTCTCGCCCTCTGTTTCAGCCCCTCTGTTTCAGCCCCTCTGTTTCTTGCCCTCTGTTTCTGCCCCTCTGTTTCTCGCCCTCTGTTTCATCCCCGCTAATTCAGCCCCTCTGTTTGAGCCCCTCTTAATCAGCCCCTCTGATTCAGCCCCTCTGTTTCAGCACCTCTGTTTCAGCCCCTCTGTTTCAGCCCCACTGTTTCTCGCCCTCTGTTTCAGCCCCACTGTTTCTCGCCCTCTGTTTCAGCCCCGCTGATTCAGCCCCTCTGTTTCAGCCCCTCTGAATCAGCCCCTCTGATTCAGCCCCTCTGTTTCAGCCCCTCTGTTTCTGCCCCTCTGTTTCAGCCCCTCTGTTTCTCGCCTTCTGTTTCAGGGCCTCTGTTTCTCGCCCTCTGTTTCAGCCCCTCTGTTTCAGGCCCTCTGTTTCAGCCCCTCTGTTTATCGCCCTCTGTTTCAGCCCCTCTGTTTCTCGCCCTCTGTTTCAGCCCCTCTGTTTAAGCCCCTCTGTTTCTCGCCCTCTGTTTCAGCCCCTCTGTTTCAGCCCCTCTGTTTCTCGCCCTCTGTTTCTGCCCCTCTGTTTCTCGCCCTCTGTTTCAGCCCCTCTGTTTCTGCCCCGCTGATTCAGCCCCTCTGTTTGATCCACTCAGAATCAGCCGCTCTGATTCAGCCCCTCTGTTTCAGCCCCTCTGTTTCAGCCCCTCTTTTTCTCGCCCTCTGTTTCAGCCCCTCTGTTTCTCGCCCTGTGTTTCAGCCCCTCTGTTTCTCGCCCTCTGTTTCAGCCCCTCTGATTCAGCCCCTCTGTTTCAGCCCCTCTGATTCAGCCCCTCTGATCCAGCCCCTCTGATTCAGCCCCTCTGTTTCTCGCCCTCTGTTTCAGCTCCTCTGTTTCAGCCCCTCTGTTTCTCACCCTCTGTTTCAGCCCCTCTGATTCAGCGCCTCTGATTCAGCCCCTCTGATTCAGCCCCTCTGATTCAGCCCCTCTATTTCCCGCCCCTCTGTTTCCCGCCCCTCTGTTTCAGACACTCTGTTTCACGCCCCGTGTTTCAGCCCCTCTGTTTCTCGCCCTCTGTTTCAGCCCCTCTGATTCAGCCCCTCTGAATCAGCCCCTCTGTTTCTCGCCCTCTGTTTCAGCCCCTCTGTTTCAGCCCCTGTGTTTCAGCCCCTCTGTTTTAGCCCCTCTGTTTCTCACCCTCTGTTTCAGCTCAGCTGTTTCTCGCCCTCTGTTTCAGCCCCTCTGTTTCAGCCCCTCTGTTTCTCGCCCTCTGTTTCTGCCCCTCTGTTTCTCGCCCTCTGTTTCAGCCCCTCTCTTTCTAGCCCTCTGTTTCAGCCACTCTGTTTCTCGACCTCTGTTTCAGCCCCTCTGTTTCTCGCCCTCTGTTTCAGCCCCTCTGTTTCTCGCCCTCTGTTTCAGCCGCTCTGTTTCAGCCCCTCTGTTTCTCGCCCTCTGTTTCAGCCCCTCTGTTTCTCGCCCTCTGTTTCAGCCCCTCTGTTTCTCGCCCTCTGTTTCAGCCACTCTGATTCAGCCCCGCTGTTTCAGCCCCTCTGATTCAGCCCCTCTGTTTCAGCCCCTCTGTTTCAGCCCCTCTGTTTCAGCCCCTCTGTTTCAACCACTCTGTTTCTCACCCTCTGTTTCTCGCTCTCTGTTTCAGCCCCTCTGTTTTTCGCCCTCTGTTTAAGCCCCTCTGTTTCTCGCCCTCTGTTTCAGGCTCTCTGTTTCCGCCCGTCTCTTTCAGCCCCTCTGTTTAAGCCCCTCTGTTTCTCGCCCTCTGTTTCTCGCCCGCTGTTTCAGCCCCTCTGTTTCTCGCCCTCTGTTTCAGCCCCTCTGATTCAGCCCCTCTGAATCAGCCCCTCTGTTTCTCGCCCTCTGTTTCAAACCCTCTGTTTCAGCCCCTCTGTTTCAGCCCCTCTGTTTCAGCCCCTCTGTTTCTCGCCCTCTGTTTCAGCCCCTCTGATTCAGCCCCTCTGAATCAGCCCCTCTGTTTCTCGCCCTCTGTTTCAAACCCTCTGTTATCAGCCCCTCTGTTTCTGCCCCTCTGTTTCTCGCCCTCTGTTTCAGCCCCTCTGTTTCTCGCCCTCTGTTTCAGCCCCTCTGTTTCAGCCCCTCTGATTCAGCCCCTCTGATTCAGCCCCTCAGTTTCTCGCCCTCTGTTTCAGCCCCTCTGTTTCAGCCCCTCTGTTTCTCACCCTCTGTTTCAGCCCCTCTGTTTGTCGCCCTCTGTTTCAGCCCCTCTGTTTCTCGGCCTCTGTTTAAGCCCCTCTGTTTCAGCCCCTCTGTTTCAGCCCCTCTGTTTCTCGCCCTCTGTTTCAGCCCCTCTGTTTCTCGCACTCTGTTTCAGCCCCTCTGTTTCTCGCCCTCTGTTTCAGCCCCTCTGTTTCAGCCCCTCTGTCTCAGCCCCTCTGTTTCAGCCCCTCTGTTTCTCGCCCTCTGTTTCAGCCCCTCTGTTTCTCGCCCTCTGTTTCAGCCCCTCTGATTCAGCCCCGCTGGTTCAGCCCCTCTGATTCAGCCCCTCTGTTTCAGCCCCTCTGTTTCAGCCCCTCTGTTTCAGCCCCTCTGTTTCAACCACTCTGTTTCTCGCCCTCTGTTTCTCACCCTCTGTTTCTCGCCCTCTGTTTCAGCCCCTCTGTTTTTCGCCCTCTGTTTAAGCCCCTCTGTTTCTCGCCCTCTGTTTCAGGCTCTCTGTTTCAGGCCCTCTGTTTCAGCCCCTCTGTTTATGCCCCTCTGTTTCTCGCCCTCTGTTTCTCGCCCGCTTTTTCAGCCCCTCTGTTTCTCGCCCTCTGTTTCAGCCCCTCTGTTTCAGCCCCTCTGATTCAGCCCCTCTGAATCAGCCCCTCTGTTTCTCGCCCTCTGTTTCAGACCCTCTGTTTCAGCCTCTCTGTTTCAGCCCCTCTGTTTCAGCCCCTCTGTTTCTCGCCCTCTGTTTCAGCTCCTCTGTTTCTCGCCCTCTGTTTCAGCCCCTCTGTTTCAGCCCCTCTGTTTCTCGCCCTCTGTTTCTGCCCCTCTGTTTCTCGCCCTCTGTTTCAGCCCCTCTGTTTCTCGCCCTCTGTTTCAGCCCCGCTGATTCAGCCCTTCTGTTTCAGTCCCTCCGTTTCAGCCCCTCTGTTTCAGTCCCTCTGTTTCTCGCCCTCTGTTTCAGCCCCTCTGTTTCTCGCCCTCTGTTTCAGCCCCTCTGTTTCTCGCCCTCTGTTTCAGCCCCTATGTTTCAGCCCCTCTGTTTCAGCCCCTCTGTTTCTCGCCCTCTGTTTCAGCCACTCTGATTCAGCCCCTCTGTTTCATCCCCTCTGTTTCTCGCCCTCTGTTTCAGCCCCTCTGTTTCAGCCCCTCTGTTTCAGCCCCTCTGTTTCATCCCCTCTGTTTCAGCCCCTCTGTTTCTCGCCCTCTGTTTCTCACCCTCTGTTTCTCGCCCTCTGTTTCAGCCCCTCTGTTTTTCGCCCGCTGTTTCAGCCCCTCTGTTTCTCGCCCTCTGTTTCAGGCCCTCTGTTTCAGCCCCTCTGATTCAGCCCCTCTGATTCAGCCCCTCAGTTTCTCGCCTTCAGTTTCTCACCCTCTGTTTCAGCCCCTCTGTTTCAGCCCCTCTGTTACAGCCCCTCTGTTTCTGGCCCTCTGTTTCAGCCCCTCTGTTTCTCGGCCTCTGTTTCAGCCCCTCTGTTTCAGCCCCTCTGTTTCAGCCCCTCTGTTTCTCGCCCTCTGTTTCAGCCCCTCTGTTTCGCGCCCTCTGTTTCAGCCCCTCTGTTTCTCGCACTCTGTTTCAGCCCCTCTGTTTCAGCCCCTCTGTTTCTCGCCCTCTGTTTCAGCCCCTCTGTTTCAGCCCCTCTGTTTCTTGCCCTCTGTTTCTGCCCCTCTCTTTCTCGCCCTCTGTTTCAGCCCCGCTAATTCAGCCCCTCTGTTTGAGCCCCTCTTAATCAGCCCCTCGGATTCAGCCCCTCTGTTTCAGCCCCTCTGTTTCAGCCCCTCTGTTTCAGCCCCTCTGTTTCTCGCCCTCTGTTTCAGCCCCTCTGTTTCTCGCCCTCTGTTTCAGCCCCGCTGATTCAGCCCCTCTGTTTGAGCCCCTCTTAATCAGCCCCTCGGATTCAGCCCCTCTGTTTCAGCCCCTCTGTTTCAGACGCTCTGTTTCAGCCCCTCTGTTTCTCGCCCTCTGTTTCAGCCCCTCTGTTTCTCGCCCTCTGTTTCAGCCCCGCTGATTCAGCCCCTCTGTTTCAGCCCCTCTGAATCAGCCCCTCTGATTCAGCCCCTCTGTTTCAGCCCCTCTGTTTCTCGCCCTCTGTTTCAGCCCCTCTGTTTCTCGCCCTCTGTTTCAGCCCCTCTGTTTCAGCCCCTCTGTTTATCGCCCTCTGTTTCAGACCCTCTGTTTCTCGCCCTCTGTTTCAGCCCCTCTGTTTAAGCCCCTCTGTTTCTCGCCCTCTGTTTCAGCCCCTCTGTTTCAGCCCCTCTGTTTCTCGCACTCTGTTTCTGCCCCTCTGTTTCTCGTCCTCTGTTTCTGCCCCGCTGATTCAGCCCCTCTGTTTGATCCACTCAGAATCAGCCGCTCTGATTCAGCCCCTCTGTTTCAGCACCTCTGTTTCAGCCCCTCTGTTTCTCGCCCTCTGTTTCAGCCCCTCTGTTTCTCACCCTCTGTTTCAGCCCCTCTGTTTCTCGCCCTCTGTTTGAGCCCCTCTGATTCAGCCCCTCTGTTTCAGCCCCTCTGATTCAGCCCCTCTGATTCAGCCCCTCTGATTCAGCCCCACTGTTTCTCGCCCTCTGTTTCAGCCCCTCTGTTTCAGCCCCTCTGTTTCAGCCCCTCTGTTTCTCACCCTCTGTTTCAGCCCCTCTGATTCAGCGCCTCTGATTCAGCCCCTCTGATTCAGCCCCTCTGATTCAGCCCCTCTATTTCCCGCCCTCAGTTTCCCGCCCCTCTGTTTCAGACCCTCTGTTTCACGCCCCGTGTTTCAGCCCCTCTGTTTCTCGCCCTCTGTTTCAGCCCCTCTGATTGAGCCCCTCTGAATCAGCCCCTCTGTTTCTCGCCCTCTGTTTCAGCCCCTCTGTTTCAGCCCCTCTGTTTCTCGCCCTCTGTTTCAGCCCCTCTGTTTCTCGCCCTCTGTTTCAGCCCCTCTGTTTCAGCCCCTCTGTTTCTCGCCCTCTGTTTCAGCCCCTCTGTTTAAGCCCCTCTGTTTCTCGCCCTCTGTTTCATCCCCTCTGTTTCAGCCCCTCTGTTTCTCGCCCTCTGTTTCTGCCCCTCTGTTTCTCGCCCTCTGTTTCAGCCCCTCTGTTTCTCGCCCTCTGTTTCAGCCCCTCTGTTTAAGCCCCTCTGTTTCTCGCCCTCTGTTTCATCCCCTCTGTTTCAGCCCCTCTGATTCAGCCCCTCTGAATCAGCCCCTCTGTTTCTCGCCCTCTGTTTCAAACCCTCTGTTTCAGCCCCTCCGTTTCAGCCCCTCTGTTTCAGCCCCTCTGTTTCTCGCCCTCTGTTTCAGCCCCTCTGATTCAGCCCCTCTGAATCAGCCCCTCTGTTTCTCGCCCTCTGTTTCAAACCCTCTGTTATCAGCCCCTCTGTTTCTGCCCCTCTGTTTCTCGCCCTCTGTTTCAGCCCCTCTGTTTCTCGCCCTCTGTTTCAGCCCCTCTGTTTCAGCCCCTCTGATTCAGCCCCTCTGATTCAGCCCCTCAGTTTCTCGCCCTCTGTTTCAGCCCCTCTGTTTCAGCCCCTCTGTTTCTCACCCTCTGTTTCAGCCCCTCTGTTTGTCGCCCTCTGTTTCAGCCCCTCTGTTTCTCGGCCTCTGTTTAAGCCCCTCTGTTTCAGCCCCTCTGTTTCAGCCCCTCTGTTTCTCGCCCTCTGTTTCAGCCCCTCTGTTTCTCGCACTCTGTTTCAGCCCCTCTGTTTCTCGCCCTCTGTTTCAGCCCCTCTGTTTCAGCCCCTCTGTCTCAGCCCCTCTGTTTCAGCCCCTCTGTTTCTCGCCCTCTGTTTCAGCCCCTCTGTTTCTCGCCCTCTGTTTCAGCCCCTCTGATTCAGCCCCGCTGGTTCAGCCCCTCTGATTCAGCCCCTCTGTTTCAGCCCCTCTGTTTCAGCCCCTCTGTTTCAGCCCCTCTGTTTCAACCACTCTGTTTCTCGCCCTCTGTTTCTCACCCTCTGTTTCTCGCCCTCTGTTTCAGCCCCTCTGTTTTTCGCCCTCTGTTTAAGCCCCTCTGTTTCTCGCCCTCTGTTTCAGGCTCTCTGTTTCAGGCCCTCTGTTTCAGCCCCTCTGTTTATGCCCCTCTGTTTCTCGCCCTCTGTTTCTCGCCCGCTTTTTCAGCCCCTCTGTTTCTCGCCCTCTGTTTCAGCCCCTCTGTTTCAGCCCCTCTGATTCAGCCCCTCTGAATCAGCCCCTCTGTTTCTCGCCCTCTGTTTCAGACCCTCTGTTTCAGCCCCTCTGTTTCAGCCCCTCTGTTTCAGCCCCTCTGTTTCTCGCCCTCTGTTTCAGCTCCTCTGTTTCTCGCCCTCTGTTTCAGCCCCTCTGTTTCAGCCCCTCTGTTTCTCGCCCTCTGTTTCTGCCCCTCTGTTTCTCGCCCTCTGTTTCAGCCCCTCTGTTTCTCGCCCTCTGTTTCAGCCCCGCTGATTCAGCCCCTCTGTTTCAGTCCCTCCGTTTCAGCCCCTCTGTTTCAGTCCCTCTGTTTCTCGCCCTCTGTTTCAGCCCCTCTGTTTCTCGCCCTCTGTTTCAGCCCCTCTGTTTCTCGCCCTCTGTTTCAGCCCCTATGTTTCAGCCCCTCTGTTTCAGCCCCTCTGTTTCTCGCCCTCTGTTTCAGCCACTCTGATTCAGCCCCTCTGTTTCATCCCCTCTGTTTCTCGCCCTCTGTTTCAGCCCCTCTGTTTCAGCCCCTCTGTTTCAGCCCCTCTGTTTCATCCCCTCTGTTTCAGCCCCTCTGTTTCTCGCCCTCTGTTTCTCACCCTCTGTTTCTCGCCCTCTGTTTCAGCCCCTCTGTTTTTCGCCCGCTGTTTCAGCCCCTCTGTTTCTCGCCCTCTGTTTCAGGCCCTCTGTTTCAGCCCCTCTGATTCAGCCCCTCTGATTCAGCCCCTCAGTTTCTCGCCTTCAGTTTCTCACCCTCTGTTTCAGCCCCTCTGTTTCAGCCCCTCTGTTACAGCCCCTCTGTTTCTCGCCCTCTGTTTCAGCCCCTCTGTTTCTCGGCCTCTGTTTCAGCCCCTCTGTTTCAGCCCCTCTGTTTCAGCCCCTCTGTTTCTCGCCCTCTGTTTCAGCCCCTCTGTTTCTCGCCCTCTGTTTCAGCCCCTCTGTTTCTCGCACTCTGTTTCAGCCCCTCTGTTTCAGCCCCTCTGTTTCTCGCCCTCTGTTTCAGCCCCTCTGTTTCAGCCCCTCTGTTTCTTGCCCTCTGTTTCTGCCCCTCTCTTTCTCGCCCTCTGTTTCAGCCCCGCTAATTCAGCCCCTCTGTTTGAGCCCCTCTTAATCAGCCCCTCGGATTCAGCCCCTCTGTTTCAGCCCCTCTGTTTCAGCCCCTCTGTTTCAGCCCCTCTGTTTCTCGCCCTCTGTTTCAGCCCCTCTGTTTCTCGCCCTCTGTTTCAGCCCCGCTGATTCAGCCCCTCTGTTTGAGCCCCTCTTAATCAGCCCCTCGGATTCAGCCCCTCTGTTTCAGCCCCTCTGTTTCAGACCCTCTGTTTCAGCCCCTCTGTTTCTCGCCCTCTGTTTCAGCCCCTCTGTTTCTCGCCCTCTGTTTCAGCCCCGCTGATTCAGCCCCTCTGTTTCAGCCCCTCTGAATCAGCCCCTCTGATTCAGCCCCTCTGTTTCAGCCCCTCTGTTTCTCGCCCTCTGTTTCAGCCCCTCTGTTTCTCGCCCTCTGTTTCAGCCCCTCTGTTTCAGCCCCTCTGTTTATCGCCCTCTGTTTCAGACCCTCTGTTTCTCGCCCTCTGTTTCAGCCCCTCTGTTTAAGCCCCTCTGTTTCTCGCCCTCTGTTTCAGCCCCTCTGTTTCAGCCCCTCTGTTTCTCGCACTCTGTTTCTGCCCCTCTGTTTCTCGTCCTCTGTTTCTGCCCCGCTGATTCAGCCCCTCTGTTTGATCCACTCAGAATCAGCCGCTCTGATTCAGCCCCTCTGTTTCAGCCCCTCTGTTTCAGCCCCTCTGTTTCTCGCCCTCTGTTTCAGCCCCTCTGTTTCTCACCCTCTGTTTCAGCCCCTCTGTTTCTCGCCCTCTGTTTGAGCCCCTCTGATTCAGCCCCTCTGTTTCAGCCCCTCTGATTCAGCCCCTCTGATTCAGCCCCTCTGATTCAGCCCCACTGTTTCTCGCCATCTGTTTCAGCCCCTCTGTTTCAGCCCCTCTGTTTCAGCCCCTCTGTTTCTCACCCTCTGTTTCAGCCCCTCTGATTCAGCGCCTCTGATTCAGCCCCTCTGATTCAGCCCCTCTGATTCAGCCCCTCTATTTCCCGCCCTCAGTTTCCCGCCCCTCTGTTTCAGACCCTCTGTTTCACGCCCCGTGTTTCAGCCCCTCTGTTTCTCGCCCTCTGTTTCAGCCCCTCTGATTGAGCCCCTCTGAATCAGCCCCTCTGTTTCTCGCCCTCTGTTTCAGCCCCTCTGTTTCAGCCCCTCTGTTTCTCGCCCTCTGTTTCAGCCCCTCTGTTTCTCGCCCTCTGTTTCAGCCCCTCTGTTTCAGCCCCTCTGTTTCTCGCCCTCTGTTTCAGCCCCTCTGTTTAAGCCCCTCTGTTTCTCGCCCTCTGTTTCATCCCCTCTGTTTCAGCCCCTCTGTTTCTCGCCCTCTGTTTCTGCCCCTCTGTTTCTCGCCCTCTGTTTCAGCCCCTCTGTTTCTCGCCCTCTGTTTCAGCCCCTCTGTTTAAGCCCCTCTGTTTCTCGCCCTCTGTTTCATCCCCTCTGTTTCAGCCCCTCTGTTTCTCGCACTCTGTTTCTGCCCCTCTGTTTCTCGCCCTCTGTTTCAGCCCCTCTGTTTCTCGTCCTCTGTTTCTGCCCCGCTGATTCAGCCCCTCTGTTTGATCCACTCAGAATCAGCTGCTCTGATTCAGCACCTCTGTTTCAGCCCCTCTGTTTCAGCCCCTCTGTTTCTCGCCCTCTGTTTCAGCCCCTCTGTTTCTCGCCCTCTGTTTCAGCCCCTCTGTTTCTCGCCCTCTGTTTGAGGCCCTCTGATTCAGCCCCTCTGTTTCAGCCCCTCTGATTCAGCCCCTCTGATTCAGCCCCTCTGATTCAGCCCCTCTGATTCAGCCCCTCTGATTCAGCCCCTCTGTTTCTCGCCCTCTGTTTCAGCCCCTCTGTTTCAGCCCCTCTGTTTCAGCCCCTCTGTTTCTCACCCTCTGTTTCAGCCCCTCTGATTCAGCGCCTCTGATTCAGCCCCTCTGATTCAGCCCCTCTGATTCAGCCCCTCTATTTCCCGCCCTCAGTTTCCCACCCCTCTGTTTCAGACCCTCTGTTTCACGCCCCGTGTTTCAGCCCCTCTGTTTCTCGCCCTCTGTTTCAGCCCCTCTGATTGAGCCCCTCTGAATCAGCCCCTCTGTTTCTCGCCCTCTGTTTCAGCCCCTCTGTTTCAGCCCCTGTGTTTCAGCCCCTCTGTTTCAGCCCCTCTGTTTCTCACCCACTGTTTCAGCTCCTCTGTTTCTCGCCCTCTGTTTCAGCCCCTCTGTTTCAGCCCCTCTGTTTCTCGCCCTCTGTTTCAGCCCCTCTGTTTAAGCCCCTCTGTTTCTCGCCCTCTGTTTCATCCCCTCTGTTTCAGCCCCTCTGTTTCTCGCCCTCTGTTTCTGCCCCTCTGTTTCTCGCCCTCTGTTTCAGCCCCTCTGTTTCTCGCCCTCTGTTTCAGCCCCTCTGTTTAAGCCCCTCTGTTTCTCGCCCTCTGTTTCATCCCCTCTGTTTCAGCCCCTCTGTTTCTCGCACTCTGTTTCTGCCCCTCTGTTTCTCGCCCTCTGTTTCAGCCCTTCTGTTTCTCGTCCTCTGTTTCTGCCCCGCTGATTCAGCCCCTCTGTTTGATCCACTCAGAATCAGCTGCTCTGATTCAGCCCCTCTGTTTCAGCCCCTCTGTTTCAGCCCCTCTGTTTCTCGCCCTCTGTTTCAGCCCCTCTGTTTCTCGCCCTCTGTTTCAGCCCCTCTGTTTCTCGCCCTCTGTTTGAGGCCCTCTGATTCAGCCCCTCTGTTTCAGCCCCTCTGATTCAGCCCCTCTGATTCAGCCCCTCTGATTCAGCCTCTCTGTTTCTCGCCCTCTGTTTCAGCCCCTCTGTTTCAGCGCCTCTGATTCAGCCCCTCTGATTCAGCCCCTCTGATTCAGCCCCTCTATTTCCCGCCCCTCTGTTTCCCGCCACTCTGTTTCAGACCCTCTGTTTCACGCCCCGTGTTTCAGCCCCTCTGTTTCTCGCCCTCTGTTTCTGCCCCTCTGTTTCTCGCCATCTGTTTCAGCCCCTCTGTTTCTCGCCCTCTGTTTCAGCCCCGCTGATCCAGCCCCTCTGTTTCAGTCCCTCCGTTTCAGCCCCTCTGTTTCAGTCCCTCTGTTTCTCGCCCTCTGTTTCAGCCCCTCTGTTTCTCGCCCTCTGTTTCAGCCCCTCTGTTTCTCGCCCTCTGTTTCAGCCCCTCTGTTTCAGCCCCTCTGTTTCTCGGCCTCTGTTTCAGCCCATCTGTTTCAGCCCCTCTGTTTCAGCCCCTCTGTTTCTCGCCCTCTGTTTCAGCCCCTCTGTTTCTCGCCCTCTGTTTCAGCCCCTCTGTTTCTCGCACTCTGTTTCAGCCCCTCTGTTTCTCGCCCACTGTTTCAGCCCCTCTGTTTCTCGCCCTCTGTTTCAGCCCCTCTGTTTCAGCCCCTCTGTTTCTTGCCCTCTGTTTCTGCCCCTCTGTTTCTCGCCCTCTGTTTCAGCCCCTCTGTTTCTCGCCCTCTGTTTCAGCCCCGCTGATTCAGCCCCTCTGTTTGAGCCCCTCTTAATCAGCCCCTCTGATTCAGCCCCTCTGTTTCAGCCCCTCTGTTTCAGCCCCTCTGTTTCAGCCCCTCTGTTTCTCGCCCTCTGTTTCAGCCCCTCTGTTTCTCGCCCTCTGTTTCAGCCCCGCTGATTCAGCCCCTCTGTTTCAGCCCCTCTGAATCAGCCCCTCTGATTCAGCCCCTCTGTTTCAGCCCCTCTGTTTCTCGCCCTCTGTTTCAGCCCCTCTGTTTCTCGCCCTCTGTTTCAGCCCCTCTGTTTCAGCCCCTCTGTTTATCGCCCTCTGTTTCAGCCCCTCTGTTTCTTGCCCTCTGTTTCAGCCCCTCTGTTTAAGCCCCTCTGTTTCTCGCCCTCTGTTTCAGCCCCTCTGTTTCAGCCCCTCTGTTTCTCGCACTCTGTTTCTGCCCCTCTGTTTCTTCGCCCTCTGTTTCAGCCCCTCTGTTTCTCGTCCTCTGTTTCTGCCCCGCTGATTCAGCCCCTCTGTTTGATCCACTCAGAATCAGCCGCTCTGATTCAGCCCCTCTGTTTCAGCCCCTCTGTTTCAGCCCCTCTGTTTCTCGCCCTCTGTTTCAGCCCCTCTGTTTCTCGCCCTCTGTTTCAGCCCCTCTGTTTCTCGCCCTCTGTTTGAGCCCCTCTGATTCAGCCCCTCTGTTTCAGGCCCTCTGATTCAGCCCCTCTGATTCAGCCCCTCTGATTCAGCCCCTCTGTTTCTCGCCCACTGTTTCAGCCCCTCTGTTTCAGCCCCTCTGTTTCAGCCCCTCTGTTTCTCACCCTCTGTTTCAGCCCCTCTGATTCAGCGCCTCTGATTCAGCCCCTCTGATTCAGCCCCTCTGATTCAGCCCCTCTATTTCCCGCCCCTCAGTTTCCCGCCCCTCTGTTTCAGACCCTCTGTTTCACGCCCCGTGTTTCAGCCCCTCTGTTTCTCGCCCTCTGTTTCAGCCCCTGTGTTTCAGCCCCTCTGTTTCAGCCCCTCTGTTTCAGCTCCTCTGTTTCTCGCCCTCTGTTTCAGCCCCTCTGTTTCAGCCCCTCTGTTTCTCGCCCTCTGTTTCTGCCCCTCTGTTTCTCGCCCTCTGTTTCAGCCCCTCTGTTTCTCGCCCTCTGTTTCAGCCCCGCTGATTCAGCCCCTCTGTTTCAGCCCCTCTGAATCAGCCCCTCTGATTCAGCCCCTCTGTTTCAGCCCCTCTGTTTCTCGCCCTCTGTTTCAGCCCCTCTGTTTCTCGCCCTCTGTTTCAGCCCCTCTGTTTCAGCCCCTCTGTTTATCGCCCTCTGTTTCAGCCCCTCTGTTTCTTGCCCTCTGTTTCAGCCCCTCTGTTTAAGCCCCTCTGTTTCTCGCCCTCTGTTTCAGCCCCTCTGTTTCAGCCCCTCTGTTTCTCGCACTCTGTTTCTGCCCCTCTGTTTCTTCGCCCTCTGTTTCAGCCCCTCTGTTTCTCGTCCTCTGTTTCTGCCCCGCTGATTCAGCCCCTCTGTTTGATCCACTCAGAATCAGCCGCTCTGATTCAGCCCCTCTGTTTCAGCCCCTCTGTTTCAGCCCCTCTGTTTCTCGCCCTCTGTTTCAGCCCCTCTGTTTCTCACCCTCTGTTTCAGCCCCTCTGTTTCTCGCCCTCTGTTTGAGCCCCTCTGATTCAGCCCCTCTGTTTCAGCCCCTCTGATTCAGCCCCTCTGATTCAGCCCCTCTGATTCAGCCCCTCTGTTTCTCGCCCTCTGTTTCAGCCCCTCTGTTTCAGCCCCTCTGTTTCAGCCCCCCCGGTTTCTCACCCTCTGCTTCAGCCCCTCTGATTCAGCGCCTCTGATTCAGCCCCTCTGATTCAGCCCCTCTGATTCAGCCCCTCTATTTCCCGCCCCTCAGTTTCCCGCCCCTCTGTTTCAGACCCTCTGTTTCACGCCCCGTGTTTCAGCCCCTCTGTTTCTCGCCCTCTGTTTCAGCCCCTGTGTTTCAGCCCCTCTGTTTCAGCCCCTCTGTTTCAGCTCCTCTGTTTCTCGCCCTCTGTTTCAGCCCCTCTGTTTCAGCCCCTCTGTTTCTCGCCCTCTGTTTCTGCCCCTCTGTTTCTCACCCTCTGTTTCAGCCCCTCTGTTTCAGCCCCTCTGTTTCATCCCCTCTGTTTCAGCCCCTCTGTTTCTCGCCCTCTGTTTCTCACCTTCTGTTTCTCGCCCTCTGTTTCAGCCCCTCTGTTTTTCGCCCGCTGTTTCAGCTCCTCTGTTTCTTGCCCTCTGTTTCAGCCCCTCTGTTTCAGCCCCTCTGATTCAGCCCCTCTGATTCAGCCCCTCAGTTTCTCGCCCTCAGTTTCACGCCCTCTGTTTCAGCCACTCTGTTTCAGCCCCTCTGTTACAGCCCCTCTGTTTCTCGCCCTCTGTTTCAGGCTCTCTGTTTCAGCCCGTCTGTTTCAGCCCCTCTGTTTAAGCCCCTCTGTTTCTCGCCCGCTGTTTCTCGCCCGCTGTTTCAGCCCCTCTGTTTCTTGCCCTCTGTTTCAGCCCCTCTGTTTCAGCCCCTCTGATTCAGCCCCTCTGAATCAGCCCCACTGTTTCTCGCCCTCTGTTTCAGACCCTCTGTTTCAGCCCCTCTGTTTCAGCCCCTCTGTTTCAGCCCCTCTGTTTCTCGCCCTCTGTTTCAGCTCCTCTGTTTCTCGCCCTCTGTTTCAGCCCCTCTGTTTCAGCCCCTCTGTTTCTCGCCCTCTGTTTCTGCCCCTCTGTTTCTCGCCCTCTGTTTCAGCCCCTCTGTTTCTCGCCCTCTGTTTCAGCCCGTCTGTTTCAGCCCCTCTGATTCAGCCCCTCTAATACAGCTCCTCAGTTTCTCGCCCTCTGTTTCAGCCCCTCTGTTTCAGCCCCTCTGTTTCTCACCCTCTCTTTCAGCCCCTCTGTTTGTCGCCCTCTGTTTCAGCCCCTCTGTTTCTCGGCCTCTGTTTCAGCCCCTCTGTTTCAGCCCCTCTGTTTCTCGCACTCTGTTTCAGCCCCCCTGTTTCTCGCCCTCTGTTTCAGCCCCTCTGTTTCAGCCCCTCTGTCTCAGCCCCTCTGTTTCAGCCCCTCTGTTTCTCGCCCTCTGTTTCAGCCCCTCTGTTTCTCTCCCTCTGTTTCAGCCCCTCTGTTTCTCGCCCTCTGTTTCAGCCCCTCTGATTCAGCCCCGCTGTTTCAGCCCCTCTGATTCAGCCCCTCTTTTTCAGCCCCTCTGTTTCAGCCCCTCTGTTTCAACCACTCTGTTTCTCGCCCTCTGTTTCTCACCCTCTATTTCTCGCTCTCTGTTTCAGCCCCTCTGTTTTTCGCCCTCTGTTTAAGCCCCTCTGTTTCTCTCCCTCTGTTTCAGGCTCTCTGTTTCCGCCCGTCTGTTTCAGCCCCTCTGTTTCAGCCCCTCTGTTTCTCGCCCTCTGTTTCAGCCCCTCTGTTTCTCGCCCTCTGTTTCAGCCCCGCTGATTCAGCCCCTCTGTTTCAGCCCCTCTGAATCAGCCCCTCTGATTCAGCCCCTCTGTTTCAGCCCCTCTGTTTCACGCCCTCTGTTTCAGCCCCTCTGTTTCTCGCCCACTGTTTCAGCCCCTCTGTTTCAGCCCCTCTGTTTATCGCCCTCTGTTTCAGCCCCTCTGTTTCTCGCCCTCAGTTTCAGCCCCTCTGTTTAAGCCCCTCTGTTTCTCGCCCTCTGTTTCAGCCCCTCTGTTTCAGCCCCTCTGTTTCTCGCACTCTGTTTCTGCCCCTCTGTTTCTTCGCCCTCTGTTTCAGCCCGTCTGTTTCTCGTCCTCTTTTTCTGCCCCGCTGATTCAGCCCCTCTGTTTGATCCACTCAGAATCAGCCGCTCTGATTCAGCCCCTCTGTTTCAGCCCCTCTGTTTCAGCCCCTCTGTTTCTCGCCCTCTGTTTCAGCCCCTCTGTTTCTCGCCCTCTGTTTCAGCCCCTCTGTTTCTCGCCCTCTGTTTGAGCCCCTCTGATTCAGCCCCTCTGTTTCAGCCCCTCTGATTCAGCCCCTCTGATTCAGCCCCTCTGATTCAGCCTATCTGTTTCTCGCCCTCTGTTTCAGCCCGTCTGTTTCAGCCCCTCTGGTTCAGCCCCTCTGTTTCTCACCCTCTGTTTCAGCCCCTCTGATTCAGCCCCTCTGATTCAGCCCCTCTGATTCAGCCCCTCTATTTCCCGCCCATCAGTTTCCCGCCCCTCTGTTTCAGACCCTCTGTTTCACGACCCGTGTTTCAGCCCCTCTGTTTCTCGCCCTCTGTTTCAGCCCCTCTGATTGAGCCCCTCTGAATCAGCCCCTCTGTTTCTCGCCCTCTGTTTCAGCCCCTCTGTTTCAGCCCCTCTGTTTCAGCCCCTCTGTTTGTCACCCACTGTTTCAGCTCCTCTGTTTCTCGCCCTCTGTTTCATCCCCTCTGTTTCAGCCCCTCTGTTTCTCGCCCTCTGTTTCTGCACCTCTGTTTCTCGCCCTCTGTTTCAGCCCCTCTGTTTCAGCCCCTCTGTTTAAGCCCCTCTGTTTCTCGCCCTCTGTTTATCGCCCGCTGTTTCAGCCCCTCTGTTTCTTGCCCTCTGTTTCAGCCCCTCTGTTTCAGCCCCTCTGATTCAGCCCCTCTGAATCAGCCTCACTGTTTCTCGCCCTCTGTTTCAGACCCTCTGTTTCAGACCCTCTGTTTCAGCCCCTCTGTTTCAGCCCCTCTGTTCCTCGCCCTCTGTTTCAGCCCCTCTGTTTCAGCCCCTCTGTCTCAGCCCCTCTGTTTCAGCCCCTCTGTTTCTCGCCCTCTGTTTCAGCCCCTCTGTTTCTCGCCCTCTGTTTCAGCCCCTCTGATTCAGCCCCGCTGTTTCAGCCCCTCTGATTCAGCCCCTCTGTTTCAGCCCCTCTGTTTCAGCCCCTCTGTTTCAGCCCCTCTGTTTCAACCACTCTGTTTCTCGCCCTCTGTTTCTCACCCTCTGTTTCTCGCCCTCTGTTTCAGCCCCTCTGTTTTTCGCCCTCTGTTTAAGCCCCTCTGTTTCTCGCCCTCTGTTTCTCGCCCGCTGTTTCAGCCCCTTTGTTTCTCGCTCTCTGTTTCAGCCCCTCTGTTTCAGCCCCTCTGATTCAGCCCCTCTGAATCAGCCCCTCTGTTTCTCGCCCTCTGTTTCAGACCCTCTGTTTCAGCCCCTCTGTTTCAGCCCCTCTGTTTCAGCCCCTCTGTTTCTCGCTCTCTGTTTCAGCTCCTCTGTTTCTCGCCCTCTGTTTCAGCCCCTCTGTTTCAGCCCCTCTGTTTCTCGCCCTCTGTTTCTGCCCCTCTGTTTCTCACCCTCTGTTTCAGCCCCTCTGTTTCTCGCCCTCTGTTTCAGCCCCGCTGATCCAGCCTCTCTGTTTCAGTCCCTCCGTTTCAGCCCCTCTGTTTCAGCCCCTCTGTTTCTCACCCTCTGTTTCAGCCCCTCTGATTCAGCGCCTCTGATTCAGCCCCTCTGATTCAGCCCCTCTGATTCAGCCCCTCTATTTCCCGCCCCTCAGTTTCCCGCCCCTCTGTTTCAGACCCTCTGTTTCACGCCCCGTGTTTCAGCCCCTCTGTTTCTCGCCCTCTGTTTCAGCCCCTGTGTTTCAGGCCCTCTGTTTCAGCCCCTCTGTTTCAGCTCCTCTGTTTCTCGCCCTCTGTTTCAGCCCCTCTGTTTCAGCCCCTCTGTTTCTCGCCCTCTGTTTCTGCCCCTCTGTTTCTCGCCCTCTGTTTCAGCCCCTCTGTTTCTCGCCCTCTGTTTCAGCCCCGCTGATTCAGCCCCTCTGTTTCAGCCCCTCTGAATCAGCCCCTCTGATTCAGCCCCTCTGTTTCAGCCCCTCTGTTTCTCGCCCTCTGTTTCAGCCCCTCTGTTTCTCGCCCTCTGTTTCAGCCCCTCTGTTTCAGCCCCTCTGTTTATCGCCCTCTGTTTCAGCCCCTCTGTTTCTTGCCCTCTGTTTCAGCCCATCTGTTTAAGCCCCTCTGTTTCTCGCCCTCTGGTTCAGCCCCTCTGTTTCAGCCCCTCTGTTTCTCGCACTCTGTTTCTGCCCCTCTGTTTCTTCGCCCTCTGTTTCAGCCCCTCTGTTTCTCGTCCTCTGTTTCTGCCCCGCTGATTCAGCCCCTCTGTTTGATCCACTCAGAATCAGCCGCTCTGATTCAGCCCCTCTGTTTCAGCCCCTCTGTTTCTCGCCCTCTGTTTCTCGCCCTCTGTTTCAGCCCCTCTGTTTCTCGCCCTCTGTTTGAGCCCCTCTGATTCAGCCCCTCTGTTTCAGCCCCTCTGATTCAGCCCCTCTGATTCAGACCCTCTGATTCAGCCCCTCTGTTTCTCGCCCTCTGTTTCAGCCCCTCTGTTTCAGCCCCTCTGATTCAGCCCCTCTATTTCCCGCCCCTCAGTTTCCCGCCCCTCTGTTTCAGACCCTCTGTTTTATCGCCCCGTGTTTCAGCCCCTCTGTTTCTCGCCCTCTGTTTCAGCCCCTGTGTTTCAGCCCCTCTGTTTCAGCCCCTCTGTTTCAGCTCCTCTGTTTCTCGCCCTCTGTTTCAGCCCCTCTGTTTCAGCCCCTCTGTTTCTCGCCCTCTGTTTCTGCCCCTCTGTTTCTCGCCCTCTGTTTCAGCCCCTCTGTTTCAGCACCTCTGTTTCATCCCCTCTGTTTCAGCCCCTCTGTTTCTCGCCCTCTGTTTCTCACCCTCTGTTTCTCGCCCTCTGTTTCAGCCCCTCTGTTTTTCGCCCGCTGTTTCAGCTCCTCTGTTTCTTGCCCTCTGTTTCAGCCCATCTGTTTCAGCCCCTCTGATTCAGCCCCTCTGATTCAGCCCCTCAGTTTCTCGCCCTCAGTTTCACGCCCTCTGTTTCAGCCACTCTGTTTCAGCCCCTCTGTTACAGCCCCTCTGTTTCTCGCCCTCTGTTTCAGGCTCTCTGTTTCAGCCCGTCTGTTTCAGCCCCTCTGTTTAAGCCCCTCTGTTTCTCGCCCGCTGTTTCTCGCCCGCTGTTTCAACCCCTCTGTTTCTTGCCCTCTGTTTCAGCCCCTCTGTTTCAGCCCCTCTGATTCAGCCCCTCTGAATCAGCCCCACTGTTTCTCGCCCTCTGTTTCAGACCCTCTGTTTCAGCCCCTCTGTTTCAGCCTCTCTGTTTCAGCCCCTCTGTTTCTCGCCCTCTGTTTCAGCTCCTCTGTTTCTCGCCCTCTGTTTCAGCCCCTCTGTTTCAGCCCCTCTGTTTCTCGCCCTCTGTTTCTTCCCCTGTGTTTCTCGCCCTCTGTTTCAGCCCCTCTGTTTCTCGCCCTCTGTTTCAGCCCGTCTGTTTCAGCCCCTCTGATTCAGCCCCTCTGATACAGCTCCTCAGTTTCTCGCCCTCTGTTTCAGCCCCTCTGTTTCAGCCCCTCTGTTTCTCACCCTCTCTTTCAGCCCCTCTGTTTGTCGCCCTCTGTTTCAGCCCCTCTGTTTCTCGGCCTCTGTTTCAGCCCCTCTGTTTCAGCCCCTCTGTTTCTCGCACTCTGTTTCAGCCCCCCTGTTTCTCGCCCTCTGTTTCAGCCCCTCTGTTTCAGCCCCTCTGTCTCAGCCCCTCTGTTTCAGCCCCTCTGTTTCTCGCCCTCTGTTTCAGCCCCTCTGTTTCTCTCCCTCTGTTTCAGCCCCTCTGTTTCTCGCCCTCTGTTTCAGCCCCTCTGATTCAGCCCCGCTGTTTCAGCCCCTCTGATTCAGCCCCTCTTTTTCAGCCCCTCTGTTTCAGCCCCTCTGTTTCAACCACTCTGTTTCTCGCCCTCTGTTTCTCACCCTCTGTTTCTCGCTCTCTGTTTCAGCCCCTCTGTTTTTCGCCCTCTGTTTAAGCCCCTCTGTTTCTCTCCCTCTGTTTCAGGCTCTCTGTTTCCGCCCGTCTGTTTCAGCCCCTCTGTTTCAGCCCCTCTGTTTCTCGCCCTCTGTTTCAGCCCCTCTGTTTCTCGCCCTCTGTTTCAGCCCCGCTGATTCAGCCCCTCTGTTTCAGCCCCTCTGAATCAGCCCCTCTGATTCAGCCCCTCTGTTTCAGCCCCTCTTTTTCTCGCCCTTTGTTTCAGCCCCTCTGTTTCTCGCCCACTGTTTCAGCCCCTCTGTTTCAGCCCCTCTGTTTATCGCCCTCTGTTTCAGCCCCTCTGTTTCTCGCCCTCTGTTTCAGCCCCTCTGTTTAAGCCCCTCTGTTTCTCGCCCTCTGTTTCAGCCCCTCTGTTTCTCGCACTCTGTTTCTGCCCCTCTGTTTCTTCGCCCTCTGTTTCAGCCCGTCTGTTTCTCGTCCTCTGTTTCTGCCCCGCTGATTCAGCCCCTCTGTTTGATCCACTCAGAATCAGCCGCTCTGATTCAGCCCCTCTGTTTCAGCCCCTCTGTTTCAGCCCCTCTGTTTCTCGCCCTCTGTTTCAGCCCCTCTGTTTCTCGCCCTCTGTTTCAGCCCCTCTGTTTCTCGCCCTCTGTTTGAGCCCCTCTGATTCAGCCCCTCTGTTTCAGCCCCTCTGATTCAGCCCCTCTGATTCAGCCCCTCTGATTCAGCCCCTCTGTTTCTCGCCCTCTGTTTCAGCCCGTCTGTTTCAGCCCCTCTGGTTCAGCCCCTCTGTTTCTCACCCTCTGTTTCAGCCCCTCTGATTCAGCGCCTCTGATTCAGCCCCTCTGATTCAGCCCCTCTGATTCAGCCCCTCTATTTCCCGCCCATCAGTTTCCCGCCCCTCTGTTTCAGACCCTCTGTTTCACGCCCCGTGTTTCAGCCCCTCTGTTTCTCGCCCTCTGTTTCAGCCCCTCTGATTGAGCCCCTCTGAATCAGCCCCTCTGTTTCTCGCCCTCTGTTTCAGCCCCTCTGTTTCAGCCCCTGTGTTTCAGCCCCTCTGTTTCAGCCCCTCTGTTTCTCACCCACTGTTTCAGCTCCTCTGTTTCTCGCCCTCTGTTTCAGCCCCTCTGTTTCAGCCCCTCTGTTTCTCGCCCTCTGTTTCTGCACCTCTGTTTCTCGCCCTCTGTTTCAGCCCCTCTGTTTCAGCCCCTCTGTTTAAGCCCCTCTGTTTCTCGCCCTCTGTTTATCGCCCGCTGTTTCAGCCCCTCTGTTTCTTGCCCTCTGTTTCAGCCCCTCTGTTTCAGCCCCTCTGATTCAGCCCCTCTGAATCAGCCTCACTGTTTCTCGCCCTCTGTTTCAGACCCTCTGTTTCAGACCCTCTGTTTCAGCCCCTCTGTTTCAGCCCCTCTGTTCCTCGCCCTCTGTTTCAGCCCCTCTGTTTCAGCCCCTCTGTCTCAGCCCCTCTGTTTCAGCCCCTCTGTTTCTCGCCCACTGTTTCAGCCCCTCTGTTTCTCGCCCTCTGTTTCAGCCCCTCTGATTCAGCCCCGCTGTTTCAGCCCCTCTGATTCAGCCCCTCTGTTTCAGCCCCTCTGTTTCAGCCCCTCTGTTTCAGCCCCTCTGTTTCAACCACTCTGTTTCTCGCCCTCTGTTTCTCACCCTCTGTTTCTCGCCCTCTGTTACAGCCCCTCTGTTTTTCGCCCTCTGTTTAAGCCCCTCTGTTTCTCGCCCTCTGTTTCTCGCCCGCTGTTTCAGCCCCTTTGTTTCTCGCTCTCTGTTTCAGCCCCTCTGTTTCAGCCCCTCTGATTCAGCCCCTCTGAATCAGCCCCTCTGTTTCTCGCCCTCTGTTTCAGACCCTCTGTTTCAGCCCCTCTGTTTCAGCCCCTCTGTTTCAGCCCCTCTGTTTCTCGCTCTCTGTTTCAGCTCCTCTGTTTCTCGCCCTCTGTTTCAGCCCCTCTGTTTCAGCCCCTCTGTTTCTCCCCCTCTGTTTCTGCCCCTCTGTTTCTCGCCCTCTGTTTCAGCCCCTCTGTTTCTCGCCCTCTGTTTCAGCCCCGCTGATCCAGCCCCTCTGTTTCAGTCCCTCCGTTTCAGCCCCTCTGTTTCAGTCCCTCTGTTTCTCGCCCTCTGTTTCAGCCCCTCTGTTTCACGCCCTCTGTTTCAGCCCCTCTGTTTCTCGCCCTCTGTTTCAGCCCCTCTGTTTCAGCCCCTCTGTTTCAGCCCCTCTGTTTCTCGCCCTCTGTTTCAGCCACTCTGATTCAGCCCCTCTGTTTCAGCCCCTCTGTTTCTCGCCCTCTGTTTCAGCCCCTCTGTTTCAGCCCCTCTGTTTCAGCCCCTCTGTTTCATCCCCTCTGTTTCAGCCCCTCTGTTTCTCGCCCTCTGTTTCTCACCCTTTGTTTCTCGCCCTCTGTTTCAGCCCCTCTGTTTTTCGCCCGCTGTTTCAGCCCCTCTGTTTCTCGCCCTCTGTTTCAGCCCCTCTGCTTCAGCCCCTCTTGTTCAGCCCCTCTGATTCAGCCCCTCAGATTCTCGCCTTCAGTTTCTCACCCTCTGTTTCAGCCCCTCTGTTACAGCCCCTCTGTTTCTCGCCCTCTGTTTCAGCCCCTCTGTTTCTCGGCCTCTGTTTCAGCCCATCTGTTTCAGCCCCTCTGTTTCAGCCCCTCTGTTTCTCGCCCTCTGTTTCAGCCCCTCTGTTTCTCGCCCTCTGTTTCAGCCCCTCTGTTTCTCGCACTCTGTTTCAGCCCCTCTGTTTCAGCCCCTCTGTTTCTCGCCCTCTGTTTCAGCCCCTCTGTTTCTCGCCCTCTGTTTCAGCCCCTCTGTTTCAGCCCCTCTGTTTCTTGCCCTCTGTTTCTGCCCCTCTGTTTCTCGCCCTCTGTTTTAGCCCCGCTAATTCAGCCCCTCTGTTTGAGCCCCTCTTAATCAGCCCCTCGGATTCAGCCCCTCTGTTTCAGCCCCTCTGTTTCAGCCCCTCTGTTTCAGCCCCTCTGTTTCTCGACCTCTGTTTCAGCCCCTCTGTTTCTCGCCCTCTGTTTCAGCCCCGCTGATTCAGCCCCTCTGTTTGAGCCCCTCTTAATCAGCCCCTCGGATTCAGCCCCTCTGTTTCAGCCCCTCTGTTTCAGCCCCTCTGTTTCAGACCCTCTGTTTCTCGCCCTCTGTTTCAGCCCCTCTGTTTCTCGCCCTCTGTTTCAGCCCCGCTGATTCAGCCCCTCTGTTTCAGCCGCTCTGAATCAGCCCCTCTGATTCAGCCCCTCTGTTTCAGCCCCTCTGTTTCTCGCCCTCTGTTTCAGCCCCTCTGTTTCTCGCCTTCTGTTTCAGCCCCTCTGTTTCAGCCCCTCTGTTTATCGCCCTCTGTTTCAGCCCCTCTGTTTCTTGCCCTCTGTTTCAGCCCCTCTGTTTAAGCCCCTCTGTTTCTCGCCCTCTGTTTCAGCCCCTCTGTTTCAGCCCCTCTGTTTCTCGCACTCTGTTTCTGCCCCTCTGTTTCTTCGCCCTCTGTTTCAGCTCCTCTGGTTCTCGTCCTCTGTTTCAGCCCTTCTGTTTCTCGCCCTCTGTTTCAGCCCGTCTGTTTCAGCCGCTCTGATTCAGCCCCTCTGATACAGCTCCTCAGTTTCTCGCCCTCTGTTTCAGCCCCTCTGTTTCAGCCCCTCTGTTTCTCACCCTCTCTTTCAGCCCCTCTGTTTGTCGCCCTCTGTTTCAGCCCCTCTGTTTCTCGGCCTCTGTTTCAGCCCCTCTGTTGCAGCCCCTCTGTTTCTCGCACTCTGTTTCAGCCCCCCTGTTTCTCGCCCTCTGTTTCAGCCCCTCTGTTTCAGCCCCTCTGTCTCAGCCCCTCTGTTTCAGCCCCTCTGTTTCTCGCCCTCTGTTTCAGCCCCTCTGTTTCTCTCCCTCTGTTTCAGCCCCTCTGTTTCTCGCCCTCTGTTTCAGCCCCTCTGATTCAGCCCCGCTGTTTCAGCCCCTCTGATTCAGCCCCTCTTTTTCAGCCCCTGTGTTTCAGCCCCTCTGTTTCAACCACTCTGTTTCTCGCCCTCTGTTTCTCACCCTCTGTTTCTCGCTCTCTGTTTCAGCCCCTCTGTTTTTCGCCCTCTGTTTAAGCCCCTCTGCTTCTCTCCCTCTGTTTCAGGCTCTCTGTTTCCGCCCGTCTGTTTCAGCCCCTCTGTTTCAGCCCCTCTGTTTCTCGCCCTCTGTTTCAGCCCCTCTGTTTCTCGCCCTCTGTTTCAGCCCCGCTGATTCAGCCCCTCTGTTTCAGCCCCTCTGAATCAGCCCCTCTGATTCAGCCCCTCTGTTTCAGCCCCTCTGTTTCTCGCCCTCTGTTTCAGCCCCTCTGTTTCTCGCCCACTGTTTCAGCCCCTCTGTTTCAGCCCCTCTGTTTATCGCCCTCTGTTTCAGCCCCTCTGTTTCTCGCCCTCTGTTTCAGCCCCTCTGTTTAAGCCCCTCTGTTTCTCGCCCACTGTTTCAGCCCCTCTGTTTCAGCCCCTCTGTTTCTCGCACTCTGTTTCTGCCCCTCTGTTTCTTCGCCCTCTGTTTCAGCCCGTCTGTTTCTCGTCCTCTGTTTCTGCCCCGCTGATTCAGCCCCTCTGTTTGATCCACTCAGAATCAGCCGCTCTGATTCAGCCCCTCTGTTTCAGCCCCTCTGTTTCAGCCCCTCTGTTTCTCGCCCTCTGTTTCAGCCCCTCTGTTTCTCGCCCTCTGTTTCAGCCCCTCTGTTTCTCACCCTCTGTTTGAGCCCCTCTGATTCAGCCCCTCTGTTTCAGCCCCTCTGATTCAGCCCCTCTGATTCAGCCCCTCTGATTCAGCCCCTCTGTTTCTCGCCCTCTGTTTCAGCCCGTCTGTTTCAGCCCCTCTGGTTCAGCCCCTCTGTTTCTCACCCTCTGTTTCAGCCCCTCTGATTCAGCCCCTCTGATTCAGCCCCTCTGATTCAGCCCCTCTATTTCCCGCCCATCAGTTTCCCGCCCCTCTGTTTCAGACCCTCTGTTTCACGCCCCGTGTTTCAGCCCCTCTGTTTCTCGCCCTCTGTTTCAGCCCCTCTGATTGAGCCCCTCTGAATCAGCCCCTCTGTTTCTCGCCCTCTGTTTCAGCCCCTCTGTTTCAGCCCCTGTGTTTCAGCCCCTCTGTTTCAGCCCCTCTGTTTCTCACCCACTGTTTCAGCTCCTCTGTTTCTCGCCCTCTGTTTCAGCCCCTCTGTTTCAGCCCCTCTGTTTCTCGCCCTCTGTTTCTGCACCTCTGTTTCTCGCCCTCTGTTTCAGCCCCTCTGTTTCAGCCCCTCTGTTTAAGCCCCTCTGTTTCTCGCCCTCTGTTTATCGCCCGCTGTTTCAGCCCCTCTGTTTCTTGCCCTCTGTTTCAGCCCCTCTGTTTCAGCCCCTCTGATTCAGCCCCTCTGAATCAGCCTCACTGTTTCTCGCCCTCTGTTTCAGACCCTCTGTTTCAGCCCCTCTGTTTCAGCCCCTCTGTTTCAGCCCCTCTGTTCCTCGCCCTCTGTTTCAGCCCCTCTGTTTCAGCCCCTCTGTCTCAGCCCCTCTGTTTCAGCCCCTCTGTTTCTCGCCCTCTGTTTCAGCCCCTCTGTTTCTCGCCCTCTGTTTCAGCCCCTCTGATTCAGCCCCGCTGTTTCAGCCCCTCTGATTCAGCCCCTCTGTTTCAGCCCCTCTGTTTCAGCCCCTCTGTTTCAGCCCCTCTGTTTCAACCACTCTGTTTCTCGCCCTCTGTTTCTCACCCTCTGTTTCTCGCCCTCTGTTTCAGCCCCTCTGTTTTTCGCCCTCTGTTTAAGCCCCTCTGTTTCTCGCCCTCTGTTTCTCGCCCGCTGTTTCAGCCCCTTTGTTTCTCGCTCTCTGTTTCAGCCCCTCTGTTTCAGCCCCTCTGATTCAGCCCCTCTGAATCAGCCCCTCTGTTTCTCGCCCTCTGTTTCAGACCCTCTGTTTCAGCCCCTCTGTTTCAGCCCCTCTGTTTCAGCCCCTCTGTTTCTCGCTCTCTGTTTCAGCTCCTCTGTTTCTCGCCCTCTGTTTCAGCCCCTCTGTTTCAGCCCCTCTGTTTCAGTCCCTCCGTTTCAGCCCCTCTGTTTCAGCCCCTCTGTTTCTCACCCTCTGTTTCAGCCCCTCTGATTCAGCGCCTCTGATTCAGCCCCTCTGATTCAGCCCCTCTGATTCAGCCCCTCTATTTCCCGCCCCTCAGTTTCCCGCCCCTCTGTTTCAGACCCTCTGTTTCACGCCCCGTGTTTCAGCCCCTCTGTTTCTCGCCCTCTGTTTCAGCCCCTGTGTTTCAGCCCCTCTGTTTCAGCCCCTCTGTTTCAGCTCCTCTGTTTCTCGCCCTCTGTTTCAGCCCCTCTGTTTCAGCCCCTCTGTTTCTCGCCCTCTGTTTCTGCCCCTCTGTTTCTCGCCCTCTGTTTCAGCCCCTCTGTTTCTCGCCCTCTGTTTCAGCCCCGCTGATTCAGCCCCTCTGTTTCAGCCCCTCTGAATCAGCCCCTCTGATTCAGCCCCTCTGTTTCAGCCCCTCTGTTTCTCGCCCTCTGTTTCAGCCCCTCTGTTTCTCGCCCTCTGTTTCAGCCCCTCTGTTTCAGCCCCTCTGTTTATCGCCCTCTGTTTCAGCCCCTCTGTTTCTTGCCCTCTGTTTCAGCCCCTCTGTTTAAGCCCCTCTGTTTCTCGCCCTCTGTTTCAGCCCCTCTGTTTCAGCCCCTCTGTTTCTCGCACTCTGTTTCTGCCCCTCTGTTTCTTCGCCCTCTGTTTCAGCCCCTCTGTTTCTCGTCCTCTGTTTCTGCCCCGCTGATTCAGCCCCTCTGTTTGATCCACTCAGAATCAGCCGCTCTGATTCAGCCCCTCTGTTTCAGCCCCTCTGTTTCTCGCCCTCTGTTTCTCGCCTTCTGTTTCAGCCCCTCTGTTTCTCGCCCTCTGTTTGAGCCCCTCTGATTCAGCCCCTCTGTTTCAGCCCCTCTGATTCAGCCCCTCTGATTCAGCCCCTCTGATTCAGCCCCTCTGTTTCTCGCCCTCTGTTTCAGCCCCTCTGTTTCAGCCCCTCTGTTTCAGCCCCCCCGGTTTCTCACCCTCTGTTTCAGCCCCTCTGATTCAGCGCCTCTGATTCAGCCCCTCTGATTCAGCCCCTCTGATTCAGCCCCTCTATTTCCCGCCCCTCAGTTTCCCGCCCCTCTGTTTCAGACCCTCTGTTTTATCGCCCCGTGTTTCAGCCCCTCTGTTTCTCGCCCTCTGTTTCAGCCCCTGTGTTTCAGCCCCTCTGTTTCAGCCCCTCTGTTTCAGCTCCTCTGTTTCTCGCCCTCTGTTTCAGCCCCTCTGTTTCAGCCCCTCTGTTTCTCGCCCTCTGTTTCTGTCCCTCTGTTTCTCGCCCTCTGTTTCAGCCCCTCTGTTTCAGCCCCTCTGTTTCATCCCCTCTGTTTCAGCCCCTCTGTTTCTCGCCCTCTGTTTCTCACCCTCTGTTTCTCGCCCTCTGTTTCAGCCCCTCTGTTTTTCGCCCGCTGTTTCAGCTCCTCTGTTTCTTGCCCTCTGTTTCAGCCCCTCTGTTTCAGCCCCTCTGATTCAGCCCCTCTGATTCAGCCCCTCAGTTTCTCGCCCTCAGTTTCACGCCCTCTGTTTCAGCCACTCTGTTTCAGCCCCTCTGTTACAGCCCCTCTGTTTCTCGCCCTCTGTTTCAGGCTCTCTGTTTCAGCCCGTCTGTTTCAGCCCCTCTGTTTAAGCCCCTCTGTTTCTCGCCCGCTGTTTCTCGCCCGCTGTTTCAACCCCTCTGTTTCTTGCCCTCTGTTTCAGCCCCTCTGTTTCAGCCCCTCTGATTCAGCCCCTCTGAATCAGCCCCACCGTTTCTCGCCCTCTGTTTCAGACCCTCTGTTTCAGCCCCTCTGTTTCAGCCCCTCTGTTTCAGCCCCTCTGTTTCTCGCCCTCTGTTTCAGCTCCTCTGTTTCTCGCCCTCTGTTTCAGCCCCTCTGTTTCAGCCCCTCTGTTTCTCGCCCTCTGTTTCTGCCCCTCTGTTTCTCGCCCTCTGTTTCAGCCCCTCTGTTTCTCGCCCTCTGTTTCAGCCCGTCTGTTTCAGCCCCTCTGATTCAGCCCCTCTGATACAGCTCCTCAGTTTCTCGCCCTCTGTTTCAGCCCCTCTGTTTCAGCCCCTCTGTTTCTCACCCTCTCGTTCAGCCCCTCTGTTTGTCGCCCTCTGTTTCAGCCCCTCTGTTTCTCGGCCTCTGTTTCAGCCCCTCTGTTTCAGCCCCTCTGTTTCTCGCACTCTGTTTCAGCCCCCCTGTTTCTCGCCCTCTGTTTCAGCCCCTCTGTTTCAGCCCCTCTGTCTCAGCCCCTCTGTTTCAGCCCCTCTGTTTCTCGCCCTCTGTTTCAGCCCCTCTGTTTCTCTCCCTCTGTTTCAGCCCCTCTGTTTCTCGCCCTCTGTTTCAGCCCCTCTGATTCAGCCCCGCTGTTTCAGCCCCTCTGATTCAGCCCCTCTTTTTCAGCCCCTCTGTTTCAGCCCCTCTGTTTCAACCACTCTGTTTCTCGCCCTCTGTTTCTCACCCTCTGTTTCTCGCTCTCTGTTTCAGCCCCTCTGTTTTTCGCCCTCTGTTTAAGCCCCTCTGTTTCTCTCCCTCTGTTTCAGGCTCTCTGTTTCCGCCCGTCTGTTTCAGCCCCTCTGTTTCAGCCCCTCTGTTTCTCGCCCTCTGTTTCAGCCCCTCTGTTTCTCGCCCTCTGTTTCAGCCCCGCTGATTCAGCCCCTCTGTTTCAGCCCCTCTGAATCAGCCCCTCTGATTCAGCCCCTCTGTTTCAGCCCCTCTTTTTCTCGCCCTCTGTTTCAGCCCCTCTGTTTCTCGCCCACTGTTTCAGCCCCTCTGTTTCAGCCCCTCTGTTTATCGCCCTCTGTTTCAGCCCCTCTGTTTCTCGCCCTCTGTTTCAGCCCCTCTGTTTAAGCCCCTCTGTTTCTCGCCCTCTGTTTCAGCCCCTCTGTTTCAGCCCCTCTGTTTCTCGCACTCTGTTTCTGCCCCTCTGTTTCTTCGCCCTCTGTTTCAGCCCGTCTGTTTCTCGTCCTCTGTTTCTGCCCCGCTGATTCAGCCCCTCTGTTTGATCCACTCAGAATCAGCCGCTGTGATTCAGCCCCTCTGTTTCAGCCCCTCTGTTTCAGCCCCTCTGTTTCTCGCCCTCTGTTTCAGCCCCTCTGTTTCTCGCCCTCTGTTTCAGCCCCTCTGTTTCTCGCCCTCTGTTTGAGCCCCTCTGATTCAGCCCCTCTGTTTCAGCCCCTCTGATTCAGCCCCTCTGATTCAGCCCCTCTGATTCAGCCCCTCTGTTTCTCGCCCTCTGTTTCAGCCCGTCTGTTTCAGCCCCTCTGGTTCAGCCCCTCTGTTTCTCACCCTCTGTTTCAGCCCCTCTGATTCAGCGCCTCTGATTCAGCCCCTCTGATTCAGCCCCTCTGATTCAGCCCCTCTATTTCCCGCCCATCAGTTTCCCGCCCCTCTGTTTCAGACCCTCTGTTTCACGCCCCGTGTTTCAGCCCCTCTGTTTCTCGCCCTCTGTTTCAGCCCCTCTGATTGAGCCCCTCTGAATCAGCCCCTCTGTTTCTCGCCCTCTGTTTCAGCCCCTCTGTTTCAGCCCCTGTGTTTCAGCCCCTCCGTTTCAGCCCCTCTGTTTCTCACCCACTGTTTCAGCTCCTCTGTTTCTCGCCCTCTGTTTCAGCCCCTCTGTTTCAGCCCCTCTGTTTCTCGCCCTCTGTTTCTGCACCTCTGTTTCTCGCCCTCTGTTTCAGCCCCTCTGTTTCAGCCCCTCTGTTTAAGCCCCTCTGTTTCTCGCCCTCTGTTTATCGCCCGCTGTTTCAGCCCCTCTGTTTCTTGCCCTCTGTTTCAGCCCCTCTGTTTCAGCCCCTCTGATTCAGCCCCTCTGAATCAGCCTCACTGTTTCTCGCCCTCTGTTTCAGACCCTCTGTTTCAGACCCTCTGTTTCAGCCCCTCTGTTTCAGCCCCTCTGTTCCTCGCCCTCTGTTTCAGCCCCTCTGTTTCAGCCCCTCTGTCTCAGCCCCTCTGTTTCAGCCCCTCTGTTTCTCGCCCTCTGTTTCAGCCCCTCTGTTTCTCGCCCTCTGTTTCAGCCCCTCTGATTCAGCCCCGCTGTTTCAGCCCCTCTGATTCAGCCCCTCTGTTTCAGCCCCTCTGTTTCAGCCCCTCTGTTTCAGCCCCTCTGTTTCAACCACTCTGTTTCTCGCCCTCTGTTTCTCACCCTCTGTTTCTCGCCCTCTGTTTCAGCCCCTCTGTTTTTCGCCCTCTGTTTAAGCCCCTCTGTTTCTCGCCCTCTGTTTCTCGCCCGCTGTTTCAGCCCCTTTGTTTCTCGCTCTCTGTTTCAGCCCCTCTGTTTCAGCCCCTCTGATTCAGCCCCTCTGAATCAGCCCCTCTGTTTCTCGCCCTCTGTTTCAGACCCTCTGTTTCAGCCCCTCTGTTTCAGCCCCTCTGTTTCAGCCCCTCTGTTTCTCGCTCTCTGTTTCAGCTCCTCTGTTTCTCGCCCTCTGTTTCAGCCCCTCTGTTTCAGCCCCTCTGTTTCTCGCCCTCTGTTTCTGCCCCTCTGTTTCTCGCCCTCTGTTTCAGCCCCTCTGTTTCTCGCCCTCTGTTTCAGCCCCGCTGATCCAGCCCCTCTGTTTCAGTCCCTCCGTTTCAGCCCCTCTGTTTCAGTCCCTCTGTTTCTCGCCCTCTGTTGCAGCCCCTCTGTTTCACGCCCTCTGTTTCAGCCCCTCTGTTTCTCGCCCTCTGTTTCAGCCCCTCTGTTTCAGCCCCTCTGTTTCAGCCCCTCTGTTTCTCGCCCTCTGTTTCAGCCACTCTGATTCAGCCCCTCTGTTTCAGCCCCTCTGTTTCTCGCCCTCTGTTTCAGCCCCTCTGTTTCAGCCCCTCTGTTTCATCCCCTCTGTTTCAGCCCCTCTGTTTCTCGCCCTCTGTTTCTCACCCTTTGTTTCTCGCCCTCTGTTTCAGCCCCTCTGTTTTTCGCCCGCTGTTTCAGCCCCTCTGTTTCTCGCCCTCTGTTTCAGCCCCTCTGCTTCAGCCCCTCTTGTTCAGCCCCTCTGATTCAGCCCCTCAGTTTCTCGCCTTCAGTTTCTCACCCTCTGTTTCAGCCCCTCTGTTTCAGCCCCTCTGTTACAGCCCCTCTGTTTCTCGCCCTCTGTTTCAGCCCCTCTGTTTCTCGGCCTCTGTTTCAGCCCATCTGTTTCAGCCCCTCTGTTTCAGCCCCTCTGTTTCTCGCCCTCTGTTTCAGCCCCTCTGTTTCTCGCCCTCTGTTTCAGCCCCTCTGTTTCTCGCACTCTGTTTCAGCCCCTCTGTTTCAGCCCCTCTGTTTCTCGCCCTCTGTTTCAGCCCCTCTGTTTCTCGCCCTCTGTTTCAGCCCCTCTGTTTCAGCCCCTCTGTTTCTTGCCCTCTGTTTCTGCCCCTCTGTTTCTCGCCCTCTGTTTTAGCCCCGCTAATTCAGCCCCTCTGTTTGAGCCCCTCTTAATCAGCCCCTCGGATTCAGCCCCTCTGTTTCAGCCCCTCTGTTTCAGCCCCTCTGTTTCAGCCCCTCTGTTTCTCGCCCTCTGTTTCAGCCCCTCAGTTTCTCGCCCTCTGTTTCAGCCCCGCTGATTCAGCCCCTCTGTTTGAGCCCCTCTTAATCAGCCCCTCGGATTCAGCCCCTCTGTTTCAGCCCCTCTGTTTCTCGCCCTCTGTTTGAGCCCCTCTGATTCAGCCCCTCTGTTTCAGCCCCTCTGATTCAGCCCCTCTGATTCAGCCCCTCTGATTCAGCCCCTCTGTTTCTCGCCCTCTGTTTCAGCCCGTCTGTTTCAGCCCCTCTGGTTCAGCCCCTCTGTTTCTCACCCTCTGTTTCAGCCCCTCTGATTCAGCGCCTCTGATTCAGCCCCTCTGATTCAGCCCCTCTGATTCAGCCCCTCTATTTCCCGCCCATCAGTTTCCCGCCCCTCTGTTTCAGACCCTCTGTTTCACGCCCCGTGTTTCAGCCCCTCTGTTTCTCGCCCTCTGTTTCAGCCCCTCTGATTGAGCCCCTCTGAATCAGCCCCTCTGTTTCTCGCCCTCTGTTTCAGCCCCTCTGTTTCAGCCCCTGTGTTTCAGCCCCTCTGTTTCAGCCCCTCTGTTTCTCACCCACTGTTTCAGCTCCTCTGTTTCTCGCCCTCTGTTTCAGCCCCTCTGTTTCAGCCCCTCTGTTTCTCGCCCTCTGTTTCTGCACCTCTGTTTCTCGCCCTCTGTTTCAGCCCCTCTGTTTCAGCCCCTCTGTTTAAGCCCCTCTGTTTCTCGCCCTCTGTTTATCGCCCGCTGTTTCAGCCCCTCTGTTTCTTGCCCTCTGTTTCAGCCCCTCTGTTTCAGCCCCTCTGATTCAGCCCCTCTGAATCAGCCTCACTGTTTCTCGCCCTCTGTTTCAGACCCTCTGTTTCAGACCCTCTGTTTCAGCCCCTCTGTTTCAGCCCCTCTGTTCCTCGCCCTCTGTTTCAGCCCCTCTGTTTCAGCCCCTCTGTCTCAGCCCCTCTGTTTCAGCCCCTCTGTTTCTCGCCCTCTGTTTCAGCCCCTCTGTTTCTCGCCCTCTGTTTCAGCCCCTCTGATTCAGCCCCGCTGTTTCAGCCCCTCTGATTCAGCCCCTCTGTTTCAGCCCCTCTGTTTCAGCCCCTCTGTTTCAGCCCCTCTGTTTCAACCACTCTGTTTCTCGCCCTCTGTTTCTCACCCTCTGTTTCTCGCCCTCTGTTTCAGCCCCTCTGTTTTTCGCCCTCTGTTTAAGCCCCTCTGTTTCTCGCCCTCTGTTTCTCGCCCGCTGTTTCAGCCCCTTTGTTTCTCGCTCTCTGTTTCAGCCCCTCTGTTTCAGCCCCTCTGATTCAGCCCCTCTGAATCAGCCCCTCTGTTTCTCGCCCTCTGTTTCAGACCCTCTGTTTCAGCCCCTCTGTTTCAGCCCCTCTGTTTCAGCACCTCTGTTTCTCGCTCTCTGTTTCAGCTCCTCTGTTTCTCGCCCTCTGTTTCAGCCCCTCTGTTTCAGCCCCTCTGTTTCTCGCCCTCTGTTTCTGCCCCTCTGTTTCTCGCTCTCTGTTTCAGCCCCTCTGTTTCTCGCCCTCTGTTTCAGCCCCGCTGATCCAGCCCCTCTGTTTCAGTCCCTCCGTTTCAGCCCCTCTGTTTCAGCCCCTCTGTTTCTCATCCTCTGTTTCAGCCCCTCTGATTCAGCGCCTCTGATTCAGCCCCTCTGATTCAGCCCCTCTGATTCAGCCCCTCTATTTCCCGCCCCTCAGTTTCCCGCCCCTCTGTTTCAGACCCTCTGTTTCACGCCCCGTGTTTCAGCCCCTCTGTTTCTCGCCCTCTGTTTCAGCCCCTGTGTTTCAGCCCCTCTGTTTCAGCCCCTCTGTTTCAGCTCCTCTGTTTCTCGCCCTCTGTTTCAGCCCCTCTGTTTCAGCCCCTCTGTTTCTCGCCCTCTGTTTCTGCCCCTCTGTTTCTCGCCCTCTGTTTCAGCCCCTCTGTTTCTCGCCCTCTGTTTCAGCCCCGCTGATTCAGCCCCTCTGTTTCAGCCCCTCTGAATCAGCCCCTCTGATTCAGCCCCTCTGTTTCAGCCCCTCTGTTTCTCGCCCTCTGTTTCAGCCCCTCTGTTTCTCGCCCTCTGTTTCAGCCCCTCTGTTTCAGCCCCTCTGTTTATCGCCCTCTGTTTCAGCCCCTCTGTTTCTTGCCCTCTGTTTCAGCCCCTCTGTTTAAGCCCCTCTGTTTCTCGCCCTCTGTTTCAGCCCCTCTGTTTCAGCCCCTGTGTTTCTCGCACTCTGTTTCTGCCCCTCTGTTTCTTCGCCCTCTGTTTCAGCCCCTCTGTTTCTCGTCCTCTGTTTCTGCCCCGCTGATTCAGCCCCTCTGTTTGATCCACTCAGAATCAGCCGCTCTGATTCAGCCCCTCTGTTTCAGCCCCTCTGTTTCTCGCCCTCTGTTTCTCGCCCTCTGTTTCAGCCCCTCTGTTTCTCGCCCTCTGTTTGAGCCCCTCTGATTCAGCCCCTCTGTTTCAGCCCCTCTGATTCAGCCCCTCTGATTCAGCCCCTCTGATTCAGCCCCTCTGTTTCTCGCCCTCTGTTTCAGCCCCTCTGTTTCAGCCCCTCTGTTTCAGCCCCCCCGGTTTCTCACCCTCTGTTTCAGCCCCTCTGATTCAGCGCCTCTGATTCAGCCCCTCTGATTCAGCCCCTCTGATTCAGCCCCTCTATTTCCCGCCCCTCAGTTTCCCGCCCCTCTGTTTCAGACCCTCTGTTTTATCGCCCCGTGTTTCAGCCCCTCTGTTTCTCGCCCTCTGTTTCAGCCCCTGTGTTTCAGCCCCTCTGTTTCAGCCCCTCTGTTTCAGCTCCTCTGTTTCTCGCCCTCTGTTTCAGCCCCTCTGTTTCAGCCCCTCTGTTTCTCGCCCTCTGTTTCTGCCCCTCTGTTTCTCGCCCTCTGTTTCAGCCCCTCTGTTTCAGCCCCTCTGTTTCATCCCCTCTGTTTCAGCCCCTCTGTTTCTCGCCCTCTGTTTCTCACCCTCTGTTTCTCGCCCTCTGTTTCAGCCCCTCTGTTTTTCGCCCGCTGTTTCAGCTCCTCTGTTTCTTGCCCTCTGTTTCAGCCCCTCTGTTTCAGCCCCTCTGATTCAGCCCCTCTGATTCAGCCCCTCAGTTTCTCGCCCTCAGTTTCACGCCCTCTGTTTCAGCCACTCTGTTTCAGCCCCTCTGTTACAGCCCCTCTGTTTCTCGCCCTCTGTTTCAGGCTCTCTGTTTCAGCCCGTCTGTTTCAGCCCCTCTGTTTAAGCCCCTCTGTTTCTCGCCCGCTGTTTCTCGCCCGCTGTTTCAACCCCTCTGTTTCTTGCCCTCTGTTTCAGCCCCTCTGTTTCAGCCCCTCTGATTCAGCCCCTCTGAATCAGCCCCACCGTTTCTCGCCCTCTGTTTCAGACCCTCTGTTTCAGCCCCTCTGTTTCAGCCCCTCTGTTTCAGCCCCTCTGTTTCTCGCCCTCTGTTTCAGCTCCTCTGTTTCTCGCCCTCTGTTTCAGCCCCTCTGTTTCAGCCCCTCTGTTTCTCGCCCTCTGTTTCTGCCCCTCTGTTTCTCGCCCTCTGTTTCAGCCCCTCTGTTTCTCGCCCTCTGTTTCAGCCCGTCTGTTTCAGCCCCTCTGATTCAGCCCCTCTGATACAGCTCCTCAGTTTCTCGCCCTCTGTTTCAGCCCCTCTGTTTCAGCCCCTCTGTTTCTCACCCTCTCTTTCAGCCCCTCTGTTTGTCGCCCTCTGTTTCAGCCCCTCTGTTTCTCGGCCTCTGTTTCAGCCCCTCTGTTTCAGCCCCTCTGTTTCTCGCACTCTGTTTCAGCCCCCCTGTTTCTCGCCCTCTGTTTCAGCCCCTCTGTTTCAGCCCCTCTGTCTCAGCCCCTCTGTTTCAGCCCCTCTGTTTCTCGCCCTCTGTTTCAGCCCCTCTGTTTCTCTCCCTCTGTTTCAGCCCCTCTGTTTCTCGCCCTCTGTTTCAGCCCCTCTGATTCAGCCCCGCTGTTTCAGCCCCTCTGATTCAGCCCCTCTTTTTCAGCCCCTCTGTTTCAGCCCCTCTGTTTCAACCACTCTGTTTCTCGCCCTCTGTTTCTCACCCTCTGTTTCTCGCTCTCTGTTTCAGCCCCTCTATTTTTCGCCCTCTGTTTAAGCCCCTCTGTTTCTCTCCCTCTGTTTCAGGCTCTCTGTTTCCGCCCGTCTGTTTCAGCCCCTCTGTTTCAGCCCCTCTGTTTCTCGCCCTCTGTTTCAGCCCCTCTGTTTCTCGCCCTCTGTTTCAGCCCCGCTGATTCAGCCCCTCTGTTTCAGCCCCTCTGAATCAGCCCCTCTGATTCAGCCCCTCTGTTTCAGCCCCTCTGTTTCTCGCCCTCTGTTTCAGCCCCTCTGTTTCTCGCCCACTGTTTCAGCCCCTCTGTTTCAGCCCCTCTGTTTATCGCCCTCTGTTTCAGCCCCTCTGTTTCTCGCCCTCTGTTTCAGCCCCTCTGTTTAAGCCCCTCTGTTTCTCGCCCTCTGTTTCAGCCCCTCTGTTTCAGCCCCTCTGTTTCTCGCACTCTGTTTCTGCCCCGCTGATTCAGCCCCTCTGTTTGATCCACTCAGAATCAGCCGCTGTGATTCAGCCCCTCTGTTTCAGCCCCTCTGTTTCAGCCCCTCTGTTTCTCGCCCACTGTTTCAGCCCCTCTGTTTCTCGCCCTCTGTTTCAGCCCCTCTGTTTCTCGCCCTCTGTTTGAGCCCCTCTGATTCAGCCCCTCTGTTTCAGCCCCTCTGATTCAGCCCCTCTGATTCAGCCCCTCTGATTCAGCCCCTCTGTTTCTCGCCCTCTGTTTCAGCCCGTCTGTTTCAGCCCCTCTGGTTCAGCCCCTCTGTTTCTCACCCTCTGTTTCAGCCCCTCTGATTCAGCGCCTCTGATTCAGCCCCTCTGATTCAGCCCCTCTGATTCAGCCCCTCTATTTCCCGCCCATCAGTTTCCCGCCCCTCTGTTTCAGACCCTCTGTTTCACGCCCCGTGTTTCAGCCCCTCTGTTTCTCGCCCTCTGTTTCAGCCCCTCTGATTGAGCCCCTCTGAATCAGCCCCTCTGTTTCTCGCCCTCTGTTACAGCCCCTCTGTTTCAGCCCCTGTGTTTCAGCCCCTCTGTTTCAGCCCCTCTGTTTCTCACCCACTGTTTCAGCTCCTCTGTTTCTCGCCCTCTGTTTCAGCCCCTCTGTTTCAGCCCCTCTGTTTCTCGCCCTCTGTTTCTGCACCTCTGTTTCTCGCCCTCTGTTTCAGCCCCTCTGTTTCAGCCCCTCTGTTTAAGCCCCTCTGTTTCTCGCCCTCTGTTTATCGCCCGCTGTTTCAGCCCCTCTGTTTCTTGCCCTCCGTTTCAGCCCCTCTGTTTCAGCCCCTCTGATTCAGCCCCTCTGAATCAGCCTCACTGTTTCTCGCCCTCTGTTTCAGACCCTCTGTTTCAGACCCTCTGTTTCAGCCCCTCTGTTTCAGCCCCTCTGTTCCTCGCCCTCTGTTTCAGCCCCTCTGTTTCAGCCCCTCTGTCTCAGCCCCTCTGTTTCAGCCCCTCTGTTTCTCGCCCTCTGTTTCAGCCCCTCTGTTTCTCGCCCTCTGTTTCAGCCCCTCTGATTCAGCCCCGCTGTTTCAGCCCCTCTGATTCAGCCCCTCTGTTTCAGCCCCTCTGTTTCAGCCCCTCTGTTTCAGCCCCTCTGTTTCAACCACTCTGTTTCTCGCCCTCTGTTTCTCACCCTCTGTTTCTCGCCCTCTGTTTCAGCCCCTCTGTTTTTCGCCCTCTGTTTAAGCCCCTCTGTTTCTCGCCCTCTGTTTCTCGCCCGCTGTTTCAGCCCCTTTGTTTCTCGCTCTCTGTTTCAGCCCCTCTGTTTCAGCCCCTCTGATTCAGCCCCTCTGAATCAGCCCCTCTGTTTCTCGCCCTCTGTTTCAGACCCTCTGTTTCAGCCCCTCTGTTTCAGCCCCTCTGTTTCAGCCCCTCTGTTTCTCGCTCTCTGTTTCAGCTCCTCTGTTTCTCGCCCTCTGTTTCAGCCCCTCTGTTTCAGCCCCTCTGTTTCTCGCCCTCTGTTTCTGCCCCTCTGTTTCTCGCCCTCTGTTTCAGCCCCTCTGTTTCTCGCCCTCTGTTTCAGCCCCGCTGATCCAGCCCCTCTGTTTCAGGCCCTCCGTTTCAGCCCCTCTGTTTCAGTCCCTCTGTTTCTCGCCCTCTGTTTCAGCCCCTCTGTTTCACGCCCTCTGTTTCAGCCCCTCTGTTTCTCGCCCTCTGTTTCAGCCCCTCTGTTTCAGCCCCTCTGTTTCAGCCCCTCTGTTTCTCGCCCTCTGTTTCAGCCACTCTGATTCAGCCCCTCTGTTTCAGCCCCTCTGTTTCTCGCCCTCTGTTTCAGCCCCTCTGTTTCAGCCCCTCTGTTTCAGCCCCTCTGTTTCATCCCCTCTGTTTCAGCCCCTCTGTTTCTCGCCCTCTGTTTCTCACCCTTTGTTTCTCGCCCTCTGTTTCAGCCCCTCTGTTTTTCGCCCGCTGTTTCAGCCCCTCTGTTTCTCGCCCTCTGTTTCAGCCCCTCTGCTTCAGCCCCTCTTGTTCAGCCCCTCTGATTCAGCCCCTCAGTTTCTCGCCTTCAGTTTCTCACCCTCTGTTTCAGCCCCTCTGTTTCAGCCCTTCTGTTACAGCCCCTCTGTTTCTCGCCCTCTGTTTCAGCCCCTCTGTTTCTCGGCCTCTGTTTCAGCCCATCTGTTTCAGCCCCTCTGTTTCAGCCCCTCTGTTTCTCGCCCTCTGTTTCAGCCCCTCTGTTTCTCGCCCTCTGTTTCAGCCCCTCTGTTTCTCGCACTCTGTTTCAGCCCCTCTGTTTCAGCCCCTCTGTTTCTCGCCCTCTGTTTCAGCCCCTCTGTTTCTCGCCCTCTGTTTCAGCCCCTCTGTTTCAGCCCCTCTGTTTCTTGCCCTCTGTTTCTGCCCCTCTGTTTCTCGCCCTCTGTTTTAGCCCCGCTAATTCAGCCCCTCTGTTTGAGCCCCTCTTAATCAGCCCCTCTGATTCAGCCCCTCTGTTTCAGCCCCTCTGTTTCAGCCCCTCTGTTTCAGCCCCTCTGTTTCTCGCCCTCTGTTTCAGCCCCTCAGTTTCTCGCCCTCTGTTTCAGCCCCGCTGATTCAGCCCCTCTGTTTGAGCCCCTCTTAATCAGCCCCTCGGATTCAGCCCCTCTGTTTCAGCCCCTCTGTTTCAGCCCCTCTGTTTCAGACCCTCTGTTTCTCGCCCTCTGTTTCAGCCCCTCTGTTTCTCGCCCTCTGTTTCAGCCCCGCTGATTCAGCCCCTCTGTTTCAGCCCCTCTGAATCAGCCCCTCTGATTCAGCCCCTCTGTTTCAGCCCCTCTGTTTCTCGCCCTCTGTTTCAGCCCCTCTGTTTCTCGCCCTCTGTTTCAGCCCCGCTGATTCAGCCCCTCTTTTTCAGCCGCTCTGAATCAGCCCCTCTGATTCAGCCCCTCTGTTTCAGCCCCTCTGTTTCTCGCCCTCTGTTTCAGCCCCTCTGTTTCTCGCCCTCTGTTTCAGCCCCTCTGTTTCAGCCCCTCTGTTTATCGCCCTCTGTTTCAGCCCCTCTGTTTCTTGACCTCTGTTTCAGCCCCTCTGTTTAAGCCCCTCTGTTTCTCGCCCTCTGTTTCAGCCCCTCTGTTTCAGCCCCTCTGTTTCTCGCACTCTGTTTCTGCCCCTCTGTTTCTTCGCCCTCTGTTTCAGCTCCTCTGGTTCTCGTCCTCTGTTTCTGCCCCGCTGATTCAGCCCCTCTGTTTGATCCACTCAGAATCAGCCGCTCTGATTCAGCCCCTCTGTTTCAGCCCCTCTGTTTCAGCCCCTATGTTTCTCGCCCTCTGTTTCAGCCCCTCTGTTTCTCGCCGTCTGTTTGAGCCCCTCTGATTCAGCCCCTCTGTTTCAGCCCCTCTGATTCAGCCCCTCTGATTCAGCCCCTCTGTTTCTCGCCCTCTGTTTCAGCCCCTCTGTTTCAGCCCCTCTGTTTCTCACCCTCTGTTTCAGCCCCTCTGATTCAGCGCCTCTGATTCAGCCCCTCTGATTCAGCCCCTCTGATTCAGCCCCTCTATTTCCCGCCCCTCAGTTTCCCGCCCCTCTGTTTCAGACCCTCTGTTTCACGCCCCGTGTTTCAGCCCCTCTGTTTCTCGCCCTCTGTTTCAGCCCCTCTGATTGAGCCCCTCTGAATCAGCCCGTCTGTTTCTCGCCCTCTGTTTCAGCCCCTCTGTTTCAGCCCCTGTGTTTCAGCCCCTCTGTTTCAGCCCCTCTGTTTCTAACCCACTGTTTCAGCTCCTCTGTTTCTCGCCCTCTGTTTCAGCCCCTCTGTTTCAGCCCCTCTGTTTCTCGCCCTCTGTTTCTGCCCCTCTGTTTCTCGCACTCTGTTTCAGCCCCTCTGTTTCAGCCCCTCTGTTTCATCCCCTCTGTTTCAGCCCCTCTGTTTCTCGCCCTCTGTTTCTCACCCTCTGTTTCTCGCCCTCTGTTTCAGCCCCTCTGTTTTTCGCCCGCTGTTTCAGCTCCTCTGTTTCTTGCCCTCTGTTTCAGCCCCTCTGTTTCAGCCCCTCTGATTCAGCCCCACTGATTCAGCCCCTCAGTTTCTCGCCCTCAGTTTCACGCCCTCTGTTTCAGCCACTCTGTTTCAGCCCCTCTGTTACAGTCCCTCTGTTTCTCGCCCTCTGTTTCAGGCTCTCTGTTTCAGCCCGTCTGTTTCAGCCCCTCTGTTTAAGCCCCTCTGTTTCTCGCCCTCTGTTTCTCGCCCGCTGTTTCAGCCCCTCTGTTTCTTGCCCTCTGTTTCAGCCCCTCTGTTTCAGCCCCTCTGATTCAGCCCCTCTGAATCAGCCCCACTGTTTCTCGCCCTCTGTTTCAGACCCTCTGTTTCAGCCCCTCTGTTTCAGCCCCTCTGTTTCAGCCCCTCTGTTTCTCGCCCTCTGTTTCAGCTCCTCTGTTTCTCGCCCTCTGTTTCAGCCCCTCTGTTTCAGCCCCTCTGTTTCTCGCCCTCTGTTTCTGCCCCTCTGTTTCTCGCCCTCTGTTTCAGCCCCTCTGTTTCTCGACCTCTGTTTCAGCCCGTCTGTTTCAGCCCCTCTGATTCAGCCCCTCTGATACAGCTCCTCAGTTTCTCGCCCTCTGTTTCAGCCCCTCTGTTTCAGCCCCGCTGTTTCTCACCCTCTCTTTCAGCCCCTCTGTTTGTCGCCCTCTGTTTCAGCCCCTCTGTTTCTCGGCCTCTGTTTCAGCCCCTCGGTTTCAGCCCCTCTGTTTCTCGCACTCTGTTTCAGCCCCCCTGTTTCTCGCCCTCTGTTTCAGCCCCTCTGTTTCTCGCCCTCTGTTTCAGCTCCTCTGTTTCTCGCCCTCTGTTTCAGCCCCTCTGTTTCAGCCCCTCTGTTTCTCGCCCTCTGTTTCAGCATCTCTGTTTCAGCCCCTCTGTCTCAGCCCCTCTGTTTCAGCCCCTCTGTTTCTCGCCCTCTGTTTCAGTCCCTCTGTTTCTCGCCCTCTGTTTCAGCCCCTCTGTTTCTCGCCCTCTGTTTCAGCCCCTCTGATTCAGCCCCGCTGTTTCAGCCCCTCTGATTCAGCCCCTCTGTTTCAGCCCCTCTGTTTCTCGCACTCTGTTTCTGCCCCTCTGTTTCTTCGCCCTCTGTTTCAGCCCCTCTGTTTCTCGTCCTCTGTTTCTGCCCCGCTGATTCAGCCCCTCTGTTTGATCCACTCAGAATCAGCCGCTCTGATTCAGCCCCTCTGTTTCAGCCCCTCTGTTTCAGCCCCTCTGTTTCTCGCCCTCTGTTTCAGCCCCTCTGATTCAGCCCCGCTGTTTCAGCCCCTCTGTTTCATCCCCTCTGTTTCAGCCCCTCTGTTTCAACCACTCTGTTTCTCGCCCTCTGTTTCTCACCCTCTGTTTCTCGCCCTCTGTTTCAGCCCCTCTGTTTTTCGCCCTCTGTTTAAGCCCCTCTGTTTCTCGCCCTCTGTTTCTCGCCCGCTGTTTCAGCCCCTTTGTTTCTCGCTCTCTGTTTCAGCCCCTCTGTTTCAGCCCCTCTGATTCAGCCCCTCTGAATCAGCCCCTCTGTTTCTCGCCCTCTGTTTCAGACCCTCTGTTTCAGCCCCTCTGTTTCAGCCCCTCTGTTTCAGCCCCTCTGTTTCTCGCTCTCTGTTTCAGCCCCTCTGTTTCTCGCCCTCTGTTTCAGCCCCTCTGTTTCTCGCCCTCTGTTTCAGCCCCTCTGTTTCAGCCCCTCTGTTTCTCGCCCTCTGTTTCTGCCCCTCTGTTTCTCGCCCTCTGTTTCAGCCCCTCTGTTTCTCGCCCTCTGTTTCAGCCCCGCTGATCCAGCCCCTCTGTTTCAGCCCCTCTGTTTCAGCCCCTCTGATTCAGCCCCTCTGAATCAGCCCCTCTGTTTCTCGCCCTCTGTTTCAGACCCTCTGTTTCAGCCCCTCTGTTTCAGCCCCTCTGTTTCAGCCCCTCTGTTTCTCGCTCTCTGTTTCAGCTCCTCTGTTTCTCGCCCTCTGTTTCAGCCCCTCTGTTTCAGTCCCTCTGTTTCTCGCCCTCTGTTTCAGCCCCTCTGTTTCTCGCCCTCTGTTTCAGCCCCTCTGTTTCTCGCCCTCTGTTTCAGCCCCTCTGTTTCAGCCCCTCTGTTTCAGCCCCTCTGTTTCTCGCCCTCTGTTTCAGCCACTCTGATTCAGCCCCTCTGTTTCAGCCCCTCTGTTTCTCGCCCTCTGTTTCAGCCCCTCTGTTTTAGCCCCTCTGTTTCAGCCCCTCTGTTTCATCCCCTCTGTTTCAGCCCCTCTGTTTTTCGCCCGCTGTTTCAGCCCCTCTGTTTCTCGCCCTCTGTTTCAGCCCCTCTGATTCAGCCCCTCAGTTTCTCGCCTTCAGTTTCTCACCGTCTGTTTCAGCCCCTCTGTTTCAGCCCCTCTGTTACAGCCCCTCTGTTTCTCGCCCTCTGTTTCAGCCCCTCTGTTTCTCGGCCTCTGTTTCAGCCCATCTGTTTCAGCCCCTCTGTTTCAGCCCCTCTGTTTCTCGCCCTCTGTTTCAGCCCCTCTGTTTCTTGCCCTCTGTTTCAGCCCCTCTGTTTCTCGCACTCTGTTTCAGCCCCTCTGTTTCAGCCCCTCTGTTTCTCGCGCTCTGTTTCAGCCCCTCTGTTTCAGCCCCCCTGTTTCTCGCCCTCTGTTTCAGCCCCTCTGTTTCTCGCCCTCTGTTTCAGCCCCTCTGTTTCAGCCCCTCTGTTTCTTGCCCTCTGTTTCTGCCCCTCTGTTTCTCGCCCTCTGTTTTAGCACCGCTAATTCAGCCCCTCTGTTTGAGCCCCTCTTAATCAGCCCCTCGGATTCAGCCCCTCTGTTTCAGCCCCTCTGTTTCAGCCCCTCTGTTTCAGCCCCTCTGTTTCTCGCCCTCTGTTTCAGCCCCTCTGTTTCTCGCCCTCTGTTTCAGCCCCGCTGATTCAGCCCCTCTGTTTGAGCCCCTCTTAATCAGCCCCTCGGATTCAGCCCCTCTGTTTCAGCCCCTCTGTTTCAGCCGCTCTGTTTCAGACCCTCTGTTTCTCGCCCTCTGTTTCAGCCCCTCTGTTTCTCGCCCTCTGTTTCAGCCCCGCTGATTCAGCCCCTCTGTTTCAGCCGCTCTGAATCAGCCCCTCTGATTCAGCCCCTCTGTTTCAGCCCCTCTGTTTCTCGCCCTCTGTTTCAGCCCCTCTGTTTCTCGCCCTCTGTTTCAGCCCCTCTGTTTCAGCCCCTCTGTTTATCGCCCTCTGTTTCAGCCCCTCTGTTTCTTGACCTCTGTTTCAGCCCCTCTGTTTAAGCCCCTCTGTTTCTCGCCCTCTGTTTCAGCCCCTCTGTTTCAGCCCCTCTGTTTCTCGCACTCTGTTTCTGCCCCTCTGTTTCTTCGCCCTCTGTTTCAGCTCCTCTGGTTCTCGTCCTCTGTTTCTGCCCCGCTGATTCAGCCCCTCTGTTTGATCCACTCAGAATCAGCCGCTCTGATTCAGCCCCTCTGTTTCAGCCCCTCTGTTTCTCGCACTCTGTTTCTGCCCCTCTGTTTCTTCGCCCTCTGTTTCAGCTCCTCTGGTTCTCGTCCTCTGTTTCTGCCCCGCTGATTCAGCCCCTCTGTTTGATCCACTCAGAATCAGCCGCTCTGATTCAGCCCCTCTGTTTCAGCCCCTCTTTTTCAGCCCCTCTGTTTCTCGCCCTCTGTTTCAGCCCCTCTGTTTCTCGCCGTCTGTTTGAGCCCCTCTGATTCAGCCCCTCTGTTTCAGCCCCTCTGATTCAGCCCCTCTGATTCAGCCCCTCTGTTTCTCGCCCTCTGTTTCAGCCCCTCTGTTTCAGCCCCTCTGTTTCAGCCCCTCTGTTTCTCACCCTCTGTTTCAGCCCCTCTGTTTGATCCACTCAGAATCAGCCGCTCTGATTCAGCCCCTCTGTTTCAGCCCCTCTTTTTCAGCCCCTCTGTTTCTCGCCCTCTGTTTCAGCCCCTCTGTTTCTCGCCGTCTGTTTGAGCCCCTCTGATTCAGCCCCTCTGTTTCAGCCCCTCTGATTCAGCCCCTCTGATTCAGCCCCTCTGTTTCTCGCCCTCTGTTTCAGCCCCTCTGTTTCAGCCCCTCTGTTTCAGCCCCTCTGTTTCTCACCCTCTGTTTCAGCCCCTCTGATTCAGCGCCTCTGATTCAGCCCCTCTGATTCAGCCCCTCTGATTCAGCCCCTCTATTTCCCGCCCCTCAGTTTCCCGCCCCTCTGTTTCAGACCCTCTGTTTCACGCCCCGTGTTTCAGCCCCTCTGTTTCTCGCCCTCTGTTTCAGCCCCTCTGATTGAGCCCCTCTGAATCAGCCCCTCTGTTTCTCGCCCTCTGTTTCAGCCCCTCTGTTTCAGCCCCTGTGTTTCAGCCCCTCTGTTTCAGCCCCTCTGTTTCTCACCCACTGTTTCAGCTCCTCTATTTCTCGCCCTCTGTTTCAGCCCCTCTGTTTCAGCCCCTCTGTTTCTCGCCCTCTGTTTCTGCCCCTCTGTTTCTCGCACTCTGTTTCAGCCCCTCTGTTTCAGCCCCTCTGTTTCATCCCCTCTGTTTCAGCCCCTCTGTTTCTCGCCCTCTGTTTCTCACCCTCTGTTTCTCGCCCTCTGTTTCAGCCCCTCTGTTTTTCGCCCGCTGTTTCAGCTCCTCTGTTTCTTGCCCTCTGTTTCAGCCCCTCTGATTCAGCCCCTCTGATTCAGCCCCTCTATTTCCCGCCCCTCAGTTTCCCGCCCCTCTGTTTCAGACCCTCTGTTTCACGCCCCGTGTTTCAGCCCCTCTGTTTCTCGCCCTCTGTTTCAGCCCCTCTGATTGAGCCCCTCTGAATCAGCCCCTCTGTTTCTCGCCCTCTGTTTCAGCCCCTCTGTTTCAGCCCCTGTGTTTCAGCCCCTCTGTTTCAGCCCCTCTGTTTCTCACCCACTGTTTCAGCTCCTCTATTTCTCGCCCTCTGTTTCAGCCCCTCTGTTTCAGCCCCTCTGTTTCTCGCCCTCTGTTTCTGCCCCTCTGTTTCTCGCACTCTGTTACAGTCCCTCTGTTTCTCGCCCTCTGTTTCAGGCTCTCTGTTTCAGCCCGTCTGTTTCAGCCCCTCTGTTTAAGCCCCTCTGTTTCTCGCCCTCTGTTTCTCGCCCGCTGTTTCAGCCCCTCTGTTTCTCGCCCTCTGTTTCAGCCCCTCTGTTTCAGCCCCTCTGATTCAGCCCCTCTGAATCAGCCCCACTGTTTCTCGCCCTCTGTTTCAGACCCTCTGTTTCAGACCCTCTGTTTCAGCCCCTCTGTTTCTCGCCCTCTGTTTCAGCTCCTCTGTTTCTCGCCCTCTGTTTCAGCCCCTCTGTTTCAGCCCCTCTGTTTCTCGCCCTCTGTTTCTGCCCCTCTGTTTCTCGCCCTCTGTTTCAGCCCCTCTGTTTCTCGCCCTCTGTTTCAGCCCGTCTGTTTCAGCCCCTCTGATTCAGCCCCTCTGATACAGCTCCTCAGTTTCTCGCCCTCTGTTTCAGCCCCTCTGTTTCAGCCCCGCTGTTTCTCACCCTCTCTTTCAGCCCCTCTGTTTGTCGCCCTCTGTTTCAGCCCCTCTGTTTCTCGGCCTCTGTTTCAGCCCCTCGGTTTCAGCCCCTCTGTTTCTCGCACTCTGTTTCAGCCCCCCTGTTTCTCGCCCTCTGTTTCAGCCCCTCTGTTTCAGCCCCTCTGTCTCAGCCCCTCTGTTTCAGCCCCTCTGTTTCTCGCCCTCTGTTTCAGCCCCTCTGTTTCTCGCCCTCTGTTTCAGCCCCTCTGTTTCTCGCCCTCTGTTTCAGCCCCTCTGATTCAGCCCCGCTGTTTCAGCCCCTCTGATTCAGCCCCTCTGTTTCAGCCCCTCTGTTTCTCGCACTCTGTTTCTGCCCCTCTGTTTCTTCGCCCTCTGTTTCAGCCCCTCTGTTTCTCGTCCTCTGTTTCTGCCCCGCTGATTCAGCCCCTCTGTTTGATCCACTCAGAATCAGCCGCTCTGATTCAGCCCCTCTGTTTCAGCCCCTCTGTTTCAGCCCCTCTGTTTCTCGCCCTCTGTTTCAGCCCCTCTGTTTCTCGCCCTCTGTTTCAGCCCCTCTGTTTCTCGCCGTCTGTTTGAGCCCCTCTGATTCAGCCCCTCTGTTTCAGCCCCTCTGATTCAGCCCCTCTGATTCAGCCCCTCTGATTCAGCCCCTCTGTTTCTCGCCCTCTGTTTCAGCCCGTCTGTTTCAGCCCCTCTGGTTCAGCCCCTCTGTTTCTCACCCTCTGTTTCAGCCCCTCTGATTCAGCGCCTCTGATTCAGCCCCTCTGATTCAGCCCCTCTGATTCAGCCCCTCTATTTCCCGCCCATCAGTTTCCCGCCCCTCTGTTTCAGACCCTCTGTTTCACGCCCCGTGTTTCAGCCCCTCTGTTTCTCGCCCTCTGTTTCAGCCCCTCTGATTGAGCCCCTCTGAATCAGCCCCTCTGCTTCTCGCCCTCTGTTTCAGCCCCTCTGTTTCAGCCCCTGTGTTTCAGCCCCTCTGTTTCAGCCCCTCTGTTTCTCACCCACTGTTTCAGCTCCTCTGTTTCTCGCTCTCTGTTTCAGCCCCTCTGTTTCAGCCCCTCTGTTTCTCGCCCTCTGTTTCTGCCCGTCTGTTTCTCGCCCTCTGTTTCAGCCCCTCTGTTTCAGCCCCTCTGTTTAAGCCCCTCTGTTTCTCGCCCTCTGTTTCTCGCCCGCTGTTTCAGCCCCTCTGTTTCTTGCCCTCTGTTTCAGCCCCTCTGTTTCAGCCCCTCTGATTCAGCCCCTCTGAATCAGCCTCACTGTTTCTCGCCCTCTGTTTCAGACGCTCTGTTTCAGACCCTCTGTTTCAGCCCCTCTGTTTCAGCCCCTCTGTTTCTCGCCCTCTGTTTCAGCTCCTCTGTTTCTCGCCCTCTGTTTCAGCCCCTCTGTTTCAGCCCCTCTGTTTCTCGCCCTCTGTTTCTGCCCCTCTGTTTCTCGCCCTCTGTTTCAGCCCCTCTGTTTCTCGCCCTCTGTTTCAGCCCCTCTGTTTCAGCCCCTCTGATTCAGCCCCTCTGATGCAGCCCCTCAGTTTCTCGCCCTCTGTTTCAGCCCCTCTGTTTCAGCCCCTCTGTTTCTCACCCTCTCTTTCAGCCCCTCTGTTTGTCGCACACTGTTTCAGCCCCTCTATTTCTCGGCCTCTGTTTCAGCCCCTCTGTTTCAGCCCCTCTGTTTCAGCCCCTCTGTTTCTCGCCCTCTGTTTCAGCCCCTCTGTTTCTCGCACTCTGTTTCAGCCCCCCTGTTTCTCGCCCTCTGATTCAGCCCCTCTGTTTCAGCCCCTCTGTCTCAGCCCCTCTGTTTCAGCCCCTCTGTTTCTCGCCCTCTGTTTCAGCCCCTCTGTGTCTCGCCCTCTGTTTCAGCCCCTCTGTTTCTCGCCCTCTGTTTCAGCCCCTCTGATTCAGCCCCGCTGTTTCAGCCCCTCTGATTCAGCCCCTCTGTTTCAGCCCCTCTGTTTCAGCCCCTCTGTTTCAACCACTCTGTTTCTCGCCCTCTGTTTAAGCCCCTCTGTTTCTCGCCCTCTGTTTCAGGCTCTCTGTTTCCGCCCATCTGTTTCAGCCCCTCTGTTTAAGCCCCTCTGAATCAGCCCCTCTGTTTCTCGCCCTCTGTTTCAAACCCTCTGTTTCAGCCCCTCTGTTTCAGCCCCTCTGTTTCAGCCCCTCTGTTTCTCGCCCTCTGTTTTAGCCCCTCTGATTCAGCCCCTCTGAATCAGCCCCTCTGTTTCTCGCCCTCTGTTTCAAACCCTCTGTTATCAGCCCCTCTGTTTCTGCCCCTCTGTTTCTCGCCCTCTGTTTCAGCCCCTCTGTTTCTCGCCCTCTGTTTCAGCCCCTATGTTTCAGCCCCTCTGATTCAGCCCCTCTGATTCAGCCCCTCAGTTTCTCGCCCTCTGTTTCAGCCCCTCTGTTTCAGCCCCTCTGTTTCAGCCCCTCTGTTTGTCGCCCTCTGTTTCAGCCCCTCTGTTTCTCGGCCTCTGTTTAAGCCCCTCTGTTTCAGCCCCTCTGTTTCAGCCCCTCTGTTTCTCGCCCTCTGTTTCAGCCCCTCTGTTTCTCGCACTCTGTTTCAGCCCCTCTGTTTCTCGCCCTCTGTTTCAGCCCCTCTGTTTCAGCCCCTCTGTCTCAGCCCCTCTGTTTCAGCCCCTCTGTTTCTCGCCCTCTGTTTCAGCCCCTCTGTTTCTCGCCCTCTGTTTCAGCCCCTCTGAATCTGCCCCGCTGGTTCAGCCCCTCTGATTCAGCCCCTCTGTTTCAGCCCCTCTGTTTCAGCCCCTCTGTTTCAGCCCCTCTGTTTCAACCACTCTGTTTCTCGCCCTCTGTTTCTCACCCTCTGTTTCTCGCCCTCTGTTTCAGCCCCTCTGTTTTTCGCCCTCTGTTTAAGCCCCTCTGTTTCTCGCCCTCTGTTTCAGGCTCTCTGTTTCAGGCCCTCTGTTTCAGCCCCTCTGTTTAAGCCCCTCTGTTTCTCGCCCTCTGTTTCTCGCCCGCTGTTTCAGCCCCTCTGTTTCTCGCCCTCTGTTTCAGCCCCTCTGTTTCAGCCCCTCTGATTCAGCCCCTCTGAATCAGCCCCTCTGTTTCTCGCCCTCTTTTTCAGACCCTCTGTTTCAGCCCCTCTGTTTCAGCCCCTCTGTTTCAGCCCCTCTGTTTCTCGCCCTCTGTTTCAGCTCCTCTGTTTCTCGCCCTCTGTTTCAGCCCCTCTGTTTCAGCCCCTCTGTTTCTCGCCCTCTGTTTCTGCCCCTCTGTTTCTCGCCCTCTGTTTCAGCCCCTCTGTTTCTCGCCCTCTGTTTCAGCCCCGCTGATTCAGCCCCTCTGTTTCAGTCCCTCCGTTTCAGCCCCTCTGTTTCAGTCCCTCTGTTTCTCGCCCTCTGTTTCAGCCCCTCTGTTTCTCGCCCTCTGTTTCAGCCCCTCTGTTTCAGCCCCTCTGTTTCAGCCCCTCTGTTTCTCGCACTCTGTTTCAGCCACTCTGATTCAGCCCCTCTGTTTCATCCCCTCTGTTTCTCGCCCTCTGTTTCAGCCCCTCTGTTTCAGCCCCTCTGTTTCAGCCCCTCTGTTTCATCCCCTCTGTTTCAGCCCCTCTGTTTCTCGCCCTCTGTTTCTCACCCTCTGTTTCTCGCCCTCTGTTTCAGCCCCTCTGTTTTTCGCCCGCTGTTTCAGCCCCTCTGTTTCTCGCCCTCTGTTTCAGCCCCTCTGTTTCAGCCCCTCTGATTCAGCCCCTCTGATTCAGCCCCTCAGTTTCTCGCCTTCAGTTTCTCACCCTCTGTTTCAGCCCCTCTGTTTCAGCCCCTCTGTTACAGCCCCTCTGTTTCTCGCCCTCTGTTTCAGCCCCTCTGTTTCTCGGCCTCTGTTTCAGCCCCTCTGTTTCAGCCCCTCTGTTTCTCGCACTCTGTTTCAGCCCCTCTGTTTCAGCCCCTCTGTTTCTCGCCCTCTGTTTCAGCCCCTCTGTTTCAGCCCCTCTGTTTCTTGCCCTCTGTTTCTGCCCCTCTCTTTCTCGCCCTCTGTTTCAGCCCCGCTAATTCAGCCCCTCTGTTTGAGCCCCTCTTAATCAGCCCCTCGGATTCAGCCCCTCTGTTTCAGCCCCTCTGTTTCAGCCCCTCTGTTTCAGCCCCTCTGTTTCTCACCCTCTCTTTCAGCCCCTCTGTTTGTCGCACACTGTTTCAGCCCCTCTATTTCTCGGCCTCTGTTTCAGCCCCTCTGTTTCAGCCCCTCTGTTTCAGCCCCTCTGTTTCTCGCCCTCTGTTTCAGCCCCTCTGTTTCTCGCACTCTGTTTCAGCCCCCCTGTTTCTCGCCCTCTGATTCAGCCCCTCTGTTTCAGCCCCTCTGTCTCAGCCCCTCTGTTTCAGCCCCTCTGTTTCTCGCCCTCTGTTTCAGCCCCTCTGTGTCTCGCCCTCTGTTTCAGCCCCTCTGTTTCTCGCCCTCTGTTTCAGCCCCTCTGATTCAGCCCCGCTGTTTCAGCCCCTCTGATTCAGCCCCTCTGTTTCAGCCCCTCTGTTTCAGCCCCTCTGTTTCAGCCCCTCTGTTTCAACCACTCTGTTTCTCGCCCTCTGTTTAAGCCCCTCTGTTTCTCGCCCTCTGTTTCAGGCTCTCTGTTTCCGCCCATCTGTTTCAGCCCCTCTGTTTAAGCCCCACTGAATCAGCCCCTCTGTTTCTCGCCCTCTGTTTCAAACCCTCTGTTTCAGCCCCTCTGTTTCAGCCCCTCTGTTTCAGCCCCTCTGTTTCTCGCCCTCTGTTTTAGCCCCTCTGATTCAGCCCCTCTGAATCAGCCCCTCTGTTTCTCGCCCTCTGTTTCAAACCCTCTGTTATCAGCCCCTCTGTTTCTGCCCCTCTGTTTCTCGCCCTCTGTTTCAGCCCCTCTGTTTCTCGCCCTCTGTTTCAGCCCCTATGTTTCAGCCCCTCTGATTCAGCCCCTCTGATTCAGCCCCTCAGTTTCTCGCCCTCTGTTTCAGCCCCTCTGTTTCAGCCCCTCTGTTTCAGCCCCTCTGTTTGTCGCCCTCTGTTTCAGCCCCTCTGTTTCTCGGCCTCTGTTTAAGCCCCTCTGTTTCAGCCCCTCTGTTTCAGCCCCTCTGTTTCTCGCCCTCTGTTTCAGCCCCTCTGTTTCTCGCACTCTGTTTCAGCCCCTCTGTTTCTCGCCCTCTGTTTCAGCCCCTCTGTTTCAGCCCCTCTGTCTCAGCCCCTCTGTTTCAGCCCCTCTGTTTCTCGCCCTCTGTTTCAGCCCCTCTGTTTCTCGCCCTCTGTTTCAGCCCCTCTGAATCTGCCCCGCTGGTTCAGCCCCTCTGATTCAGCCCCTCTGTTTCAGCCCCTCTGTTTCAGCCCCTCTGTTTCAGCCCCTCTGTTTCAACCACTCTGTTTCTCGCCCTCTGTTTCTCACCCTCTGTTTCTCGCCCTCTGTTTCAGCCCCTCTGTTTTTCGCCCTCTGTTTAAGCCCCTCTGTTTCTCGCCCTCTGTTTCAGGCTCTCTGTTTCAGGCCCTCTGTTTCAGCCCCTCTGTTTAAGCCCCTCTGTTTCTCGCCCTCTGTTTCTCGCCCGCTGTTTCAGCCCCTCTGTTTCTCGCCCTCTGTTTCAGCCCCTCTGTTTCAGCCCCTCTGATTCAGCCCCTCTGAATCAGCCCCTCTGTTTCTCGCCCTCTTTTTCAGACCCTCTGTTTCAGCCCCTCTGTTTCAGCCCCTCTGTTTCAGCCCCTCTGTTTCTCGCCCTCTGTTTCAGCTCCTCTGTTTCTCGCCCTCTGTTTCAGCCCCTCTGTTTCAGCCCCTCTGTTTCTCGCCCTCTGTTTCTGCCCCTCTGTTTCTCGCCCTCTGTTTCAGCCCCTCTGTTTCTCGCCCTCTGTTTCAGCCCCGCTGATTCAGCCCCTCTGTTTCAGTCCCTCCGTTTCAGCCCCTCTGTTTCAGTCCCTCTGTTTCTCGCCCTCTGTTTCAGCCCCTCTGTTTCTCGCCCTCTGTTTCAGCCCCTCTGTTTCAGCCCCTCTGTTTCAGCCCCTCTGTTTCTCGCACTCTGTTTCAGCCACTCTGATTCAGCCCCTCTGTTTCATCCCCTCTGTTTCTCGCCCTCTGTTTCAGCCCCTCTGTTTCAGCCCCTCTGTTTCAGCCCCTCTGTTTCATCCCCTCTGTTTCAGCCCCTCTGTTTCTCGCCCTCTGTTTCTCACCCTCTGTTTCTCGCCCTCTGTTTCAGCCCCTCTGTTTTTCGCCCGCTGTTTCAGCCCCTCTGTTTCTCGCCCTCTGTTTCAGCCCCTCTGATTCAGCCCCTCTGATTCAGCCCCTCTGATTCAGCCCCTCAGTTTCTCGCCTTCAGTTTCTCACCCTCTGTTTCAGCCCCTCTGTTTCAGCCCCTCTGTTACAGCCCCTCTGTTTCTCGCCCTCTGTTTCAGCCCCTCTGTTTCTCGGCCTCTGTTTCAGCCCCTCTGTTTCAGCCCCTCTGTTTCTCGCACTCTGTTTCAGCCCCTCTGTTTCAGCCCCTCTGTTTCTCGCCCTCTGTTTCAGCCCCTCTGTTTCAGCCCCTCTGTTTCTTGCACTCTGTTTCTGCCCCTCTCTTTCTCGCCCTCTGTTTCAGCCCCGCTAATTCAGCCCCTCTGTTTGAGCCCCTCTTAATCAGCCCCTCGGATTCAGCCCCTCTGTTTCAGCCCCTCTGTTTCAGCCCCTCTGTTTCAGCCCCTCTGTTTCTCGCCCTCTGTTTCAGCCCCTCTGTTTCTCGCCCTCTGTTTCAGCCCCGCTGATTCAGCCCCTCTGTTTGAGCCCCTCTTAATCAGCCCCTCGGATTCAGCCCCTCTGTTTCAGCCCCTCTGTTTCAGACCCTCTGTTTCAGCCCCTCTGTTTCTCGCCCTCTGTTTCAGCCCCTCTGTTTCTCGCCCTCTGTTTCAGCCCCGCTGATTCAGCCCCTCTGTTTCAGCCCCTCTGAATCAGCCCCTCTGATTCAGCCCCTCTGTTTCTCGCCCTCTGTTTCTCGCCCTCTGTTTCAGCCCCTCTGTTTCTCGCCCTCTGTTTCAGCCCCTCTGTTTATCCCACTCTGTTTATCGCCCTCTGTTTCAGCCCCTCTGTTTCTCGCCCTCTGTTTCAGCCCCTCTGTTTAAGCCCCTCTGTTTCTCGCCCTCTGTTTCAGCCCCTCTGTTTCAGCCCCTCTGTTTCTCGCACTCTGTTTCTGCCCCTCTGTTTCTCGTCCTCTGTTTCTGCCCCGCTGATTCAGCCCCTCTGTTTGATCCACTCAGAATCAGCCGCTCTGATTCAGCCCCTCTGTTTCACCCCCTCTGTTTCAGCCCCTCTGTTTCTCGCCCTCTGTTTCAGCCCCTCTGTTTCTCGCCCTCTGTTTCAGCCCCTCTGTTTCTCGCCCTCTGTTTGAGCCCCTCTGATTCAGCCCCTCTGTTTCAGCCCCTCTGATTCAGCCCCTCTGATTCAGCCCCTCTGATTCAGCCCCTCTGTTTCTCGCCCTCTGTTTCATCCCCTCTGTTTCAGCCCCTCTGTTTCAGCCCCTCTGTTTCTCACCCTCTGTTTCAGCCCCTCTGATTCAGCGCCTCTGATTCAGCCCCTCTGATTCAGCCCCTCTGATTCAGCCCCTCTATTTCCCGCCCTCAGTTTCCCGCCCCTCTGTTTCAGACCCTCTGTTTCACGCCCCGTGTTTCAGCCCCTCTGTTTCTCGCCCTCTGTTTCAGCCCCTCTGATTGAGCCCCTCTGAATCAGCCCCTCTGTTTCTCGCCCTCTGTTTCAGCCCCTCTGTTTCAGCCCCTGTGTTTCAGCCCCTCTGTTTCAGCCCCTCTGTTTCTCACCCACTGTTTCAGCTCCTCTGTTTCTCGCCCTCTGTTTCAGCCCCTCTGTTTCAGCCCCTCTGTTTCTCGCCCTCTGTTTCAGCCCCTCTGTTTAAGCCCCTCTGTTTCTCGCCCTCTGTTTCATCCCCTCTGTTTCAGCCCCTCTGTTTCTCGCCCTCTGTTTCTGCCCCTCTGTTTCTCGCCCTCTGTTTCAGCCCCTCTGTTTCTCGCCCTCTGTTTCAGCCCCTCTGTTTAAGCCCCTCTGTTTCTCGCCCTCTGTTTCATCCCCTCTGTTTCAGCCCCTCTGTTTCTCGCACTCTGTTTCTGCCCCTCTGTTTCTCGCCCTCTGTTTCAGCCCCTCTGTATCTCGTCCTCTGTTTCTGCCCCGCTGATTCAGCCCCTCTGTTTGATCCACTCAGAATCAGCTGCTCTGATTCAGCCCCTCTGTTTCAGCCCCTCTGTTTCAGCCCCTCTGTTTCTCGCCCTCTGTTTCAGCCCCTCTGTTTCTCGCCCTCTGTTTCAGCCCCTCTGTTTCTCGCCCTCTGTTTGAGGCCCTCTGATTCAGCCCCTCTGTTTCAGCCCCTCTGATTCAGCCCCTCTGATTCAGCCCCTCTGATTCAGCCTCTCTGTTTCTCGCCCTCTGTTTCAGCCCCTCTGTTTCAGCCCCTCTGTTTCAGCTCCTCTGTTTCTCACCCTCTGTTTCAGCCCCTCTGATTCAGCGCCTCTGATTCAGCCCCTCTGATTCAGCCCCTCTGATTCAGCCCCTCTATTTCCCGCCCCTCTGTTTCCCGCCACTCTGTTTCAGACCCTCTGTTTCACGCCCCGTGTTTCAGCCCCTCTGTTTCTCGCCCTCTGTTTCAGCCCCTCTGATTCAGCCCCTCTGAATCAGCCCCTCTGTTTCTCGCCCTCTGTTTCAGCCGCTCTGTTTCAGCCCCTGTGTTTCAGCCCCTCTGTTTCAGCCCCTCTGTTTCTCACCCTCTGTTTCAGCTCCTCTGTTTCTCGCCCTCTGTTTCAGCCCCTCTGTTTCAGCTCCTCTGTTTCTCGCCCACTGTTTCTGCCCCTCTGTTTCTCGCCCTCTGTTTCAGCCCCTCTGTTTCAGCCCCTCTGTTTCAGCCCATCTGTTTCATTCCCTCTGTTTCAGCCCCTCTGTTTCTCGCCCTCTGTTTCTCACCCTGTTTCTCGCCCTCTGTTTCAGCCCCTCTGTTTTTCGCCCGCTGTTTCAGCCCCTCTGTTTCTCGCCCTCTGTTTCAGCCCCTCTGTTTCAGCCCCTCTGATTCAGCCCCTCTGATTCAGCCCCTCTGTTACAGCCCCTCAGTTTCTCGCCCTCTGTTTCAGCCCCTCTGTTTCAGCCCCTCTGTTACAGCCCCTCTGTTTCTCGCCCTCTGTTTCAGCCCCTCTGTTTCTCGGCCTCTGTTTCAGCCCCTCTGTTTCAGCCCCTCTGTTTCAGCCCCTCTGTTTCTCGCCCTCTGTTTCAGCCCCTCTGTTTCTCGCCCTCTGTTTCAGCCCTTCTGTTTCAGCCCCTCTGTTTCTCGCCCTCTGTTTCAGCCCCTCTGTTTCTCGCCCTCTGTTTCAGCCCCTCTGTTTCAGCCCCTCTGTTTCTTGCCCTCTGTTTCTGCCCCTCTGTTTCTCGCCCTCTGTTTCATCCCCGCTAATTCAGCCCCTCTGTTTGAGCCCCTCTTAATCAGCCCCTCTGATTCAGCCCCTCTGTTTCAGCACCTCTGCTTCAGCCCCTCTGTTTCAGCCCCACTGTTTCTCGCCCTCTGTTTCAGCCCCACTGTTTCTCGCCCTCTGTTTAAGCCCCGCTGATTCAGCCCCTCTGTTTCAGCCCCTCTGAATCAGCCCCTCTGATTCAGCCCCTCTGTTTCAGCCCCTCTGTTTCTGCCCCTCTGTTTCAGCCCCTCTGTTTCTCGCCTTCTGTTTCAGCGCCTCTGTTTCTCGCCCTCTGTTTCAGCCCCTCTGTTTCAGGCCCTCTGTTTCAGCCCCTCTGTTTATCGCCCTCTGTTTCAGCCCCTCTGTTTCTCGCCCTCTGTTTCAGCCCCTCTGTTTAAGCCCCTCTGTTTCTCGCCCTCTGTTTCAGCCCCTCTGTTTCAGCCCCTCTGTTTCTCGCCCTCTGTTTCTGCCCCTCTGTTTCTCGCCCTCTGTTTCAGCCCCTCTGTTTCTGCCCCGCTGATTCAGCCCCTCTGTTTGATCCACTCAGAATCAGCCGCTCTGATTCAGCCCCTCTGTTTCAGCCCCTCTGTTTCAGCCCCTCTTTTTCTAGCCCTCTGTTTCAGCCCCTCTGTTTCTCGCCCTCTGTTTCAGCCCCTGTTTCTCGCCCTCTGTTTCAGCCCCTCCGATTCAGCCCCTCTGTTTCAGCCCCTCTGATTCAGCCCCTCTGATTCAGCCCCTCTGATTCAGCCCCTCTGTTTCTCGCCCTCTGTTTCAGCCCCTCTGTTTCAGCCCCTCTGTTTCTCACCCTCTGTTTCAGCCCCTCTGATTCAGCGCCTCTGATTCAGCCCCTCTGATTCAGCCCCTCTGATTCAGCCCCTCTATTTCCCGCCCCTCTGTTTCCCGCCCCTCTGTTTCAGACACTCTGTTTCACGCCCCGTGTTTCAGCCCCTCTGTTTCTCGCCCTCTGTTTCAGCCCCTCTGATTCAGCCCCTCTGAATCAGCCCCTCTGTTTCTCGCCCTCTGTTTCAGCCCCTCTGTTTCAGCCCCTGTGTTTCAGCCCCTCTGTTTCAGCCCCTCTGTTTCTCACCCTCTGTTTCAGCCCAGCTGTTTCTCGCCCTCTGTTTCAGCCCCTCTGTTTCAGCCCCTCTGTTTCTCGCCCTCTGTTTCTGCCCCTCTTGTTCTCGCCCTCTGTTTCAGCCCCTCTCTTTCTCGCCCTCTGTTTCAGCCCCTCTGTTTCTCGACCTCTGTTTCAGCCCCTCTGTTTCTCGCCCTCTGTTTCAGCCCCTCTGTTTCTCGCCCTCTGTTTCAGCCCCTCTGTTTCAGCCCCTCTGTTTCTCGCCCTCTGTTTCAGCCCCTCTGTTTCTGGCCCTTTGTTTCAGCCCCTCTGTTTCAGCCCCTCTGTTTCTTGCCCTCTGTTTCTGCCCCTCTGTTTCTCGCCCTCTGTTTCAGCCCCGCTAATTCAGCCCCTCTGTTTGAGCCCCTCTTAATCAGCCCCTCTGATTCAGCCCCTCTGTTTCAGCCCCTCTGTTTCAGCCCCTCTGTTTCAGCCCCTCTGTTTCTCGCCCTCTGTTTCAGCCCCTCTGTTTCTCGCCCTCTGTTACAGCCCCGCTGATTCAGCCCCTCTGTTTCAGCCCTCTGAATCAGCCCCTCTGATTCAGCCCCTCTGTTTCAGCCCCTCTGTTTCTGCCCCTCTGTTTCAGCCCCTCTGTTTCTCGCCCTCTGTTTCAGCCCCTCTGTTTCTCGCCCTCTGTTTCAGCCCCTCTGTTTCAGCCCCTCTGTTTCAGCCCCTCTGTTTATCGCCCTCTGTTTCAGCCCCTCTGTTTCTCGCCCTCTGTTTCATCCCCTCTGTTTAAGCCCCTCTGTTTCTCGCCCTCTGTTTCATCCCCTCTGTTTCAGCCCCTCTGTTTCTCGCCCTCTGTTTCTGCCCCTCTGTTTCTCGCCCTCTGTTTCAGCCCCTCTGTTTCTCGTCCTCTGTTTCTGCCCCGCTGATTCAGCCCCTCTGTATCTCGCCCTCTGTTTCTCGCCCGCTGTTTCAGCCCCTCTGTTTCTTGCCCTCTGTTTCAGCCCCTCTGTTTCAGCCGCTCTGATTCAGCCCCTCTGTTTCAGCCCCTCTGTTTCAGCCCCTCTGTTTCTCGCCCTCTGTTTCAGCCCCTCTATTTCTCGCCCTCTGTTTCAGCCCCTCTGTTTCTCGCCCTCTGTTTGAGGCCCTCTGATTCAGCCCCTCTGTTTCAGCCCCTCTGATTCAGCCCCTCTGATTCAGCCCCTCTGATTCAGCCCCTCTGATTCAGCCCCTCTGTTTCTCGCCCTCTGTTTCAGCCCGTCTGTTTCAGCCCCTCTGGTTCAGCCCCTCTGTTTCTCACCCTCTGTTTCAGCCCCTCTGATTCAGCGCCTCTGATTCAGCCCCTCTGATTCAGCCCCTCTGATTCAGCCCCTCTATTTCCCGCCCATCAGTTTCCCGCCCCTCTGTTTCAGACCCTCTGTTTCACGCCCCGTGTTTCAGCTCCTCTGTTTCTCGCCCTCTGTTTCAGCCCCTCTGATTGAGCCCCTCTGAATCAGCCCCTCTGCTTCTCGCCCTCTGTTTCAGCCCCTCTGTTTCAGCCCCTGTGTTTCAGCCCCTCTGTTTCAGCCCCTCTGTTTCTCACCCACTGTTTCAGCTCCTCTGTTTCTCGCCCTCTGTTTCAGCCCCTCTGTTTCAGCCCCTCTGTTTCTCGCCCTCTGTTTCTGCCCCTCTGTTTCTCGCCCTCTGTTTCAGCCCCTCTGTTTCAGCCCCTCTGTTTAAGCCCCTCTGTATCTCGCCCTCTGTTTCTCGCCCGCTGTTTCAGCCCCTCTGTTTCTTGCCCTCTGTTTCAGCCCCTCTGTTTCAGCCCCTCTGATTCAGCCCCTCTGAATCAGCCTCACTGTTTCTCGCCCTCAGTTTCAGACGCTCTGTTTCAGACCCTCTGTTTCAGCCCCTCTGTTTCAGCCCCTCTGTTTCTCGCCCTCTGTTTCAGCTCCTCTGTTTCTCGCCCTCTGTTTCAGCCCCTCTGTTTCAGCCCCTCTGTTTCTCGCCCTCTGTTTCTGCCCCTCTGTTTCTCGCCCTCTGTTTCAGCCCCTCTGTTTCTCGCCCTCTGTTTCAGCCCCTCTGTTTCAGCCCCTCTGATTCAGCCCCTCTGATGCAGCCCCTCAGTTTCTCGCCCTCTGTTTCAGCCCCTCTGTTTCAGCCCCTCTGTTTCTCACCCTCTCTTTCAGCCCCTCTGTTTGTCGCACACTGTTTCAGCCCCTCTATTTCTCGGCCTCTGTTTCAGCCCCTCTGTTTCAGCCCCTCTGTTTCAGCCCCTCTGTTTCTCGCCCTCTGTTTCAGCCCCTCTGTTTCTCGCACTCTGTTTCAGCCCCCCTGTTTCTCGCCCTCTGATTCAGCCCCTCTGTTTCAGCCCCTCTGTCTCAGCCCCTCTGTTTCAGCCCCTCTGTTTCTCGCCCTCTGTTTCAGCCCCTCTGTTTCTCGCCCTCTGTTTCAGCCCCTCAGTTTCTCGCCCTCTGTTTCAGCCCCTCTGATTCAGCCCCGCTGTTTCAGCCCCTCTGATTCAGCCATTCTGTTTCAGCCCCTCTGTTTCAGCCCCTCTGTTTCAGCCCCTCTGTTTCAACCACTCTGTTTCTCGCCCTCTGTTTCTCACCCTCTGTTTCTCGCTCTCTGTTTCAGCCCCTCTGTTTTTCGCCCTCTGTTTAAGCCCCTCTGTTTCTCGCCCTCTGTTTCAGGCTCTCTGTTTCCGCCCGTCTGTTTCAGCCCCTCTGTTTAAGCCCATCTGTTTCTCGCCCTCTGTTTCTCGCCCGCTGTTTCAGCCCCTCTGTTTCTCGCCCTCTGTTTCAGCCTCTCTGATTCAGCCCCTCTGAATCAGCCCCTCTGTTTCTCGCCCTCTGTTTCAAACCCTCTGTTTCAGCCCCTCTGTTTCAGCCCCTCTGTTTCTCGCCCTCTGTTTCAGCCCCTCTGATTCAGCCCCTCTGAATCAGCCCCTCTGTTTCTCGCCCTCTGTTTCAAACCCTCTGTTATCAGCCCCTCTGTTTCTGCCCCTCTGTTTCTCGCCCTCTGTTTCAGCCCCTCTGTTTGTCGCCCTCTGTTTCAGCCCCTCTGTTTCTCGGCCTCTGTTTAAGCCCCTCTGTTTCAGCCCCTCTGTTTCTCGCCCTCTGTTTCAGCCCCTCTGTTTCTCGCCCTCTGTTTCAGCCCCTCTGTTTCAGCCCCTCTGTCTCAGCCCCTCTGTTTCAGCCCCTCTGTTTCTCGCCCTCTGTTTCAGCCCCTCTGTTTCTCGCCCTCTGTTTCAGCCCCTCTGATTCAGCCCCGCTGGTTCAGCCCCTCTGATTCAGCCCCTCTGTTTCAGCCCCTCTGTTTCAGCCCCTCTGTTTCAGCCCCTCTGTTTCAACCACTCTGTTTCTCGCCCTCTGTTTCTCACCCTCTGTTTCTCGCCCTCTGTTTCAGCCCCTCTGTTTTTCGCCCTCTGTTTAAGCCCCTCTGTTTCTCGCCCTCTGTTTCAGGCTCTCTGTTTCAGGCCCTCTGTTACAGCCCCTCTGTTTAAGCCCCTCTGTTTCTCGCCCTCTGTTTCTCGCCCGCTGTTTCAGCCCCTCTGTTTCTCGCCCTCTGTTTCAGCCCCTCTGTTTCAGCCCCTCTGATTCAGCCCCTCTGAATCAGCCCCTCTGTTTCTCGCCCTCTTTTTCAGACCCTCTGTTTCAGCCCCTCTGTTTCAGACCCTCTGTTTCAGCCCCTCTGTTTCTCGCCCTCTGTTTCAGCTCCTCTGTTTCTCGCCCTCTGTTTCAGCCCCTCTGTTTCAGCCCCTCTGTTTCTCGCCCTCTGTTTCTGCCCCTCTGTTTCTCGCCCTCTGTTTCAGCCCCTCTGTTTCTCGCCCTCTGTTTCAGCCCCGCTGATTCAGCCCCTCTGTTTCAGTCCCTCCGTTTCAGCCCCTCTGTTTCAGTCCCTCTGTTTCTCGCCCTCTGTTTCAGCCCCTCTGTTTCTCGCCCTCTGTTTCAGCCCCTCTGTTTCTCGCCCTCTGTTTCAGCCCCTCTGTTTCAGCCCCTCTGTTTCAGCCCCTCTGTTTCTCGCCCTCTGTTTCAGCCACTCTGTTTCAGCCCCTCTGTTTCATCCCCTCTGTTTCTCGCCCTCTGTTTCAGCCCCTCTGTTTCAGCCCCTCTGTTTCAGCCCCTCTGTTTCATCCCCTCTGTTTCAGCCCCTCTGTTTCTCGCCCTCTGTTTCTCACCCTCTGTTTCTCGCCCTCTGTTTCAGCCCCTCTGTTTTTCGCCCGCTGTTTCAGCCCCTCTGTTTCTCGCCCTCTGTTTCAGCCCCTCTGTTTCAGCCCCTCTGATTCAGCCCCTCTGATTCAGCCCCTCAGTTTCTCGCCTTCAGTTTCTCACCCTCTGTTTCAGCCCCTCTGTTTCAGCCCCTCTGTTACAGCCCCTCTGTTTCTCGCCCTCTGTTTCAGCCCCTCTGTTTCTCGGCCTCTGTTTCAGCCCCTCTGTTTCAGCCCATCTGTTTCAGCCCCTCTGTTTCTCGCCCTCTGTTTCAGCCCCTCTGTTTCTCGCCCTCTGTTTCAGCCCCTCTGTTTCTCGCACTCTGTTTCAGCCCCTCTGTTTCAGCCCCTCTGTTTCTCGCCCTCTGTTTCAGCCCCTCTGTTTCAGCCCCTCTGTTTCTCGCCCTCTGTTTCAGCCCCTCTGTTTCTCGACCTCTGTTTCAGCCCCTCTGTTTCTCGCCCTCTGTTTCAGCCCCTCTGTTTCTCGCCCTCTGTTTCAGCCCCTCTGTTTCAGCCCCTCTGTTTCTCGCCCTCTGTTTCAGCCCCTCTGTTTCTGGCCCTTTGTTTCAGCCCCTCTGTTTCAGCCCCTCTGTTTCTTGCCCTCTGTTTCTGCCCCTCTGTTTCTCGCCCTCTGTTTCAGCCCCGCTAATTCAGCCCCTCTGTTTGAGCCCCTCTTAATCAGCCCCTCTGATTCAGCCCCTCTGTTTCAGCCCCTCTGTTTCAGCCCCTCTGTTTCAGCCCCTCTGTTTCTCGCCCTCTGTTTCAGCCCCTCTGTTTCTCGCCCTCTGTTACAGCCCCGCTGATTCAGCCCCTCTGTTTCAGCCCTCTGAATCAGCCCCTCTGATTCAGCCCCTCTGTTTCAGCCCCTCTGTTTCTGCCCCTCTGTTTCAGCCCCTCTGTTTCTCGCCCTCTGTTTCAGCCCCTCTGTTTCTCGCCCTCTGTTTCAGCCCCTCTGTTTCAGCCCCTCTGTTTCAGCCCCTCTGTTTATCGCCCTCTGTTTCAGCCCCTCTGTTTCTCGCCCTCTGTTTCATCCCCTCTGTTTAAGCCCCTCTGTTTCTCGCCCTCTGTTTCATCCCCTCTGTTTCAGCCCCTCTGTTTCTCGCCCTCTGTTTCTGCCCCTCTGTTTCTCGCCCTCTGTTTCAGCCCCTCTGTTTCTCGTCCTCTGTTTCTGCCCCGCTGATTCAGCCCCTCTGTATCTCGCCCTCTGTTTCTCGCCCGCTGTTTCAGCCCCTCTGTTTCTTGCCCTCTGTTTCAGCCCCTCTGTTTCAGCCGCTCTGATTCAGCCCCTCTGTTTCAGCCCCTCTGTTTCAGCCCCTCTGTTTCTCGCCCTCTGTTTCAGCCCCTCTATTTCTCGCCCTCTGTTTCAGCCCCTCTGTTTCTCGCCCTCTGTTTGAGGCCCTCTGATTCAGCCCCTCTGTTTCAGCCCCTCTGATTCAGCCCCTCTGATTCAGCCCCTCTGATTCAGCCCCTCTGATTCAGCCCCTCTGTTTCTCGCCCTCTGTTTCAGCCCGTCTGTTTCAGCCCCTCTGGTTCAGCCCCTCTGTTTCTCACCCTCTGTTTCAGCCCCTCTGATTCAGCGCCTCTGATTCAGCCCCTCTGATTCAGCCCCTCTGATTCAGCCCCTCTATTTCCCGCCCATCAGTTTCCCGCCCCTCTGTTTCAGACCCTCTGTTTCACGCCCCGTGTTTCAGCTCCTCTGTTTCTCGCCCTCTGTTTCAGCCCCTCTGATTGAGCCCCTCTGAATCAGCCCCTCTGCTTCTCGCCCTCTGTTTCAGCCCCTCTGTTTCAGCCCCTGTGTTTCAGCCCCTCTGTTTCAGCCCCTCTGTTTCTCACCCACTGTTTCAGCTCCTCTGTTTCTCGCCCTCTGTTTCAGCCCCTCTGTTTCAGCCCCTCTGTTTCTCGCCCTCTGTTTCTGCCCCTCTGTTTCTCGCCCTCTGTTTCAGCCCCTCTGTTTCTCGCACTCTGTTTCAGCCCCTCTGTTTCAGCCCCTCTGTTTCTCGCCCTCTGTTTCAGCCCCTCTGTTTCAGCCCCTCTGTTTCTCGCCCTCTGTTTCAGCCCCTCTGTTTCTCGACCTCTGTTTCAGCCCCTCTGTTTCTCGCCCTCTGTTTCAGCCCCTCTGTTTCTCGCCCTCTGTTTCAGCCCCTCTGTTTCAGCCCCTCTGTTTCTCGCCCTCTGTTTCAGCCCCTCTGTTTCTGGCCCTTTGTTTCAGCCCCTCTGTTTCAGCCCCTCTGTTTCTTGCCCTCTGTTTCTGCCCCTCTGTTTCTCGCCCTCTGTTTCAGCCCCGCTAATTCAGCCCCTCTGTTTGAGCCCCTCTTAATCAGCCCCTCTGATTCAGCCCCTCTGTTTCAGCCCCTCTGTTTCAGCCCCTCTGTTTCAGCCCCTCTGTTTCTCGCCCTCTGTTTCAGCCCCTCTGTTTCTCGCCCTCTGTTACAGCCCCGCTGATTCAGCCCCTCTGTTTCAGCCCTCTGAATCAGCCCCTCTGATTCAGCCCCTCTGTTTCAGCCCCTCTGTTTCTGCCCCTCTGTTTCAGCCCCTCTGTTTCTCGCCCTCTGTTTCAGTCCCTCTGTTTCTCGCCCTCTGTTTCAGCCCCTCTGTTTCAGCCCCTCTGTTTCAGCCCCTCTGTTTATCGCCCTCTGTTTCAGCCCCTCTGTTTCTCGCCCTCTGTTTCATCCCCTCTGTTTAAGCCCCTCTGTTTCTCGCCCTCTGTTTCATCCCCTCTGTTTCAGCCCCTCTGTTTCTCGCCCTCTGTTTCTGCCCCTCTGTTTCTCGCCCTCTGTTTCAGCCCCTCTGTTTCTCGTCCTCTGTTTCTGCCCCGCTGATTCAGCCCCTCTGTATCTCGCCCTCTGTTTCTCGCCCGCTGTTTCAGCCCCTCTGTTTCTTGCCCTCTGTTTCAGCCCCTCTGTTTCAGCCGCTCTGATTCAGCCCCTCTGTTTCAGCCCCTCTGTTTCAGCCCCTCTGTTTCTCGCCGTCTGTTTCAGCCCCTCTATTTCTCGCCCTCTGTTTCAGCCCCTCTGTTTCTCGCCCTCTGTTTGAGGCCCTCTGATTCAGCCCCTCTGTTTCAGCCCCTCTGATTCAGCCCCTCTGATTCAGCCCCTCTGATTCAGCCCCTCTGATTCAGCCCCTCTGTTTCTCGCCCTCTGTTTCAGCCCGTCTGTTTCAGCCCCTCTGGTTCAGCCCCTCTGTTTCTCACCCTCTGTTTCAGCCCCTCTGATTCAGCGCCTCTGATTCAGCCCCTCTGATTCAGCCCCTCTGATTCAGCCCCTCTATTTCCCGCCCATCAGTTTCCCGCCCCTCTGTTTCAGACCCTCTGTTTCACGCCCCGTGTTTCAGCTCCTCTGTTTCTCGCCCTCTGTTTCAGCCCCTCTGATTGAGCCCCTCTGAATCAGCCCCTCTGCTTCTCGCCCTCTGTTTCAGCCCCTCTGTTTCAGCCCCTGTGTTTCAGCCCCTCTGTTTCAGCCCCTCTGTTTCTCACCCACTGTTTCAGCTCCTCTGTTTCTCGCCCTCTGTTTCAGCCCCTCTGTTTCAGCCCCTCTGTTTCTCGCCCTCTGTTTCTGCCCCTCTGTTTCTCGCCCTCTGTTTCAGCCCCTCTGTTTCAGCCCCTCTGTTTAAGCCCCTCTGTATCTCGCCCTCTGTTTCTCGCCCGCTGTTTCAGCCCCTCTGTTTCTTGCCCTCTGTTTCAGGCCCTCTGTTTCAGCCCCTCTGATTCAGCCCCTCTGAATCAGCCTCACTGTTTCTCGCCCTCAGTTTCAGACGCTCTGTTTCAGACCCTCTGTTTCAGCCCCTCTGTTTCAGCCCCTCTGTTTCTCGCCCTCTGTTTCAGCTCCTCTGTTTCTCGCCCTCTGTTTCAGCCCCTCTGTTTCAGCCCCTCTGTTTCTCGCCCTCTGTTTCTGCCCCTCTGTTTCTCGCCCTCTGTTTCAGCCCCTCTGTTTCTCGCCCTCTGTTTCAGCCCCTCTGTTTCAGCCCCTCTGATTCAGCCCCTCTGATGCAGCCCCTCAGTTTCTCGCCCTCTGTTTCAGCCCCTCTGTTTCAGCCCCTCTGTTTCTCACCCTCTCTTTCAGCCCCTCTGTTTGTCGCACACTGTTTCAGCCCCTCTATTTCTCGGCCTCTGTTTCAGCCCCTCTGTTTCAGCCCCTCTGTTTCAGCCCCTCTGTTTCTCGCCCTCTGTTTCAGCCCCTCTGTTTCTCGCACTCTGTTTCAGCCCCCCTGTTTCTCGCCCTCTGATTCAGCCCCTCTGTTTCAGCCCCTCTGTCTCAGCCCCTCTGTTTCAGCCCCTCTGTTTCTCGCCCTCTGTTTCAGCCCCTCTGTTTCTCGCCCTCTGTTTCAGCCCCTCAGTTTCTCGCCCTCTGTTTCAGCCCCTCTGATTCAGCCCCGCTGTTTCAGCCCCTCTGATTCAGCCCCTCTGTTTCAGCCCCTCTGTTTCAGCCCCTCTGTTTCAGCCCCTCTGTTTCAACCACTCTGTTTCTCGCCCTCTGTTTCTCACCCTCTGTTTCTCGCTCTCTGTTTCAGCCCCTCTGTTTTTCGCCCTCTGTTTAAGCCCCTCTGTTTCTCGCCCTCTGTTTCAGGCTCTCTGTTTCCGCCCGTCTGTTTCAGCCCCTCTGTTTAAGCCCCTCTGTTTCTCGCCCTCTGTTTCTCGCCCGCTGTTTCAGCCCCTCTGTTTCTCGCCCTCTGTTTCAGCCTCTCTGATTCAGCCCCTCTGAATCAGCCCCTCTGTTTCTCGCCCTCTGTTTCAAACCCTCTGTTTCAGCCCCTCTGTTTCAGCCCCTCTGTTTCAGCCCCTCTGTTTCTCGCCCTCTGTTTCAGCCCCTCTGATTCAGCCCCTCTGAATCAGCCCCTCTGTTTCTCGCCCTCTGTTTCAAACCCTCTGTTATCAGCCCCTCTGTTTCTCGCCCTCTGTTTCAAACCCTCTGTTATCAGCCCCTCTGTTTCTGCCCCTCTGTTTCTCGCCCTCTGTTTCAGCCCCTCTGTTTGTCGCCCTCTGTTTCAGCCCCTCTGTTTCTCGGCCACTGTTTAAGCCCCTCTGTTTCAGCCCCTCTGTTTCTCGCCCTCTGTTTCAGCCCCTCTGTTTCTCGCCCTCTGTTTCAGCCCCTCTGTTTCAGCCCCTCTGTCTCAGCCCCTCTGTTTCAGCCCCTCTGTTTCTCGCCCTCTGTTTCAGCCCCTCTGTTTCTCGCCCTCTGTTTCAGCCCCTCTGATTCAGCCCCGCTGGTTCAGCCCCTCTGATTCAGCCCCTCTGTTTCAGCCCCTCTGTTTCAGCCCCTCTGTTTCAGCCCCTCTGTTTCAACCACTCTGTTTCTCGCCCTCTGTTTCTCACCCTCTGTTTCTCGCCCTCTGTTTCAGCCCCTCTGTTTTTCGCCCTCTGTTTAAGCCCCTCTGTTTCCCGCCCTCTGTTTCAGGCTCTCTGTTTCAGGCCCTCTGTTACAGCCCCTCTGTTTAAGCCCCTCTGTTTCTCGCCCTCTGTTTCTCGCCCGCTGTTTCAGCCCCTCTGTTTCTCGCCCTCTGTTTCAGCCCCTCTGTTTCAGCCCCTCTGATTCAGCCCCTCTGAATCAGCCCCTCTGTTTCTCGCCCTCTTTTTCAGACCCTCTGTTTCAGCCCCTCTGTTTCAGACCCTCTGTTTCAGCCCCTCTGTTTCTCGCCCTCTGTTTCAGCTCCTCTGTTTCTCGCCCTCTGTTTCAGCCCCTCTGTTTCAGCCCCTCTGTTTCTCGCCCTCTGTTTCTGCCCCTCTGTTTCTCGCCCTCTGTTTCAGCCCCTCTGTTTCTCGCCCTCTGTTTCAGCCCCGCTGATTCAGCCCCTCTGTTTCAGTCCCTCCGTTTCAGCCCCTCTGTTTCAGTCCCTCTGTTTCTCGCCCTCTGTTTCAGCCCCTCTGTTTCTCGCCCTCTGTTTCAGCCCCTCTGTTTCTCGCCCTCTGTTTCAGCCCCTCTGTTTCAGCCCCTCTGTTTCAGCCCCTCTGTTTCTCGCCCTCTGTTTCAGCCACTCTGTTTCAGCCCCTCTGTTTCATCCCCTCTGTTTCTCGCCCTCTGTTTCAGCCCCTCTGTTTCAGCCCCTCTGTTTCAGCCCCTCTGTTTCATCCCCTCTGTTTCAGCCCCTCTGTTTCTCGCCCTCTGTTTCTCACCCTCTGTTTCTCGCCCTCTGTTTCAGCCCCTCTGTTTTTCGCCCGCTGTTTCAGCCCCTCTGTTTCTCGCCCTCTGTTTCAGCCCCTCTGTTTCAGCCCCTCTGATTCAGCCCCTCTGATTCAGCCCCTCAGTTTCTCGCCTTCAGTTTCTCACCCTCTGTTTCAGCCCCTCTGTTTCAGCCCCTCTGTTACAGCCCCTCTGTTTCTCGCCCTCTGTTTCAGCCCCTCTGTTTCTCGGCCTCTGTTTCAGCCCCTCTGTTTCAGCCCATCTGTTTCAGCCCCTCTGTTTCTCGCCCTCTGTTTCAGCCCCTCTGTTTCTCGCCCTCTGTTTCAGCCCCTCTGTTTCTCGCACTCTGTTTCAGCCCCTCTGTTTCAGCCCCTCTGTTTCTCGCCCTCTGTTTCAGCCCCTCTGTTTCAGCCCCTCTGTTTCTCGCCCTCTGTTTCAGCCCCTCTGTTTCTCGCCCTCTGTTTCAGCCCCGCTGATTCAGCCCCTCTGTTTGAGCCCCTCTTAATCAGCCCCTCGGATTCAGCCCCTCTGTTTCAGCCCCTCTGTTTCAGCCCCTCTGTTTCAGCCCCTCTGTTTCTCGCCCTCTGTTTCAGCCCCTCTGTTTCTCGCCCTCTGTTTCAGCCCCGCTGATTCAGCCCCTCTGTTTCAGCCCCTCTGAATCAGCCCCTCTGATTCAGCCCCTCTGTTTCTCGCCCTCTGTTTCTCGCCCTCTGTTTCAGCCCCTCTGTTTCTAGCCCTCTGTTTCAGCCCCTCTGTTTCAGCCCCTCTGTTTATCGCCCTCTGTTTCAGCCCCTCTGTTTCTCGCCCTCTGTTTCAGCCCCTCTGTTTAAGCCCCTCTGTTTCTCGCCCTCTGTTTCAGCCCCTCTGTTTCAGCCCCTCTGTTTCTCGCACTCTGTTTCTGCCCCTCTGTTTCTCGTCCTCTGTTTCTGCCCCGCTGATTCAGCCCCTCTGTTTGATCCACTCAGAATCAGCCGCTCTGATTCAGCCCCTCTGTTTCAGCCCCTCTGTTTCAGCCCTTCTGTTTCTCGCCCTCTGTTTCAGCCCCTCTGTTTCTCGCCCTCTGTATCAGCCCCTCTGTTTCTCGCCCTCTGTTTGAGCCCCTCTAATTCAGCCCCTCTGTTTCAGCCCCTCTGATTCAGCCCCTCTGATTCAGCCCCTCTGATTCAGCCCCTCTGTTTCTCGCCCTCTGTTTCAGCCCCTCTGTTTCAGCCCCTCTGTTTCAGCCCCTCTGTTTCTCACCCTCTGTTTCAGCCCCTCTGATTCAGCGCCTCTGATTCAGCCCCTCTGATTCAGCCCCTCTGATTCAGCCCCTCTATTTCCCGCCCTCAGTTTCCCGCCCCTCTGTTTCAGACCCTCTGTTTCACGCCCCGTGTTTCAGCCCCTCTGTTTCTCGCCCTCTGTTTCAGCCCCTCTGATTGAGCCCCTCTGAATCAGCCCCTCTGTTTCTCGCCCTCTGTTTCAGCCCCTCTGTTTCAGCCCCTGTGTTTCAGCCCCTCTGTTTCAGCCCCTCTGTTTCTCACCCACTGTTTCAGCTCCTCTGTTTCTCGCCCTCTGTTTCAGCCCCTCTGTTTCAGCCCCTCTGTTTCTCGCCCTCTGTTTCAGCCCCTCTGTTTAAGCCCCTCTGTTTCTCGCCCTCTGTTTCATCCCCTCTGTTTCAGCCCCTCTGTTTCTCGCCCTCTGTTTCTGCCCCTCTGTTTCTCGCCCTCTGTTTCAGCCCCTCTGTTTCTCGCCCTCTGTTTCAGCCCCTCTGTTTAAGCCCCTCTGTTTCTCGCCCTCTGTTTCATCCCCTCTGTTTCAGCCCCTCTGTTTCTCGCACTCTGTTTCTGCCCCTCTGTTTCTCGCCCTCTGTTTCAGCCCCTCTGTTTCTCGTCCTCTGTTTCTGCCCCGCTGATTCAGCCCCTCTGTTTGATCCACTCAGAATCAGCTGCTCTGATTCAGCCCCTCTGTTTCAGCCCCTCTGTTTCAGCCCCTCTGTTTCTCGCCCTCTGTTTCAGCCCCTCTGTTTCTCGCCCTCTGTTTCAGCCCCTCTGTTTCTCGCCCTCTGTTTGAGGCCCTCTGATTCAGCCCCTCTGTTTCAGCCCCTCTGATTCAGCCCCTCTGATTCAGCCCCTCTGATTCAGCCCCTCTGATTCAGCCCCTCTGTTTCTCGCCCTCTGTTTCAGCCCCTCTGTTTCAGCCCCTCTGTTTCAGCCCCTCTGTTTCTCACCCTCTGTTTCAGCCCCTCTGATTCAGCGCCTCTGATTCAGCCCCTCTGATTCAGCCCCTCTGATTCAGCCCCTCTATTTCCCGCCCTCAGTTTCCCGCCCCTCTGTTTCAGACCCTCTGTTTCACGCCCCGTGTTTCAGCCCCTCTGTTTCTCGCCCTCTGTTTCAGCCCCTCTGATTGAGCCCCTCTGAATCAGCCCCTCTGTTTCTCGCCCTCTGTTTCAGCCCCTCTGTTTCAGCCCCTGTGTTTCAGCCCCTCTGTTTCAGCCCCTCTGTTTCTCACCCACTGTTTCAGCTCCTCTGTTTCTCGCCCTCTGTTTCAGCCCCTCTGTTTCAGCCCCTCTGTTTCTCGCCCTCTGTTTCAGCCCCTCTGTTTAAGCCCCTCTGTTTCTCGCCCTCTGTTTCATCCCCTCTGTTTCAGCCCCTCTGTTTCTCGCCCTCTGTTTCTGCCCCTCTGTTTCTCGCCCTCTGTTTCAGCCCCTCTGTTTCTCGCCCTCTGTTTCAGCCCCTCTGTTTAAGCCCCTCTGTTTCTCACCCTCTGTTTCATCCCCTCTGTTTCAGCCCCTCTGTTTCTCGCACTCTGTTTCTGCCCCTCTGTTTCTCGCCTTCTGTTTCAGCCCCTCTGTTTCTCGTCCTCTGTTTCTGCCCCGCTGATTCAGCCCCTCTGTTTGATCCACTCAGAATCAGCTGCTCTGATTCAGCCCCTCTGTTTCAGCCCCTCTGTTTCAGCCCCTCTGTTTCTCGCCCTCTGTTTCAGCCCCTCTGTTTCTCGCCCTCTGTTTCAGCCCCTCTGTTTCTCGCCCTCTGTTTGAGGCCCTCTGATTCAGCCCCTCTGTTTCAGCCCCTCTGATTCAGCCCCTCTGATTCAGCCCCTCTGATTCAGCCTCTCTGTTTCTCGCCCTCTGTTTCAGCCCCTCTGTTTCAGCCCCTCTGTTTCAGCTCCTCTGTTTCTCACCCTCTGTTTCAGCCCCTCTGATTCAGCGCCTCTGATTCAGCCCCTCTGATTCAGCCCCTCTGATTCAGCCCCTCTATTTCCCGCCCCTCTGTTTCCCGCCACTCTGTTTCAGACCCTCTGTTTCACGCCCCGTGTTTCAGCCCCTCTGTTTCTCGCTCTCTGTTTCAGCCCCTCTGATTCAGCCCCTCTGAATCAGCCCCTCTGTTTCTCGCCCTCTGTTTCAGCCGCTCTGTTTCAGCCCCTGTGTTTCAGCCCCTCTGTTTCAGCCCCTCTGTTTCTCACCCTCTGTTTCAGCTCCTCTGTTTCTCGCCCTCTGTTTCAGCCCCTCTGTTTCAGCTCCTCTGTTTCTCGCCCACTGTTTCTGCCCCTCTGTTTCTCGCCCTCTGTTTCAGCCCCTCTGTTTCAGCCCCTCTGTTTCAGCCCATCTGTTTCATTCCATCTGTTTCAGCCCCTCTGTTTCTCGCCCTCTGTTTCTCACCCTGTTTCTCGCCCTCTGTTTCAGCCCCTCTGTTTTTCGCCCGCTGTTTCAGCCCCTCTGTTTCTCGCCCTCTGTTTCAGCCCCTCTGTTTCAGCCCCTCTGTTTCAGCCCCTCTGTTACAGCCCCTCTGTTTCTCGCCCTCTGTTTCAGCCCCTCTGTTTCTCGGCCTCTGTTTCAGCCCCTCTGTTTCAGCCCCTCTGTTTCAGCCCCTCTGTTTCTCGCCCTCTGTTTCAGCCCCTCTGTTTCTCGCCCTCTGTTTCAGCCCTTCTGTTTCAGCCCCTCTGTTTCTCGCCCTCTGTTTCAGCCCCTCTGTTTCAGCCCCTCTGTTTCTTGCCCTCTGTTTCTGCCCCTCTGTTTCTCGCCCTCTGTTTCATCCCCGCTAATTCAGCCCCTCTATTTGAGCCCCTCTTAATCAGCCCCTCTGATTCAGCCCCTCTGTTTCAGCACCTCTGTTTCAGCCCCTCTGTTTCAGCCCCACTGTTTCTCGCCCTCTGTTTCAGCCCCACTGTTTCTCGCCCTCTGTTTCAGCCCCGCTGATTCAGCCCCTCTGTTTCAGCCCCTCTGAATCAGCCCCTCTGATTCAGCCCCTCTGTTTCAGCCCCTCTGTTTCTGCCCCTCTGTTTCAGCCCCTCTGTTTCTCGCCTTCTGTTTCAGCGCCTCTGTTTCTCGCCCTCTGTTTCAGCCCCTCTGTTTCAGGCCCTCTGTTTCAGCCCCTCTGTTTATCGCCCTCTGTTTCAGCCCCTCTGTTTCTCGCCCTCTGTTTCAGCCCCTCTGTTTAAGCCCCTCTGTTTCTCGCCCTCTGTTTCAGCCCCTCTGTTTCAGCCCCTCTGTTTCTCGCCCTCTGTTTCTGCCCCTCTGTTTCTCGCCCTCTGTTTCAGCCCCTCTGTTTCTGCCCCGCTGATTCAGCCCCTCTGTTTGATCCACTCAGAATCAGCCGCTCTGATTCAGCCCCTCTGTTTCAGCCCCTCTGTTTCAGCCCCTCTTTTTCTCGCCCTCTGTTTCAGCCCCTCTGTTTCTTGCCCTCTGTTTCAGCCCCTCTGTTTCTCGCCCTCTGTTTCAGCCCCTCTGTTTCAGCCCCTCTGTTTCTCACCCTCTGTTTCAGCCCCTCTGATTCAGCGCCTCTGATTCAGCCCCTCTGATTCAGCCCCTCTGATTCAGCCCCTCTATTTCCCGCCCCTCTGTTTCCCGTTCCTCTGTTTCAGACACTCTGTTTCACGCCCCGTGTTTCAGCCCCTCTGTTTCTCGCCCTCTGTTTCAGCCCCTCTGATTCAGCCCCTCTGAATCAGCCCCTCTGTTTCTCGCCCTCTGTTTCAGCCCCTCTGTTTCAGCCCCTGTGTTTCAGCCCCTCTGTTTCAGCCCCTCTGTTTCTCACCCTCTGTTTCAGCTCAGCTGTTTCTCGCCCTCTGTTTCAGCCCCCCTGTTTCAGCCCCTCTGTTTCTCGCCCTCTGTTTCTGCCCCTCTGTTTCTCGCCCTCTGTTTCAGCCCCTCTCTTTCTCGCCCCCTGTTTCAGCCACTCTGTTTCTCGACCTCTGTTTCAGCCCCTCTGTTTCTCGCCCTCTGTTTCAGCCCCTCTGTTTCTCGCCCTCTGTTTCAGCCCCTCTGTTTCTCGGCCTCTGTTTCAGCCCCTCTGTTTCAGCCCCTCTGTTTCAGCCCCTCTGTTTCTCGCCCTCTGTTTCAGCCCCTCTGTTTCTCGCCCTCTGTTTCAGCCCTTCTGTTTCAGCCCCTCTGTTTCTCGCCCTCTGTTTCAGCCCCTCTGTTTCAGCCCCTCTGTTTCTTGCCCTCTGTTTCTGCCCCTCTGTTTCTCGCCCTCTGTTTCATCCCCGCTAATTCAGCCCCTCTGTTTGAGCCCCTCTTAATCAGCCCCTCTGATTCAGCCCCTCTGTTTCAGCACCTCTGTTTCAGCCCCTCTGTTTCAGCCCCACTGTTTCTCGCCCTCTGTTTCAGCCCCACTGTTTCTCGCCCTCTGTTTCAGCCCCGCTGATTCAGCCCCTCTGTTTCAGCCCCTCTGAATCAGCCCCTCTGATTCAGCCCCTCTGTTTCAGCCCCTCTGTTTCTGCCCCTCTGTTTCAGCCCCTCTGTTTCTCGCCTTCTGTTTCAGCGCCTCTGTTTCTCGCCCTCTGTTTCAGCCCCTCTGTTTCAGGCCCTCTGTTTCAGCCCCTCTGTTTATCGCCCTCTGTTTCAGCCCCTCTGTTTCTCGCCCTCTGTTTCAGCCCCTCTGTTTAAGCCCCTCTGTTTCTCGCCCTCTGTTTCAGCCCCTCTGTTTCAGCCCCTCTGTTTCTCGCTCTCTGTTTCTGCCCCTCTGTTTCTCGCCCTCTGTTTCAGCCCCTCTGTTTCTGCCCCGCTGATTCAGCCCCTCTGTTTGATCCACTCAGAATCAGCCGCTCTGATTCAGCCCCTCTGTTTCAGCCCCTCTGTTTCAGCCCCTCTTTTTCTCGCCCTCTGTTTCAGCCCCTCTGTTTCTCGCCCTCTGTTTCAGCCCCTCTGTTTCTCGCCCTCTGTTTCAGCCCCTCTGATTCAGCCCCTCTGTTTCAGCCCCTCTGATTCAGCCCCTCTGATTCAGCCCCTCTGATTCAGCCCCTCTGTTTCTCGCCCTCTGTTTCAGCCCCTCTGTTTCAGCCCCTCTGTTTCTCACCCTCTGTTTCAGCCCCTCTGATTCAGCGCCTCTGATTCAGCCCCTCTGATTCAGCCCCTCTGATTCAGCCCCTCTATTTCCCGCCCCTCTGTTTCCCGCCCCTCTGTTTCAGACACTCTGTTTCACGCCCCGTGTTTCAGCCCCTCTGTTTCTCGCCCTCTGTTTCAGCCCCTCTGATTCAGCCCCTCTGAATCAGCCCCTCTGTTTCTCGCCCTCTGTTTCAGCCCCTCTGTTTCAGCCCCTGTGTTTCAGCCCCTCTGTTTCAGCCCCTCTGTTTCTCACCCTCTGTTTCAGCTCAGCTGTTTCTCGCCCTCTGTTTCAGCCCCCCTGTTTCAGCCCCTCTGTTTCTCGCCCTCTGTTTCTGCCCCTCTGTTTCTCGCCCTCTGTTTCAGCCCCTCTCTTTCTCGCCCTCTGTTTCAGCCACTCTGTTTCTCGACCTCTGTTTCAGCCCCTCTGTTTCTCGCCCTCTGTTTCAGCCCCTCTGTTTCTCGCCCTCTGTTTCAGCCCCTCTGTTTCAGCCCCTCTGTTTCTCGCCCTCTGTTTCAGCCCCTCTGTTTCTGGCCCTTTGTTTCAGCCCCTCTGTTTCAGCCCCTCTGTTTCTTGCCCTCTGTTTCTGCCCCTCTGTTTCTCGCCCTCTGTTTCAGCCCGGCTAATTCAGCCCCTCTGTTTGAGCCCCACTTAATCAGCCCCTCTGATTCAGCCCCTCTGTTTCAGCCCCTCTGTTTCAGCCCCTCTGTTTCAGCCCCTCTGTTTCTCGCCCTCTGTTTCAGCCCCTCTGTTTCTCGCCCTCTGTTACAGCCCCGCTGATTCAGCCCCTCTGTTTCAGCCCTCTGAATCAGCCCCTCTGATTCAGCCCCTCTGTTTCAGCCCCTCTGTTTCTGCCCTTCTGTTTCAGCCCCTCTGTTTCTCGCCCTCTGTTTCAGCCCCTCTGTTTCTCGCCCTCTGTTTCAGCCCCTCTGTTTCAGCCCCTCTGTTTCAGCCCCTCTGTTTATCGCCCTCTGTTTCAGCCCCTCTGTTTCTCGCCCTCTGTTTCATCCCCTCTGTTTAAGCCCCTCTGTTTCTCGCCCTCTGTTTCATCCCCTCTGTTTCAGCCCCTCTGTTTCTCGCCCTCTGTTTCTGCCCCTCTGTTTCTCGCCCTCTGTTTCAGCCCCTCTGTTTCTCGTCCTCTGTTTCTGCCCCGCTGATTCAGCCCCTCTGTTTGATCCACTCAGAATCAGCCGCTCTGATTCAGCCCCTCTGTTTCAGCCCCTCTGTTTCAGCCCCTCTGTTTCTCGCCCTCTGTTTCAGCCCCTCTATTTCTCGCCCTCTGTTTCAGCCCCTCTGTTTCTCGCCCTCTGTTTGAGGCCCTCTGATTCAGCCCCTCTGTTTCAGCCCCTCTGATTCAGCCCCTCTGATTCAGCCCCTCTGATTCAGCCTCTCTGTTTCTCGCCCTCTGTTTCAGCCCCTCTGTTTCAGCCCCTCTGTTTCAGCCCCTCTGTTTCTCACCCTCTGTTTCAGCCCCTCTGATTCAGCGCCTCTGATTCAGCCCCTCTGATTCAGCCCCTCTGATTCAGCCCCTCTATTTCCCGCCCCTCAGTTTCCCGCCCCTCTGTTTCAGACCCTCTGTTTCACGCCCCGTGTTTCAGCCCCTCTGTTTCTCGCCCTCTGTTTCAGCCCCTCTGATTGAGCCCCTCTGAATCAGCCCCTCTGTTTCTCGCCCTCTGTTTCAGCCCCTCTGTTTCAGCCCCTGTGTTTCAGCCCCTCTGTTTCAGCCCCTCTGTTTCTCACCCTCTGTTTCAGCTCAGCTGTTTCACGCCCTCTGTTTCAGCCCCTCTGTTTCAGCCCCTCTGTTTCTCGCCCACTGTTTCTGCCCCTCTGTTTCTCGCCCTCTGTTTCAGCCCCTCGGTTTCAGCCCCTTTGTTTCTGCCCCTCTGTTTCATCCCCTCTGTTTCAGCCCCTCTGTTTCTCGCCCTCTGTTTGTCACACTGTTTCTCGCCCTCTGTTTCAGCCCCTCTGTTTTTCGCCCGCTGTTTCAGCCCCTCTGTTTCTCGCCCTCTGTTTCAGCCCATCTGTTTCAGCTCCTCTGATTCAGCCCCTCTGATTCAGCCCCTCAGTTTCTCGCCCTCAGTTTCTCGCCCTCTGTTTCAGCCCCTCTGTTTCAGCCCCTCTGTTACAGCCCCTCTGTTTCTCGCCCTCTGTTTCAGCCCCTCTGTTTCTCGGCCTCTGTTTCAGCCCCTCTGTTTCAGCCCCTCTGTTTCTCGCCCTCTGTTTCAGCCCCTCTGTTTCTCGCCCTCTGTTTCAGCCCCTCTGTTTCTAGCCCTCTGTTTCAGCCCCTCTGTTTCAGCCCCTCTGTTTCTCGCCCTCTGTTTCAGCCCCTCTGTTTCTCGCCCTCTGTTTCAGCCCCTCTGTTTCAGCCCCTCTGTTTCTTGCCCTCTGTTTCTGCCCCTCTGTTTCTCGCCCTCTGTTTCAGCCCCGCTAATTCAGCCCCTCTGTTTGAGCCCCTCTTAATCAGCCCCTCTGATTCAGCCCCTCTGTTTCAGCACCTCTGTTTCAGCACCTCTGTTTCAGCCCCACTGTTTCTCGCCCTCTGTTTCAGCCCCACTGTTTCTCGCCCTCTGTTTCAGCCCCGCTGATTCAGCCCCTCTGTTTCAGCCCCTCTGAATCAGCCCCTCTGATTCAGCCCCTCTGTTTCAGCCCCTCTGTTTCTGACCCTCTGTTTCAGCCCCTCTGTTTCTCGCCCTCTGTTTCAGCCCCTCTGTTTCTCGCCCTCTGTTTCAGCCCCTCTGTTTCAGGCCCTCTGTTTCAGCCCCTCTGTTTATCGCCCTCTGTTTCAGCCCCTCTGTTTCTCGCCCTCTGTTTCAGCCCCTCTGTTTAAGCCCCTCTGTTTCTCGCCCTCTGTTTCAGCCCCTCTGTTTCAGGCCCTCTGTTTCAGCCCCTCTGTTTATCGCCCTCTGTTTCAGCCCCTCTGTTTCTCGCCCTCTGTTTCAGCCCCTCTGTTTAAGCCCCTCTGTTTCTCGCCCTCAGTTTCAGCCCCTCTGTTTCAGCCCCTCTGTCTCTCGCCCTCTGTTTCTGCCCCTCTGTTTCTCGCCCTCTGTTTCAGCCCCTCTGTTTCTCGTCCTCTGTTTCTGCCCCGCTGATTCAGCCCCTCTGTTTGATCCACTCAGAATCAGCCGCTCTGATTCAGCCCCTCTGTTTCGGCCCCTCTGTTTCAGCCCCTCTGTTTCTCGCCCTCTGTTTCAGCCCCTCTGTTTCTCGCCCTCTGTTTCAGCCCCTCTGTTTCTCGCCCTCTGTTTCAGCCCCTCTGATTCAGCCCCTCTGTTTCAGCCCCTCTGATTCAGCCCCTCTGATTCAGCCCCTCTGATTCAGCCCCTCTGTTTCTCGCCCTCTGTTTCAGCCCCTCTGTTTCAGCCCCTCTGTTTCAGCCCCTCTGTTTCTCACCCTCTGTTTCAGCCCCTCTGATTCAGCGCCTCTGATTCAGCCCCTCTGATTCAGCCCCTCTGATTCAGCCCCTCTATTTCCCGCCCCTCTGTTTCCCGCCCCTCTGTTTCAGAAACTCTGTTTCACGCCCCGTGTTTCAGCCCCTCTGTTTCTCGCCCTCTGTTTCAGCCCCTCTGATTCAGCCCCTCTGAATCAGCCCCTCTGTTTCTCGCCCTCTGTTTCAGCCCCTCTGTTTCAGCCCCTGTGTTTCAGCCCCTCTGTTTCAGCCCCTCTGTTTCTCACCCTCTGTTTCAGCTCAGCTGTTTCTCGCTTTCTGTTTCAGCCCCTCTGTTTCAGCCCCTCTGTTTCTCGCCCTCTGTTTCTGCCCCTCTGTTTCTCGCCCTCTGTTTCAGCCCCTCTGTTTCTCGCCCTCTGTTTCAGCCCCGCTGATTCAGCCTCACTGAATCAGTCCCTCCTTTTCATCCCCTCTGTTACAGTCCCTCTGTTTCTCGCCCTATATTTCAGCCCCTCTGTTTCTCGCCCTCTGTTTCAACCCCTCTGTTTCTCACCCTCTGTTTCAGCCCCTCTGTTTCAGCCCCTCTGTTTCATCCCCTCTGTTTCTCGCCCTCTGTTTCAGCCACTCTGATTCAGCCCCTCTGTTTCAGCCCCTCTGTTTCTCGCCCTCTGTTTCAGCCACTCTGATTCAGCCCCTCTGTTTCAGCCCCTCTGTTTCTCGCCCACTGTTTGAGCCCCTCTGATTCAGCCCCTCTGTTTCAGCCCCTCTGTTTCTCGCCCACTGTTTGAGCCCCTCTGATTCAGCCCCTCTGTTTCAGCCCCTCTGATTCAGCCCCTCTGATTCAGCCACTCTGATGAAGCCCCTCTGTTTCTCGCCCTCTGTTTCAGCCCCTCTGTTTCAGCCCCTCTGTTTCAGCCCCTCTGTTTCTCTCCCTCTGTTTCTCGCCCGCTGTTTCAGCCCCTCTGTTTCTCGCCCTCTGTTTCAGCCCCTCTGTTTCAGCCCCTCTGATTCAGCCCCTCTGATTTAGCCCCTCAGTTTCTCACCCTCTGTTTCAGCCCCTCTGTTTCAGCCCCTCTGTTTCTCGCCCTCTTTTTGAGCCCCTCTGTTTCTCGGCCTCTGTTTCAGCCCCTCTGTTTCATCCCCTCTGTTTCAGACCCTCTGTTTCTCGCCCTCTGTTTCAGCACCTCTGTTTCTCGCCCTCTGTTTCAGCCCCTCTGTTTCTCGCCCTCTGTTTCAGCCCCTGTGTTTCAGCACCTCTGTTTCAGCACCTCTGTTTCTCGCCCTCTGTTTCACCCCCTCTGTTTCGCGCCCACTGTTTCAGCCACTCTGATTCAGCCCCTCTGTTTCAGCCCCTCTGTTTCTCGCCCTCTGTTTCAGCCACTCTGATTCAGCCCCTCTGTTTCAGCCCCTCTGTTTCTCGCCCTCTGTTTCAGCCCCTCTGTTTCAGCCCCTGTGTTTCAGCCCCTCTGTTTCAGCACCTCTGTTTCTCGCCCTCTTTTTCACCCCCTCTGTTTCTCGCCCTCTGTTTCAGCCACTCTGATTCAGCCCCTCTGTTTCAGCCCCTCTGTTTCTCGCCCTCTGTTTCAGCCCCTCTGTTTCAGCCCCTCTGATTCAGCCCCACTGATTTAGCCCCTCAGTTTCTCACCCTCTGTTTCAGCCCCTCTTTTTCAGCCCCTCTGTTTCAGCCCCTCTGTTTCTCGCCCTCTGTTTCAGCCCCTCTGTTTCTCGGCCTCTGTTTCAGCCACTCTGTTTCATCCCCTCTGTTTCAGACCCACTGTTTCTCGCCCTCTGTTTCAGCCCCTCTGTTTCTCGCCCTCTGTTTCAGCCCCTCTGTTTCTCGCCCGCTGTTTCAGCCCCTCTGTTTCAGCCCCTGTGTTTCAATCCCTCTGTTTCAGCCCCTCTGTTTCTCGCCCTCTGTTTCAGCCCCTCTGTTTCTCACCCTCTGTTTCAGCCCCTCTGTTTCAGCCCCTCTGTTTCTCACCCTCTGTTTCTGTCCCTCTGTTTCTCGCCCTCTGTTTCAGCCCCTCTGAATCAGCCCCTCTGTTTCAGCCCCTCTGTTTCAGCCCCTCTATTTCAGCCACTCTGTTTCTCGCCCTCTGTTTCAGCCACTCTGTTTCTCGCTCTCTGTTTCAGCCCCGCTGATTCAGCCCCTCTGTTTCAGCCTCTCAGAATCAGCCCCTCTGATTCAGCCCCTCTGTTTCAGTCCCTCTGTTTCTCGCCCTCTGTTGCAGCCCCTCTGTTTCTCGCCCTCTGTTTCAGCCCCTCTCTTTCTCGCCCTCTGTTTCAGCCCCTCTGTTTCAGCCCCAATGTTTCTCGCCCTCTGTTTCAGCCCCTCTGTTTATCGCCCTCTGTTTCAGCCCCTCTGTTTCTCGCCCTCTGTTTCAGCCACTCTGATTCAGCCCCTCTGTTTCAGCCCCTCTGTTTCTCGCCCTCTGTTTGAGCGCCTCTGATTCAGCCCCTCTGTTTCAGCCCCTCTGATTCAGCCCCTCTGATTCAGCCCCTCTGATTCAGCCCCTCTGTTTCTCGCCCTCTGTTTCAGCCCCTCTGTTTCCGCCCCTCTGTTTCTCGCCCTCTGTTTCTCGAACGCTGTTTCAGCCCCTCTGTTTCTCGCCCTCTGTTTCAGCCCCTCTGTTTCAGCCCCTCTGATTCAGCCCCTCTGATTCGGCCCCTCAGATTCTCGCCGTCTGTTTCAGCCCCTCTGTTTCAGCCCCTCTGTTTCAGCCCCTCTGTTTCAGCCCCTCTGTTTCTTGCCCTCTGTTTCAGCCCCTCTGTTTCTCGCCCTCTGTTTCAGCACCTCTGTTTCTCGCCCTCCGTTTCAGCCTCTCTGTTTCAGCCCCTCTGTTTCTTGCCCTCTGTTTCAGCCCCTCTGTTTCTCGCCCTGTGTTTCAGCCCCGCTGATTCAGCCCCTCTGTTTCAGCCCCTCTTAATCAGCCCCTCTGATTCAGCCCCTCTGTTTCAGCCCCTCTGTTTCAGTCCCTCTGTTTCAGCCCCTCTGTTTCTCGCACTCTGTTTCAGCCCATCTGTTTCTCGCCCTCTGTTTCAGCCCCGCTGATTCAGCCCCTCTGTTTCAGCCCCTCTGAATCAGCCCCACTGATTCAGCCCCTCTGTTTCAGCCCCTCTGTTTGAGCCCCTCTGTTTCAGTCCCTCCTTTTCTCGCACTCTGTTTCAGCCCCTCTCTTTCTCGCCCTCTGTTTCAGCCCCTCTGTTTCAGCCCCTCTGTTTCAGCCCCTCTGTTTCTTGCCCTCTGTTTCAGCCCCTCTGTTTCTCGCCCTCTGTTTCAGCCCCTCTGTTTCAGCCCCTCTGTTTCTCGCCCTCTGTTTCAGCCCCTCTGTTTCTCGCCCTCTGTTTCAGCCCCGCTGTTTCAGCCCCTCTGTTTCAGCCCCTCTTAATCAGCCCCTCTGATTCAGCCCCTCTGTTTCAGCCCCTCTGTTTCTCGCCCACTGTTTCAGCCCCTCTGTTTCTCGCCCTCTGTTTCAGCCCCGCTGATTCAGCCCCTCTGTTTCAGCCCCTCTGTTTCAGCCCCTCTGTTTCACGCCTCTGTTTCAGCCCCTCTGTTTCAGCCCCTCTGTTTCTCGCCCTCTGTTTCTGCCCCTCTGTTTCTCGCCCTCTGTTTCAGCCCCTCTGTTTCTCGTCCTCTGTTTCTGCCCCGCTCTTTCATCCACTCAGAATCAGCCGCTCTGATTCAGCCCCTCTGTTTCAGCCCCTCTGTTCCAGCTCCTCTGTTTCTCGCCCTCTGTTTCAGCCCCTCTGTTTCTCGCCCTCTGTTTCAGCCCCTCTGTTTCTCGCCCTCTGTTTGAGCCCCTCTGATTCAGCCCCTCTGTTTCAGCCCCTCTGATTCAGCCCCTCTGATTCAGCCCCTCTGATTCAGCTCCTCTGTTTCTCGCCCTCTGTTTCATCCCTCTGTTTCAGCCCCTCTGTTTCAGCCCCTCTGTTTCTCACCCTCTGCTTCAGCCCCTCTGATTCAGCGCCTCTGATTCAGCCCCTCTGATTCAACCCCTCTGATTCAGCCCCTCTGTTTCAGTCCCTCTGTTTCAGCCCCTCTGTTTCTCGCCCTCTGTTTCAGCCCCTCTGTTTCTCGCCCTCTGTTTGAGCCCCTCTGATTCAGCCCCTCTGTTTCAGCCCCTCTGATTCAGCATCTCTGTTTCAGCCCCTCTGATTCAGCCCGTCTGATTCAGCCCCTCTCATGAAGCCCCTCTGTTTCTCGCCCTCTGTTTCAGCCCCTCTGTTTCAGCCCCTCTGTTTCAGCCCCTCTGTTTCTCGCCCTCTGTTTCTCGCCCGCTGTTTCAGCCCCTCTGTTTCTCGCCCTCTGTTTCAGCCCCCCTGTTTCAGCCCCTCTGTTTCTCGCCATCTGTTTCAGCCCCTCTGTTTCTCGGCCTCTGTTTCAGCCACTCTGTTTCATCCCCTCTGTTTCAGACCCACTGTTTCTCGCCCTCTGTTTCAGCCCCTCTGTTTCTCGCCCTCTGTTTCAGCCCGTCTGTTTCAGCCCCTGTGCTTCAGTCCCTCTGTATCAGCCCCTCTGTTTCTCGCCCTCTGTTTCAGCCCCTCTGTTTCTCGCCCTCTGTTTCAGCCCCTCTGTTTCAGCCCCACTGTTTCTCGCACTCTGTTTTAGCCCCTCTGTTTCTCGCCGTCTGTTTCAGCCCCTCTGTTTCTCGCCCTCTGTTTCAGCCCCTCTGTTTCAGCCCCTCTGTTTCAGCCCCTCTCTTTCTCGCCCTCTGTTTCAGCCACTCTGTTTCTCGCCCTCTGTTTCAGCCCCGCTGATTCAGCCCCTCTGTTTCAGCCTCTCAGAATCAGCGCCTCTGATTCAGCCCCTCTGTTTCAGCCCCTCTGTTTCTCGCCCTCTGTTTCAGCCCCTCTGTTTCTCGCCCTCTGTTTCAGCCCCTCTGTTTCAGTCCCTCTGTTTCTCGCCCTCTGTTGCAGCCCCTCTGTTTCTCGCCCTCTGTTTCAGCCCCTCTCTTTCTCGCCCTCTGTTTCAGCCCCTCTGTTTCAGCCCCAATGTTTCTCGCCCTCTGTTTCAGCCCCTCTGTTTATCGCCCTCTGTTTCAGCCCCTCTGTTTCTCGCCCTCTGTTTCAGCCACTCTGATTCAGCCCCTCTGTTTCAGCCCCTCTGTTTCTCGCCCTCTGTTTGAGCGCCTCTGATTCAGCCCCTCTGTTTCAGCCCCTCTGTTTCAGCCCCTCTGTTTCTCGCCCTCTGTTTCAGCCCCTCTGTTTCAGCCCCTGTGTTTCAGCCCCTCTGTTTCAGCACCTCTGTTTCTCGCCCTCTTTTTCACCCCCTCTGTTTCTCGCCCTCTGTTTCAGCCACTCTGATTCAGCCCCTCTGTTTCAGCCCCTCTGTTTCTCGCCCTCTGTTTCAGCCCCTCTGTTTCAGCCCCTCTGATTCAGCCCCACTGATTTAGCCCCTCAGTTTCTCACCCTCTGTTTCAGCCCCTCTTTTTCAGCCCCTCTGTTTCAGCCCCTCTGTTTCTCGCCCTCTGTTTCAGCCCCTCTGTTTCTCGGCCTCTGTTTCAGCCACTCTGTTTCATCCCCTCTGTTTCAGACCCACTGTTTCTCGCCCTCTGTTTCAGCCCCTCTGTTTCTCGCCCTCTGTTTCAGCCCCTCTGTTTCTCGCCCGCTGTTTCAGCCCCTCTGTTTCAGCCCCTGTGTTTCAATCCCTCTGTTTCAGCCCCTCTGTTTCTCGCCCTCTGTTTCAGCCCCTCTGTTTCTCACCCTCTGTTTCAGCCCCTCTGTTTCAGCCCCTCTGTTTCTCACCCTCTGTTTCTGTCCCTCTGTTTCTCGCCCTCTGTTTCAGCCCCTCTGAATCAGCCCCTCTGTTTCAGCCCCTCTGTTTCAGCCCCTCTATTTCAGCCACTCTGTTTCTCGCCCTCTGTTTCAGCCACTCTGTTTCTCGCTCTCTGTTTCAGCCCCGCTGATTCAGCCCCTCTGTTTCAGCCTCTCAGAATCAGCCCCTCTGATTCAGCCCCTCTGTTTCAGTCCCTCTGTTTCTCGCCCTCTGTTGCAGCCCCTCTGTTTCTCGCCCTCTGTTTCAGCCCCTCTCTTTCTCGCCCTCTGTTTCAGCCCCTCTGTTTCAGCCCCAATGTTTCTCGCCCTCTGTTTCAGCCCCTCTGTTTATCGCCCTCTGTTTCAGCCCCTCTGTTTCTCGCCCTCTGTTTCAGCCACTCTGATTCAGCCCCTCTGTTTCAGCCCCTCTGTTTCTCGCCCTCTGTTTGAGCGCCTCTGATTCAGCCCCTCTGTTTCAGCCCCTCTGATTCAGCCCCTCTGATTCAGCCCCTCTGATTCAGCCCCTCTGTTTCTCGCCCTCTGTTTCAGCCCCTCTGTTTCCGCCCCTCTGTTTCTCGCCCTCTGTTTCTCGAACGCTGTTTCAGCCCCTCTGTTTCTCGCCCTCTGTTTCAGCCCCTCTGTTTCAGCCCCTCTGATTCAGCCCCTCTGATTCGGCCCCTCAGATTCTCGCCGTCTGTTTCAGCCCCTCTGTTTCAGCCCCTCTGTTTCAGCCCCTCTGTTTCAGCCCCTCTGTTTCTTGCCCTCTGTTTCAGCCCCTCTGTTTCTCGCCCTCTGTTTCAGCACCTCTGTTTCTCGCCCTCCGTTTCAGCCTCTCTGTTTCAGCCCCTCTGTTTCTTGCCCTCTGTTTCAGCCCCTCTGTTTCTCGCCCTGTGTTTCAGCCCCGCTGATTCAGCCCCTCTGTTTCAGCCCCTCTTAATCAGCCCCTCTGATTCAGCCCCTCTGTTTCAGCCCCTCTGTTTCAGTCCCTCTGTTTCAGCCCCTCTGTTTCTCGCACTCTGTTTCAGCCCATCTGTTTCTCGCCCTCTGTTTCAGCCCCGCTGATTCAGCCCCTCTGTTTCAGCCCCTCTGAATCAGCCCCACTGATTCAGCCCCTCTGTTTCAGCCCCTCTGTTTGAGCCCCTCTGTTTCAGTCCCTCCTTTTCTCGCACTCTGTTTCAGCCCCTCTCTTTCTCGCCCTCTGTTTCAGCCCCTCTGTTTCAGCCCCTCTGTTTCAGCCCCTCTGTTTCTTGCCCTCTGTTTCAGCCCCTCTGTTTCTCGCCCTCTGTTTCAGCCCCTCTGTTTCAGCCCCTCTGTTTCTCGCCCTCTGTTTCAGCCCCTCTGTTTCTCGCCCTCTGTTTCAGCCCCGCTGTTTCAGCCCCTCTGTTTCAGCCCCTCTTAATCAGCCCCTCTGATTCAGCCCCTCTGTTTCAGCCCCTCTGTTTCTCGCCCACTGTTTCAGCCCCTCTGTTTCTCGCCCTCTGTTTCAGCCCCGCTGATTCAGCCCCTCTGTTTCAGCCCCTCTGTTTCAGCCCCTCTGTTTCACGCCTCTGTTTCAGCCCCTCTGTTTCAGCCCCTCTGTTTCTCGCCCTCTGTTTCTGCCCCTCTGTTTCTCGCCCTCTGTTTCAGCCCCTCTGTTTCTCGTCCTCTGTTTCTGCCCCGCTCTTTCATCCACTCAGAATCAGCCGCTCTGATTCAGCCCCTCTGTTTCAGCCCCTCTGTTCCAGCTCCTCTGTTTCTCGCCCTCTGTTTCAGCCCCTCTGTTTCTCGCCCTCTGTTTCAGCCCCTCTGTTTCTCGCCCTCTGTTTGAGCCCCTCTGATTCAGCCCCTCTGTTTCAGCCCCTCTGATTCAGCCCCTCTGATTCAGCCCCTCTGATTCAGCTCCTCTGTTTCTCGCCCTCTGTTTCAGCCCCTCTGTTTCAGCCCCTCTGTTTCAGCCCCTCTGTTTCTCACCCTCTGCTTCAGCCCCTCTGATTCAGCGCCTCTGATTCAGCCCCTCTGATTCAACCCCTCTGATTCAGCCCCTCTGTTTCAGTCCCTCTGTTTCAGCCCCTCTGTTTCTCGCCCTCTGTTTCAGCCCCTCTGTTTCTCGCCCTCTGTTTGAGCCCCTCTGATTCAGCCCCTCTGTTTCAGCCCCTCTGATTCAGCATCTCTGTTTCAGCCCCTCAGATTCAGCCCGTCTGATTCAGCCCCTCTCATGAAGCCCCTCTGTTTCTCGCCCTCTGTTTCAGCCCCTCTGTTTCAGCCCCTCTGTTTCAGCCCCTCTGTTTCTCGCCCTCTGTTTCTCGCCCGCTGTTTCAGCCCCTCTGTTTCTCGCCCTCTGTTTCAGCCCCCCTGTTTCAGCCCCTCTGTTTCTCGCCATCTGTTTCAGCCCCTCTGTTTCTCGGCCTCTGTTTCAGCCACTCTGTTTCATCCCCTCTGTTTCAGACCCACTGTTTCTCGCCCTCTGTTTCAGCCCCTCTGTTTCTCGCCCTCTGTTTCAGCCCGTCTGTTTCAGCCCCTGTGCTTCAGTCCCTCTGTATCAGCCCCTCTGTTTCTCGCCCTCTGTTTCAGCCCCTCTGTTTCTCGCCCTCTGTTTCAGCCCCTCTGTTTCAGCCCCACTGTTTCTCGCACTCTGTTTTAGCCCCTCTGTTTCTCGCCGTCTGTTTCAGCCCCTCTGTTTCTCGCCCTCTGTTTCAGCCCCTCTGTTTCAGCCCCTCTGTTTCAGCCCCTCTCTTTCTCGCCCTCTGTTTCAGCCACTCTGTTTCTCGCCCTCTGTTTCAGCCCCGCTGATTCAGCCCCTCTGTTTCAGCCTCTCAGAATCAGCGCCTCTGATTCAGCCCCTCTGTTTCAGCCCCTCTGTTTCTCGCCCTCTGTTTCAGCCCCTCTGTTTCTCGCCCTCTGTTTCAGCCCCTCTGTTTCAGCCCCAATGTTTCTCGCCCTCTGTTTCAGCCCCTCTGTTTATCGCCCTCTGTTTCAGCCCCTCTGTTTCTCACCCTCTGTTTCAGCCACTGTGATTCAGCATCTCTGTTTCAGCCCCTCTGTTTCTCGCCCTCTGTTTGAGCGCCTCTGATTCAGCCCCTCTGTTTCAGCCCCTCTGATTCAGCCCCTCTGATTCAGCCCCTGTGTTTCAGCCCCTCGGTTTCAGCCCCTCTGTTTCTCGCCCTCTGTTTCAGCCCCTCTGTTTCTCGCCCTCTGTTTCAGCCACTCTGATTCAGCCCCTCTTTTTCAGCCCCTCTGTTTCTCGCCCTCTGTTTCAGCCACTCTGATTCAGCCCCTCTGTTTCAGCCCCTCTGTTTCTCGCCCACTGTTTGAGCTCTTCTGATTCAGCCCCTCTGTTTCAGCCCCTCTGATTCAGCCCCTCTGATTCAGCCCCTCTGATGAAACCCCTCTGTTTCTCGCCCTCTGTTTCAGCCCCTCTGTTTCAGCCCCTCTGTTTCAGCCCCTCTTAATCAGCCCCTCTGATTCAGCCCCTCTGTTTCAGCCCCTCTGTTTCTCGCCCACTGTTTCAGCCCCTCTGTTTCTCGCCCTCTGTTTCAGCCCCGCTGATTCAGCCCCTCTGTTTCAGCCCCTCTGTTTCAGCCCCTCTGTTTCACGCCTCTGTTTCAGCCCCTCTGTTTCAGCCCCTCTGTTTCTCGCCCTCTGTTTCTGCCCCTCTGTTTCTCGCCCTCTGTTTCAGCCCCTCTGTTTCTCGTCCTCTGTTTCTGCCCCGCTCTTTCATCCACTCAGAATCAGCCGCTCTGATTCAGCCCCTCTGTTTCAGCCCCTCTGTTCCAGCTCCTCTGTTTCTCGCCCTCTGTTTCAGCCCCTCTGTTTCTCGCCCTCTGTTTCAGCCCCTCTGTTTCTCGCCCTCTGTTTGAGCCCCTCTGATTCAGCCCCTCTGTTTCAGCCCCTCTGATTCAGCCCCTCTGATTCAGCCCCTCTGATTCAGCTCCTCTGTTTCTCGCCCTCTGTTTCAGCCCCTCTGTTTCAGCCCCTCTGTTTCAGCCCCTCTGTTTCTCACCCTCTGCTTCAGCCCCTCTGATTCAGCGCCTCTGATTCAGCCCCTCTGATTCAACCCCTCTGATTCAGCCCCTCTGTTTCAGTCCCTCTGTTTCAGCCCCTCTGTTTCTCGCCCTCTGTTTCAGCCCCTCTGTTTCTCGCCCTCTGTTTGAGCCCCTCTGATTCAGCCCCTCTGTTTCAGCCCCTCTGATTCAGCATCTCTGTTTCAGCCCCTCTGATTCAGCCCGTCTGATTCAGCCCCTCTCATGAAGCCCCTCTGTTTCTCGCCCTCTGTTTCAGCCCCTCTGTTTCAGCCCCTCTGTTTCAGCCCCTCTGTTTCTCGCCCTCTGTTTCTCGCCCGCTGTTTCAGCCCCTCTGTTTCTCGCCCTCTGTTTCAGCCCCCCTGTTTCAGCCCCTCTGTTTCTCGCCATCTGTTTCAGCCCCTCTGTTTCTCGGCCTCTGTTTCAGCCACTCTGTTTCATCCCCTCTGTTTCAGACCCACTGTTTCTCGCCCTCTGTTTCAGCCCCTCTGTTTCTCGCCCTCTGTTTCAGCCCGTCTGTTTCAGCCCCTGTGCTTCAGTCCCTCTGTATCAGCCCCTCTGTTTCTCGCCCTCTGTTTCAGCCCCTCTGTTTCTCGCCCTCTGTTTCAGCCCCTCTGTTTCAGCCCCACTGTTTCTCGCACTCTGTTTTAGCCCCTCTGTTTCTCGCCGTCTGTTTCAGCCCCTCTGTTTCTCGCCCTCTGTTTCAGCCCCTCTGTTTCAGCCCCTCTGTTTCAGCCCCTCTGTTTCTCGCCCTCTGTTTCAGCCACTCTGTTTCTCGCCCTCTGTTTCAGCCCCGCTGATTCAGCCCCTCTGTTTCAGCCTCTCAGAATCAGCGCCTCTGATTCAGCCCCTCTGTTTCAGCCCCTCTGTTTCTCGCCCTCTGTTTCAGCCCCTCTGTTTCTCGCCCTCTGTTTCAGCCCCTCTGTTTCAGCCCCAATGTTTCTCGCCCTCTGTTTCAGCCCCTCTGTTTATCGCCCTCTGTTTCAGCCCCTCTGTTTCTCACCCTCTGTTTCAGCCACTGTGATTCAGCATCTCTGTTTCAGCCCCTCTGTTTCTCGCCCTCTGTTTGAGCGCCTCTGATTCAGCCCCTCTGTTTCAGCCCCTCTGATTCAGCCCCTCTGATTCAGCCCCTGTGTTTCAGCCCCTCGGTTTCAGCCCCTCTGTTTCTCGCCCTCTGTTTCAGCCCCTCTGTTTCTCGCCCTCTGTTTCAGCCACTCTGATTCAGCCCCTCTTTTTCAGCCCCTCTGTTTCTCGCCCTCTGTTTCAGCCACTCTGATTCAGCCCCTCTGTTTCAGCCCCTCTGTTTCTCGCCCACTGTTTGAGCTCTTCTGATTCAGCCCCTCTGTTTCAGCCCCTCTGATTCAGCCCCTCTGATTCAGCCCCTCTGATGAAACCCCTCTGTTTCTCGCCCTCTGTTTCAGCCCCTCTGTTTCAGCCCCTCTGTTTCAGCCCCTCTGTTTCTCGCCCTCTGTTTCTCGCCCGCTGTTTCAGCCCCTCTGTTTCTCGCCCTCTGTTTCAGCCCCTCTGTTTCAGCCCCTCTGATTCAGGCCCTCTGATTCAGCCCCTCAGTTTCTCGCCCTCTGTTTCAGCCCCTCTGTTTCAGCCCCTCTGTTTCAGCCCCTCTGTTTCTCGCCCTCTGTTTCAGCCCCTCTGTTTCTCGGCCTCTGTTTCAGCCACTCTGTTTCATCCCCTCTGTTTCAGACCCACTGTTTCTCGCCCTCTGTTTCAGCCCCACTGTTTCTCGCCCTCTGTTTCAGCCCCTCTGTTTCTCGCCCTCTGTTGCAGCCCCTCTGTTTCAGCCCCTCTGTTTCAGCCCCCCTGTTTCATCCCCTCTCTTTCTCGCCCTCTGTTTCAGCCCCTCTGTTTCTCGCCCTCTGTTTCAGCCCCTCTGTTTCAGCCCCTCTGTTTCTCGCCCTCTGTTTCAGCCCCTCTGTTTCTCGGCCTCTGTTTCAGCCACTCTGTTTCATCCCCTCTGTTTCAGACCCACTGTTTCTCGCCCTCTGTTTCAGCCCCACTGTTTCTCGCCCTCTGTTTCAGCCCCTCTGTTTCTCGCCCTCTGTTGCAGCCCCTCTGTTTCAGCCCCTCTGTTTCAGCCCCCCTGTTTCATCCCCTCTCTTTCTCGCCCTCTGTTTCAGCCCCTCTGTTTCTCGCCCTCTGTTTCAGCCCCTCTGTTTCAGCCCCTCTGTTTCTCGCCCTCTGTTTCTGTCCCTCTGTTTCTCGCCCTCTGTTTCAGCTCCTCTGAATCAGCAACTCTGTTTCAGCCCCTCTGTTTCAGCCCCTCTATTTCAGCCCCTCTGTTTCTCGCCCTCTGTTTCTGTCCCTCTGTTTCCCGCCCTCTGTTTCAGCACCTCTGAATCAGCCCCTCTGTTTCAGCCCCTCTGTTTCAGCCCCTCTATTTCAGCCCCTCTGTTTCTCGCCCTCTGTTTCAGCCACTCTGTTTCTCGCCCTCTGTTTCAGCCCCGCTGATTCAGCCCCTCTGTTTCAGCCTCTCAGAATCAGCACCTCTGATTCAGCTCCTCTGTTTCAGTCCCTCTGTTTCTCGCCCTCTGTTTCAGCCCCTCTGTTTCTCGCCCTCTGTTTCAGCCCCTCTGAATCAGCCCCTCTGTTTCAGCCCCTCTGTTTCAGCCCCTCTATTTCAGCCCCTCTGTTTCTCGCCCTCTGTTTCAGCCACTCTGTTTCTCGCCCTCTGTTTCAGCCCCGCTGATTCAGCCCCTCTGTTTCAGCCTCTCAGAATCAGCACCTCTGATTCAGCCCCTCTGTTTCAGTCCCTCTGTTTCTCGCCCTCTGTTTCAGCCCCTCTGTTTCTCGCCCTCTGTTTCAGCCCCTCTGTTTCTCGCCCTCTGTTTCAGCCCCTCTGTTTCAGCACCAATGTTTCTCGCCCTCTGTTTCAGCCCCTCTGTTTATCGCCCTCTGTTTCAGCCCCTCTGTTTCTCGCCCTCTGTTTCAGCCACTCTGATTCAGCCCCTCTGTTTCAGCCCCTCTGTTTCTCGCCCTCTGTTTGAGCGCCTCTCATTCAGCCCCTCTGTTTCAGCCCCTCTGATTCAGCCCCTCTGATTCAGCCCCTCTGATTCAGACCCTCTGTTTCTCGCCCTCTGTTTCAGCCCCTCTGTTTCAGCCCCTCTGTTTCAGCCCCTCTGTTTCTCGCCCTCTGTTTCTCGAACGCCGTTTCAGCCCCTCTGTTTCTCGCCCTCTGTTTCAGCCCCTCTGTTTCTCGCCCTCTGTTGCAGCCCCTCTGTTTCAGCCCGTCTGTTTCAGCCCCCCTGTTTCATCCCCTCTCTTTCTCGCCCTCTGTTTCAGCCCCTCTGTTTCTCGCCCTCTGTTTCAGCCCCTCTGTTTCAGCCCCTCTGTTTCTCGCCCTCTGTTTCAGCCCCTCTGTTTCTCGGCCTCTGTTTCAGCCACTCTGTTTCATCCCCTCTGTTTCAGACCCACTGTTTCTCGCCCTCTGTTTCAGCCCCACTGTTTCTCGCCCTCTGTTTCAGCCCCTCTGTTTCTCGCCCTCTGTTTCAGCCCCTCTGTTTCAGCCCCCCTGTTTCATCCCCAATCTTTCTCGCCCTCTGTTTCAGCCCCTCTGTTTCTCGCCCTCTGTTTCAGCCCCTCTGTTTCAGCCCCTCTGTTTCTCGCCCTCTGTTTCTGTCCCTCTGTTTCTCGCCCTCTGTTTCAGCTCCTCTGAATCAGCAACTCTGTTTCAGCCCCTCTGTTTCAGCCCCTCTATTTCAGCCCCTCTGTTTCTCGCCCTCTGTTTCTGTCCCTCTGTTTCCCGCCCTCTGTTTCAGCACCTCTGAATCAGCCCCTCTGTTTCAGCCCCTCTGTTTCAGCCCCTCTATTTCAGCCCCTCTGTTTCTCGCCCTCTGTTTCAGCCACTCTGTTTCTCGCCCTCTGTTTCAGCCCCTCTGATTCAGCCCCTCTGTTTCAGCCTCTCAGAATCAGCACCTCTGATTCAGCCCCTCTGTTTCAGTCCCTCTGTTTCTCGCCCTCTGTTTCAGCCCCTCTGTTTCTCGCCCTCTGTTTCAGCCCCTCTGAATCAGCCCCTCTGTTTCAGCCCCTCTGTTTCAGCCCCTCTATTTCAGCCCCTCTGTTTCTCGCCCTCTGTTTCAGCCACTCTGTTTCTCGCCCTCTGTTTCAGCCCCGCTGATTCAGCCCCTCTGTTTCAGCCTCTCAGAATCAGCACCTCTGATTCAGCCCCTCTGTTTCAGTCCCTCTGTTTCTCGCCCTCTGTTTCAGCCCCTCTGTTTCTCGCCCTCTGTTTCAGCCCCTCTGTTTCTCGCCCTCTGTTTCAGCCCCTCTGTTTCAGCACCAATGTTTCTCGCCCTCTGTTTCAGCCCCTCTGTTTATCGCCCTCTGTTACAGCCCCTCTGTTTCTCGCCCTCTGTTTCAGCCACTCTGATTCAGCCCCTCTGTTTCAGCCCCTCTGTTTCTCACCCTCTGTTTGAGCGCCTCTCATTCAGCCCCTCTGTTTCAGCCCCTCTGATTCAGCCCCTCTGATTCAGCCCCTCTGATTCAGACCCTCTGTTTCTCGCCCTCTGTTTCAGCCCCTCTGTTTCAGCCCCTCTGTTTCAGCCCCTCTGTTTCTCGCCCTCTGTTTCTCGAACGCCGTTTCAGCCCCTCTGTTTCTCGCCCTCTGTTTCAGCCCCTCTGTTTCAGCCCCTCTGATTCAGCCCCTCTGATTCAGCCCCTCAGATTCTCGCCGTCTGTTTCAGACCCTCTGTTTCAGCCCCTCTGTTTCAGCCCCTCTGTTTCTCGCCCTCTGTTTCAGCCCCTCTGTTTCTCGCCCACTGTTTCAGCCCCTCTGTTTCTCGCCCTCTGTTTCAGCCCCTCTGTTTCAGCCCCTCTGTTTCTTGCCCTCTGTTTCTGCCCCTCTGTTTCTCGCCCTGTGTTTCAGCCCCGCTGATTCAGCCCCTCTGTTTCAGCCCCTCTGAATCAGCCCCTCTGATTCAGCCCCTCTGTTTCAGCCCCTCTGTTTGAGCCCCTCTGTTTCAGCCCCTCTGTTTCTCGCCCTCTGTTTCAGCCCCTCTGTTTCTCGCCCTCTGTTTCAGCCCCGCTGATTCAGCCCCTCTGTTTCAGCCGCTCTGAATCAGCCCCTCTGATTCAGCCCCTCTGTTTCAGCCCCTCTGTTTGAGCCCCTCTGTTTCAGCCCCTCTGTTTCTCGCCCTCTGTTTCAGCCCCACTGTTTCTCGCCCTCTGTTTCAGCCCCTCTGTTTCAGCCCCTCTGTTTCAGCCCCTCTGTTTCTCGCCCTCTGTTTCAGCCCCTCTGTTTCTCGCCCTCTGTTTCAGCCCCTCTGTTTCAGCCCCTCTGTTTCTCGCCCTCTGTTTCAGCCCCTCTGTTTCTCGCCCTCTGTTTCAGCCCCTCTGTTTCTCGCCCTCTGTTTCAGCCCCTCTGATTCAGCCCCTCTGTTTCAGCCGCTTTTAATCAGCCCCTCTGATTCAGCCCCTCTGTTTCAGCCCCTCTGTTTCAGCCCCTCTGTTTCTCGCCCTCTGTTTCAGCCCCTCTGTTTCTCGCCCTCTGTATCAGCCCCGCTGATTCAGCCCCTCTGTTTCAGCCCCTCTGTTTCAGCCCCTCTGTTTCAGCCCCTCTGTTTCTCGCCCTCTGTTTCAGCCCCTCTGTTTCAGCCCCTCTGTTTCTCGCCCTATGTTTCAGCCCCTCTGTTTCAGCCCCTCTGTTTCAGTCCCTCTGTTTCAGCCCCTCTGTTTCTCGCCCTCTGTTTCAGCCCCTCTGTTTCTCGCCCTCTGTTTCAGCTCCTCTGTTTCTCGCCCTCTGTTTCAGCCCCGCTGATTCAGCCCCTCTGTTTCAGCCGCTCTTAATCAGGTCCTCTGATTCAGCCCCTCTGTTTCAGCCCCTCTGTTTCAGCCCCTCTGTTTCTCGCCCTCTGTTTCAGCCCCTCTGTTTCTCGCCCTCTGTATCAGCCCGGCTGATTCAGCCCCTCTGTTTCAGCCCCTCTGTTTCAGCCCCTCTGTTTCAGCCCCTCTGTTTCCCGCCCTCTGTTTCAGCCCCTCTGTTTCAGCCCCTCTGTTTCTCGGCCTCTGTTTCTGCCCCTCTGTTTCTCGCCCTCTGTTTCAGCCCCTCTGTTTCTCGTCCTCTGTTTCTGCCCCGCTGATTCAGCCCCTCTTTTTCATCCACTCAGAATCAGCCGCTCTGATTCAGCCCCTCTGTTCCAGCCCCTCTGTTCCAGCCCCTCTGTTTCTCGCCCTCTGTTTCAGCCCCTCTGTTTCTCGCCCTCTGTTTCAGCCCCTCTGTTTCTCGCCCTCTGTTTGAGCCCCTCTGATTCAGCCCCTCTGTTTCAGCCCCTCTGATTCAGCCCCTCTGATTCAGCCCCTCTGATTCAGCCCCTCTGTTTCTCGCCCTCTGTTTCAGCCCCTCTGTTTCAGCCCCTCTGTTTCAGCCCCTCTGTTTCAACCCCTCTGTTTCTCGCCCTCTGTTTCAGTCCCTCTGTTTCTCGCCCTCTGTTTCAGCCCCTCTGTTTCAGCCCCTCTGTTTCTCGCCCTCTGTTTCAGCCCCTCTGACTCAGCCCCTCTGTTTCAGCCCCTCTGTTTCAGCTCCTCTGTTTCAGCCCCTCTGTTTCTCGCCCTCTGTTTCAGCCACTCTGTTTCTCGCCCTCTGTTTCAGCCCCGCTGATTCAGCCCCTCTGTTTCAGCCTCTCAGAATCAGCCCCTCTGATTCAGCCCCTCTGTTTCAGTCCCTCTGTTTCTCGCCCTCTGTTTCAGCCCCTCTGTTTCTCGCCCTCTGTTTCAGCCCCTTTGTTTCTCGCCCTCTGTTTCAGCCCCTCTGTTTCAGCCCCTCTGTTTCTCGCCCTCTGTTTCAGCCCCTCTGTTTCAGCCCCTCTGTTTCTCGCCCTCTGTTTCAGCCCCTCTGTTTCTCGCCCTCTGTTTCAGCCCCTCTGTTTCAGCCCCTCTATTTCTCGCCCTCTGTTTCAGCCCCTCTGTTTCTCGCCCTCTGTTTCAGCCCCTCTCTTTCTCGCCCTCTGTTTCAACCCCGCTGATTCAGCCCCTCTGTTTCAGCCGCTCTTAATCAGCCCCTCTGATTCAGCCCCTCTGTTTCAGCCCCTCTGTTTCAGCCCCTCTGTTTCTCGCCCTCTGTTTCAGACCCTCTGTTTCTCGCCCTCTGTATCAGCCCCGCTGATTCAGCCCCTCTGTTTCAGCCCCTCTGTTTCAGCCCCTCTGTTTCTCGCCCTCTGTTTCAGCCCCTCTGTTTCAGCCCCTCTGTTTCTCGCCCTCTGTTTCTGCACCTCTGTTTCTCGCCCTCTGTTTCAGCCCCTCTGTTTCTCATCCTCTGTTTCTGCCCCGCTGATTCAGCCCCTCTCTTTCATCCACTCAGAATCAGCCGCTCTGATTCAGCCCCTCTGTTTCAGCCCCTCTGTTCCAGCCCCTCTGATTCTCGCCCTCTGTTTCAGCCCCTCTGTTTCTTGCCCTCTGTTTCAGCCCCTCTGTTTCTCGCCCTCTGTTTGAGCCCCTCTGATTCAGCCCCTCTGTTTCAGCCCCTCTGATTCAGCCCCTCTGATTCAGCCCCTCTGATTCAGCCCCTCTGTTTCAGCCCCTCTGTTTCAGCCCCTCTGTTTCAGCCCCTCTGTTTCTCGCCCTCTGTTTCAGCCCCTCTGTTTCTCGCCCTCTGTTTCTGTCCCTCTGTTTCTCGCCCTAATCTTTCAGCCCCTCTGAATCAGCCCCTCTGTTTCAGCCCCTCTGTTTCAGCCCCTCTGTTTCAGCCCCTCTGTTTCTCGCCCTCTGTTTCAGCCACTCTGTTTCTCGCCCTCTGTTTCAGCCCCGCTGATTCAGCCCCCCTGTTTCAGCCTCTCAGAATCAGCCCCTCTGATTCAGCCCCTCTGTTTCAGTCCATCTGTTTCTCGCCCTCTGTTTCAGACCCTCTGTTTCTCACCCTCTGTTTCAGCCCCTCTGTTTCTCGCCCTCTGTTTCAGCCCCTCTGTTTCAGCCCCAATGTTTCCCGCCCTCTGTTTCAGCCCCTCTGTTTCTCGCCCTCTGTTTCAGCCCCTCTGTTTCAGCCCCAATGTTTCCCGCCCTCTGTTTCAGCCCCTCTGTTTATCGCCCTCTGTTTCAGCCCCAATGTTTCCCGCCCTCTGTTTCAGCCCCTCTGTTTATCGCCCTCTGTTTCAGCCCCTCTGTTTCTCGCCCTCTGTTTCAGCCACTCTGATTCAGCATCTCTGTTCCAGCCCCTCTGTTTCTCGCCCTCTGTTTGAGCGCCTCTGATTCAGCCCCTCTGTTTCAGCCCCTCTGATTCAGCCCCTCTGATTCAGCCCCTCTGTTTCAGCCCCTCTGTTTGACCCCTCTGTTTCAGCCCCTCTGTTTCTCGCCCTCTGTTTCAGCCCCTCTGTTTCTCGCCCTCTGTTTCAGCCCCTCTGTTTCTCGCCCTCTGTTTCAGCCCCTCTGTTTCAGCCCCAATGTTTCTCGCCCTCTGTTTCAGCCCCTCTGTTTATCGCCCTCTGTTTCAGCCCCTCTGTTTCTCGCCCTCTGTTTCAGCCACTCTGATTCAGCCCCTCTGTTTCAGCCCCTCTGTTTCTCGCCCTCTGTTTGAGCGCCTCTCATTCAGCCCCTCTGTTTCAGCCCCTCTGATTCAGCCCCTCTGATTCAGCCCCTCTGATTCAGACCCTCTGTTTCTCGCCCTCTGTTTCAGCCCCTCTGTTTCAGCCCCTCTGTTTCAGCCCCTCTGTTTCTCGCCCTCTGTTTCTCGAACGCCATTTCAGCCCCTCTGTTTCTCGCCCTCTGTTTCAGCCCCTCTGTTTCAGCCCCTCTGATTCAGCCCCTCTGATGCAGCCCCTCAGATTCTCGCCGTCTGTTTCAGCCCCTCTGTTTCAGCCCCTCTGTTTCAGCCCCTCTGTTTCAGCCCCTCTGTTTCTCGCCCTCTGTTTCAGCCCCTCTGTTTCTCGCCCTCTGTTTCAGCCCCTCTGTTTCTCGCCCTCTGTTTCAGCCCCTCTGTTTCAGCCCCTCTGTTTCTTGCCCTCTGTTTCTGCCCCTCTGTTTC